>NW_027136918.1:0-374864 GCF_040869045.1 Eurosta solidaginis | reverse complement strand
CTCCGTTCTCGTGTAGCCTACATATTGCGTTTTTTTTTTAATTTGCTTACCGGGCTGTTTAAAGGTTGTCAAACGTTGTTTCTCGTTGTATATCCTTTAATTCTAGAGTTAAATTGATAAATAACGTGTACGAATTTGTTTAACGCATTTGCCGGGCTAAAGGTTAGCATGTTTAAAATACGTAAGTCGTTTTGTTCATCATATTTAAGTAGATAACTCATCAGTTGTTTGCATCAGAGCGATAATTTTTGAGATAGTTATTAAAACTGTTTAAAGGTTGTCAAACGTTGTTTCTCGTTGTATATCCTTTAATTCTAGAGTTAAATTGATAAATAACGTGTACGAATTTGTTTAACGCATTTGTTTTGGTTACTCGACGTCTCCGTTCTCGTGTAGCCTACATATTGCGTTTTTTTTTAATTTGCTTACCGGGCTAAAGGTTAGCATGTTTAAAATACGTAAGTCGTTTTGTTCATCAAATTTAAGTAGATAACTCATCAGTTGTTTGCATCAGAGCGATAATTTTTGAGATAGTTATTAAAACTGTTTAAAGGTTGTCAAACGTTGTTTCTCGTTGTATATCCTTTAATTCTAGAGTTAAATTGATAAATAACGTGTACGAATTTGTTTAACGCATTTGTTTTGGTTACTCGACGTCTCCGTTCTCGTGTAGCCTACATATTGCGTTTTTTTTTTTTAATTTGCTTACCGGGCTAAAGGTTAGCATGTTTAAAATACGTAAGTCGTTTTGTTCAACAAATTTAAGTAGATAACTCATCAGTTGTTTGCATCAGAGCGATAATTTTTGAGATAGTTATTAAAACTGTTTAAAGGTTGTCAAACGTTGTTTCTCGTTGTATATCCTTTAATTCTAGAGTTAAATTGATAAATAACGTGTACGAATTTGTTTAACGCATTTGTTTTGGTTACTCGACGTCTCCGTTCTCGTGTAGCCCACATATTGCGTTTTTTTTTTTAATTTGCTTACCGGGCTAAAGGTTAGCATGTTTAAAATACGTAAGTCGTTTTGTTCATCATATTTAAGTAGATAACTCATCAGTTGTTTGCATCAGAGCGATAATTTTTGAGATAGTTATTAAAACTGTTTAAAGGTTGTCAAACGTTGTTTCTCGTTGTATATCCTTTAATTCTAGAGTTAAATTGATAAATAACGTGTACGAATTTGTTTAACGCATTTGTTTTGGTTACTCGACGTCTCCGTTCTCGTGAAGCCTACATATTGCGTTTTTTTTTTAATTTGCTTACCGGGCTAAAGGTTAGCATGTTTAAAATACGTAAGTCGTTTTGTTCATCATATTTAAGTAGATAACTCATCAGTTGTTTGCATCAGAGCGATAATTTTTGAGATAGTTATTAAAACTGTTTAAAGGTTGTCAAACGTTGTTTCTCGTTGTATATCCTTTAATTCTAGAGTTAAATTGATAAATAACGTGTACGAATTTGTTTAACGCATTTGTTTTGGTTACTCGACGTCTCCGTTCTCGTGTAGCCTACATATTGCGTTTTTTTTTTTTAATTTGCTTACCGGGCTAAAGGTTAGCATGTTTAAAATACGTAAGTCGTTTTGTTCATCATATTTAAGTAGATAACTCATCAGTTGTTTGCATCAGAGCGATAATTTTTGAGATAGTTATTAAAACTGTTTAAAGGTTGTCAAACGTTGTTTCTCGTTGTATATCCTTTAATTCTAGAGTTAAATTGATAAATAACGTGTACGAATTTGTTTAACGCATTTGTTTTGGTTACTCGACGTCTCCGTTCTCGCGTAGCCTACATATTGCGTTTTTTTTTTAATTTGCTTACCGGGATAAAGGTTAGCATGTTTAAAATACGTAAGTCGTTTTGTTCAACAAATTTAAGTAGATAACTCATCAGTTGTTTGCATCAGAGCGACAATTTTTGAGATAGTTATTAAAACTGTTTAAAGGTTGTCAAACGTTGTTTCTCGTTGTATATCCTTTAATTCTAGAGTTAAATTGATAAATAACGTGTACGAATTTGTTTAACGCATTTGTTTTGGTTACTCGACGTCTCCGTTCTCGTGTAGCCTACATATTGGGTTTTTATTTAATTTGCTTACCGGGCTAAAGGTTAGCATGTTTAAAATACGTAAGTCGTTTTGTTCATCAAATTTAAGTAGATAACTCATCAGTTGTTCGCATCAGAGCGATAATTTTTGAGATAGTTATTAAAACTGTTTAAAGGTTGTCAAACGTTGTTTCTCGTTGTATATCCTTTAATTCTAGAGTTAAATTGATAAATAACGTGGACGAATTTGTTTAACGCATTTGTTTTGGTTACTCGACGTCTCCGTTCTCGTGTAGCCTACATATTGCGTTTTTTTTTAATTTGCTTACCGGGCTAAAGGTTAGCATGTTTAAAATACGTAAGTCGTTTTGTTCATCATATTTAAGTAAATAACTCATCAGTTGTTTGCATCAGAGCGATAATCTTTGAGATAGTTATTAAAACTGTTTAAAGGTTGTCAAACGTTGTTTCTAGTTGTATATCCTTTAATTCTAGAGTTAAATTGATAAATAACGTGTACAAATTTGTTTAACGCATTTGTTTTGGTTACTCGACGTCTCCGTTCTCGTGTAGCCTACATATTGCGTTTTTTTTTTAATTTGCTTACCGGGCTGTTTAAAGGTTGTCAAACGTTGTTTCTCGTTGTATATCCTTTGATTCTAGAGTTAAATTGATAAATAACGTGTACGAATTTGTTTAACGCATTTGCCGGGCTAAAGGTTAGCATGTTTAAAATACGTAAGTCGTTTTGTTCATCATATTTAAGTAGATAACTCATCAGTTGTTTGCATCAGAGCGATAATTTTTGAGATAGTTATTAAAACTGTTTAAAGGTTGTCAAACGTTGTTTCTCGTTGTATATCCTTTAATTCTAGAGTTAAATTGATAAATAACGTGTACGAATTTGTTTAACGCATTTGTTTTGGTTACTCGACGTCTCCGTTCTCGTGTAGCCTACATATTGCGTTTTTTTTTAATTTGCTTACCGGGCTAAAGGTTAGCATGTTTAAAATACGTAAGTCGTTTTGTTCATCAAATTTAAGTAGATAACTCATCAGTTGTTTGCATCAGAGCGATAATTTTTGAGATAGTTATTAAAACTGTTTAAAGGTTGTCAAACGTTGTTTCTCGTTGTATATCCTTTAATTCTAGAGTTAAATTGATAAATAACGTGTACGAATTTGTTTAACGCATTTGTTTTGGTTACTCGACGTCTCCGTTCTCGTGTAGCCCACATATTGCGTTTTTTTTTTTAATTTGCTTACCGGGCTAAAGGTTAGCATGTTTAAAATACGTAAGTCGTTTTGTTCATCATATTTAAGTAGATAACTCATCAGTTGTTTGCATCAGAGCGATAATTTTTGAGATAGTTATTAAAACTGTTTAAAGGTTGTCAAACGTTGTTTCTCGTTGTATATCCTTTAATTCTAGAGTTAAATTGATAAATAACGTGTACGAATTTGTTTAACGCATTTGTTTTGGTTACTCGACGTCTCCGTTCTCGTGTAGCCTACATATTGCGTTTTTTTTTAATTTGCTTACCGGGCTAAAGGTTAGCATGTTTAAAATACGTAAGCCGTTTTGTTCATCATATTTAAGTAGATAACTCATCAGTTGTTTGCATCAGAGCGATAATTTTTGAGATAGTTATTAAAACTGTTTAAAGGTTGTCAAACGTTGTTTCTCGTTGTATATCCTTTAATTCTAGAGTTAAATTGATAAATAACGTGTACGAATTTGTTTAACGCATTTGTTTTGGTTACTCGACGTCTCCGTTCTCGTGTAACCTACATATTGCGTTTTTTTTTAATTTGCTTACCGGGCCAAAGGTTAGCATGTTTAAAATACGTAAGTCGTTTTGTCCATCATATTTAAGTAGATAACTCATCAGTTGTTTGCATCAGAGCGATAATTTTTGAGATAGTTATTAAAACTGTTTAAAGGTTGTCAAACGTTGTTTCTCGTTGTATATCCTTTAATTCTAGAGTTAAATTGATAAATAACGTGTACGAATTTGCTTAACGCATTTGTTTTGGTTACTCGACGTCTCCGTTCTCGTGTAGCCTACATATTGCGGTTTTTTTTTAATTTGCTTACCGGGCTAAAGGTTAGCATGTTTAAAATACGTAAGTCGTTTTGTTCAACAAATTTAAGTAGATAACTCATCAGTTGTTTGCATCAGAGCGATAATTTTTGAGATAGTTATTAAAACTGTTTAAAGGTTGTCAAACGTTGTTTCTCGTTGTATATCCTTTAATTCTAGAGTTAAATTGATAAATAACGTGTACGAATTTGTTTAACGCATTTGTTTTGGTTACTCGACGTCTCCGTTCTCGTGTAGCCTACATATTGCGTTTTTTTTTTTTAATTTGCTTACCGGGCTAAAGGTTAGCATGTTTAAAATACGTAAGTCGTTTTGTTCATCAAATTTAACTAGATAACTCATCAGTTGTTTGCATCAGAGCGATAATTTTTGAGATGGTTATTAAAACTGTTTAAAGGTTGTCAAACATTGTTTATCGTTGTATATCCTTTAATTCTAGAGTTAAATTGATAAATAACGTGTACGAATTTGTTTAACGCATTTGTTTTGGTTACTCGACGTCTCCGTTCTCGTGTAGCCTACATATTGCGTTTTTTTTTTAACTTGCTTACCGGGCTAAAGGTTAGCATGTTTAAAAACGTAAGTCGTTTTGTTCATCATATTTAAGTAGATAACTCATCAGTTGTTTGCATCAGAGCGATAATTTTTGAGATAGTTATTAAAACTGTTTAAAGGTTGTCAAACGTTGTTTCTCGTTTTATATCCTTTAATTCTAGAGTTAAATTGATAAATAACGTGTACGAATTTGTTTAACGCATTTGTTTTGGTTACTCGACGTCTCCGTTCTCGTGTAGCCTACATATTGCGTTTTTTTTTTAATTTGCTTACCGGGCTAAACGTTAGCATGTTTAAAATACGTAAGTCGTTTTGTTCATCAAATTTAAGTAGATAACTCATCAGTTGTTTGCATCAGAGCGATAATTTTTGAGATAGTTATTAAAACTGTTTAAAGGTTGTCAAACGTTGTTTCTCGTTGTATATCCTTTAATTCTAGAGTTAAATTGATAAATAACGTGTACGAATTTGTTTAACGCATTTGTTTTGGTTACTCGACGTCTCCGTTCTCGTGTAGCCTACATATTGCGTTTTTTTTTTTAATTTGCTTACCGGGCTAAAGGTTAGCATGCTTAAAATACGTAAGTCGTTTTGTTCAACAAATTTAAGTAGATAACTCATCAGTTGTTTGCATCAGAGCGACAATTTTTGAGATAGTTATTAAAACTGTTTAAAGGTTGTCAAACGTTGTTTCTCGTTGTATATCCTTTAATTCTAGAGTTAAATTGATAAATAACGTGTACGAATTTGTTTAACGCATTTGCCGGGCTAAAGGTTAGCATGTTTAAAATACGTAAGTCGTTTTGTTCATCATATTTAAGTAGATAACTCATCAGTTGTTTGCATCAGAGCGATAATTTTTTAGATAGTTATTAAAACTGTTTAAAGGTTGTCAAACGTTGTTTCTCGTTGTATATCCTTTAATTCTAGAGTTAAATTGATAAATAACGTGTACGAATTTGTTTAACGCATTTGTTTTGGTTACTCGACGTCTCCGTTCTCGTGTAGCCTACATATTGCGTTTTTTTTTTAATTTGCTTACCGGGATAAAGGCTAGCATGTTTAAAATACGTAAGTCGTTTTGTTCAACAAATTTAAGTAGATAACTCATCAGTTGTTTGCATCAGAGCGACAATTTTTGAGATAGTTATTAAAACTGTTTAAAGGTTGTCAAACGTTGTTTCTCGTTGTATATCCTTTAATTCTAGAGTTAAATTGATAAATAACGTGTACGAATTTGTTTAACGCATTTGTTTTGGTTACTCGACGTCTCCGTTCTCGTGTAGCCTACATATTGCGTTTTTTTTTAATTTGCTTACCGGGCTAAAGGTTAGCATGTTTAAAATACGTAAGTCGTTTTGTTCATCAAATTTAAGTAGATAACTCATCAGTTGTTTGCATCAGAGCGATAATTTTTGAGATAGTTATTAAAACTGTTTAAAGGTTGTCAAACGTTGTTTCTCGTTGTATATCCTTTAATTCTAGAGTTAAATTGATAAATAACGTGGACGAATTTGTTTAACGCATTTGTTTTGGTTACTCGACGTCTCCGTTCTCGTGTAGCCTACATATTGCGTTTTTTTTTAATTTGCTTACCGGGCTAAAGGTTAGCATGTTTAAAATACGTAAGTCGTTTTGTTCATCATATTTAAGTAAATAACTCATCAGTTGTTTGCATCAGAGCGATAATCTTTGAGATAGTTATTAAAACTGTTTAAAGGTTGTCAAACGTTGTTTCTCGTTGTATATCCTTTAATTCTAGAGTTAAATTGATAAATAACGTGTACGAATTTGTTTAACGCATTTGTTTTGGTTACTCGACGTCTCCGTTCTCGTGTAGCCTACATATTGCGTTTTTTTTTTAATTTGCTTACCGGGCTGTTTAAAGGTTGTCAAACGTTGTTTCTCGTTGTATATCCTTTAATTCTAGAGTTAAATTGATAAATAACGTGTACGAATTTGTTTAACGCATTTGCCGGGCTAAAGGTTAGCATGTTTAAAATACGTAAGTCGTTTTGTTCATCATATTTAAGTAGATAACTCATCAGTTGTTTGCATCAGAGCGATAATTTTTGAGATAGTTATTAAAACTGTTTAAAGGTTGTCAAACGTTGTTTCTCGTTGTATATCCTTTAATTCTAGAGTTAAATTGATAAATAACGTGTACGAATTTGTTTAACGCATTTGTTTTGGTTACTCGACGTCTCCGTTCTCGTGTAGCCTACATATTGCGTTTTTTTTTAATTTGCTTACCGGGCTAAAAGTTAGCATGTTTAAAATACGTAAGTCGTTTTGTTCATCAAATTTAAGTAGATAACTCATCAGTTGTTTGCATCAGAGCGATAATTTTTCAGATAGTTATTAAAACTGTTTAAAGGTTGTCAAACGTTGTTTCTCGTTGTATATCCTTTAATTCTAGAGTTAAATTGATAAATAACGTGTACGAATTTGTTTAACGCATTTGTTTTGGTTACTCGACGTCTCCGTTCTCGTGTAGCCTACATATTGCGTTTTTTTTTTTAATTTGCTTACCGGGCTAAAGGTTAGCATGTTTAAAATACGTAAGTCGTTTTGTTCAACAAATTTAAGTAGATAACTCATCAGTTGTTTGCATCAGAGCGATAATTTTTGAGATAGTTATTAAAACTGTTTAAAGGTTGTCAAACGTTGTTTCTCGTTGTATATCCTTTAATTCTAGAGTTAAATTGATAAATAACGTGTACGAATTTGTTTAACGCATTTGTTTTGGTTACTCGACGTCTCCGTTCTCGTGTAGCCCACATATTGCGTTTTTTTTTTTAATTTGCTTACCGGGCTAAAGGTTAGCATGTTTAAAATACGTAAGTCGTTTTGTTCATCATATTTAAGTAGATAACTCATCAGTTGTTTGCATCAGAGCTATAATTTTTGAGATAGTTATTAAAACTGTTTAAAGGTTGTCAAACGTTGTTTCTCGTTGTATATCCTTTAATTCTAGAGTTAAATTGATAAATAACGTGTACGAATTTGTTTAACGCATTTGTTTTGGTTACTCGACGTCTCCGTTCTCGTGTAGCCTACATATTGCGTTTTTTTTAAATTTGCTTACCGGGGTAAAGGTTAGCATGTTTAAAATACGTAAGCCGTTTTGTTCATCATATTTAAGTAGATAACTCATCAGTTGTTTGCAACAGAGCGATAATTTTTGAGATAGTTATTAAAACTGTTTAAAGGTTGTCAAACGTTGTTTCTCGTTGTATATCCTTTAATTCTAGAGTTAAATTGATAAATAACGTGTACGAATTTGTTTAATGCATTTGTTTTGGTTACTCGACGTCTCCGTTCTCGTGTAGCCTACATATTGCGTTTTTTTTTTAATTTGCTTACCGGGCCAAAGGTTAGCATGTTTAAAATACGTAAGTCGTTTTGTTCATCATATTTAAGTAGATAACTCATCAGTTGTTTGCATCAGAGCGATAATTTTTGAGATAGTTATTAAAACTGTTTAAAGGTTGTCAAACGTTGTTTCTCGTTGTATATCCTTTAATTCTAGAGTTAAATTGATAAATAACGTGTACGAATTTGCTTAACGCATTTGTTTTGGTTACTCGACGTCTCCGTTCTCGTGTAGCCTACATATTGCGGTTTTTTTTTAATTTGCTTACCGGGCTAAAGGTTAGCATGTTTAAAATACGTAAGTCGTTTTGTTCAACAAATTTAAGTAGATAACTCATCAGTTGTTTGCATCAGAGCGATAATTTTTGAGATGGTTATTAAAACTGTTTAAAGGTTGTCAAACGTTGTTTCTCGTTGTATATCCTTTAATTCTAGAGTTAAATTGATAAATAACGTGTACGAATTTGTTTAACGCATTTGTTTTGGTTACTCGACGTCTCCGTTCTCGTGTAGCCTACATATTGCGTTTTTTTTTAATTTGCTTACCGGGCCAAAGGTTAGCATGTTTAAAATACGTAAGTCGTTTTGTTCATCATATTTAAGTAGATAACTCATCAGTTGTTTGCATCAGAGCGATAATTTTTGAGATAGTTATTAAAACTGTTTAAAGGTTGTCAAACGTTGTTTCTCGTTGTATATCCTTTAATTCTAGAGTTAAATTGATAAATAACGTGTACGAATTTGTTTAACGCATTTGTTTTGGTTACTCGACGTCTCCGTTCTCGTGTAGCCTACATATTGCGTTTTTTTTTTTTTAATTTGCTTACCGGGCTAAAGGTTAGCATGTTTAAAATACGTAAGTCGTTTTGTTCATCAAATTTAAGTAGATAACTCATCAGTTGTTTGCATCAGAGCGATAATTTTTGAGATGGTTATTAAAACTGTTTAAAGGTTGTCAAACGTTGTTTCTCGTTGTATATCCTTTAATTCTAGAGTTAAATTGATAAATAAAGTGTACGAATTTGTTTAACGCATTTGTTTTGGTTACTCGACGTCTCCGTTCTCGTGTAGCCTACATATTGCGTTTTTTTTTTAATTTGCTTACCGGGCTAAAGGTTAGCATGTTTAAAATACGTAAGTCGTTTTGTTCATCATATTTAAGTAGATAACTCATCAGTTGTTTGCATCAGAGCGATAATTTTTGAGATAGTTATTAAAACTGTTTAAAGGTTGTCAAACGTTGTTTCTCGTTTTATATCCTTTAATTCTAGAGTTAAATTGATAAATAACGTGTACGAATTTGTTTAACGCATTTGTTTTGGTTACTCGACGTCTCCGTTCTCGTGTAGCCTACATATTGCGTTTTTTTTTAATTTGCTTACCGGGCTAAAGGTTAGCATGTTTAAAATACGTAAGTCGTTTTGTTCATCAAATTTAAATAGATAACTCATCAGTTGTTTGCATCAGAGCGATAATTTTTGAGATAGTTATTAAAACTGTTTAAAGGTTGTCAAACGTTGTTTCTCGTTGTATATCCTTTAATTCTAGAGTTAAATTGATAAATAGCGTGTACGAATTTGTTTAACGCATTTGTTTTGGTTACTCGACGTCTCCGTTCTCGTGTAGCCTACATATTGCGTTTTTTTTTTTAATTTGCTTACCGGGCTAAAGGTTAGCATGCTTAAAATACGTAAGTCGTTTTGTTCAACAAATTTAAGTAGATAACTCATCAGTTGTTTGCATCAGAGCGACAATTTTTGAGATAGTTATTAAAACTGTTTAAAGGTTGTCAAACGTTGTTTCTCGTTGTATATCCTTTAATTCTAGAGTTAAATTGATAAATAACGTGTACGAATTTGTTTAACGCATTTGTTTTGGTTACTCGACGTCTCCGTTCTCGTGTAGCCTACATATTGCGTTTTTTTTTTTTAATTTGCTTACCGGGCTAAAGGTTAGCATGTTTAAAATACGTAAGTCGTTTTGTTCATCAAATTTAAGTAGATAACTCATCAGTTGTTTGCATCAGAGCGATAATTTTTGAGATAGTTATTAAAACTGTTTAAAGGTTGTCAAACGTTGTTTCTCGTTGTATATCTTTTAATTCTAGAGTTAAATTGATAAGTAACGTGTACGAATTTGTTTAACGCATTTGTTTTGGTTACTCGACGTCTCCGTTCTCGTGTAGCCTACATATTGCGTTTTTTTTTTAATTTGCTTACCGGGCTAAAGGTTAGCATGTTTAAAATACGTAAGTCGTTTTGTTCATCATATTTAAGTAGATAACTCATCAGTAGTTTGCATCAGAGCGATAATTTTTGAGATAGTTATTAAAACTGTTTAAAGGTTGTCAAACGTTGTTTCTCGTTGTATATCCTTTAATTCTAGAGTTAAATTGATAAATAACGTGTACGAATTTGTTTAACGCATTTGTTTTGGTTACTCGACGTCTCCGTTCTCGTGTAGCCTACATATTGCGTTTTTTTTAATTTGCTTACCGGGCTAAAGGTTAGCATGTTTAAAATACGTAAGTCGTTTTGTTCATCAAATTTAAGTAGATAACTCATTAGTTGTTTGCATCAGAGCGATAATTTTTGAGATAGTTATTAAAACTGTTTAAAGGTTGTCAAACGTTGTTTCTCGTTGTATATCCTTTAATTCTAGAGTTAAATTGATAAATAACGTGTACGAATTTGTTTTGGTTACTCGACGTCTCCGTTCTCGTGTAGCCTACATATTGCGTTTTTTTTTTAATTTGCTTACCGGGCTAAAGGTTAGCATGTTTAAAATACGTAAGTCGTTTTATTCATCATATTTAAGTAGATAACTCATCAGTTGTTTGCATCAGAGCGATAATTTTTGAGATAGTTATTAAAACTGTTTAAAGGTTGTCAAACGTTGTTTCTCGTTGTATATCCTTTAATTCTAGAGTTAAATTGATAAATAACGTGTACGAATTTGTTTAACGCATTTGTTTTGGTTACTCGACGTCTCCGTTCTCGTGTAGCCTACATATTGCGTTTTTTTTTTTTAATTTGCTTACCGGGCTAAAGGTTAGCATGTTTAAAATACGTAAGTCGTTTTGTTCATCATATTTAAGTAGATAACTCATCAGTTGTTTGCATCAGAGCGATAATTTTTGAGATAGTTATTAAAACTGTTTAAAGGTTGTCAAACGTTGTTTCTCGTTGTATATCCTTTAATTCTAGAGTTAAATTGATAAATAACGTGTACGAATTTGTTTAACGCATTTGTTTTGGTTACTCGACGTCTCCGTTCTCGTGTAGCCTACATATTGCGTTTTTTTTTTAATTTGGTTACCGGGCTAAAGGTTAGCATGTTTAAAATACGTAAGTCGTTTTGTTCATCAAATTTAAGTAGATAACTCATCAGTTGTTTGCATCAGAGCGACAATTTTTGAGATAGTTATTAGCATGCTTAAAATACGTAAGTCGTTTTGTTCAACAAATTTAAGTAGATAATTCATCAGTTGTTTGCATCAGAGCGACAATTTTTGAGATAGTTATTAAAACTGTTTAAAGGTTGTCAAACGTTGTTTCTCGTTGTATATCCTTTAATGCTAGAGTTAAATTGATAAATAACGTGTACGAATTTGTTTAACGCATTTGTTTTGGTTACTCGACGTCTCCGTTCTCGTGTAGCCTACATATTGCGTTTTTTTTTAATTTGCTTACCGGGCTAAAGGTTAGCATGTTTAAAATACGTAAGTCGTTTTGTTCAACAAATTTAAGTAGATAAGTCATCAGTTGTTTGCATCAGAGCGACAATTTTTGAGATAGTTATTAAAACTGTTTAAAGGTTGTCAAACGTTGTTTCTCGTTGTATATCCTTTAATGCTAGAGTTAAATTGATAAATAACGTGTACGAATTTGTTTAACGCATTTGTTTTGGTTACTCGACGTCTCCGTTCTCGTGTAGCCTACATATTGCGTTTTTTTTTTAATTTGCTTACCGGGCTAAAGGTTAGCATGTTTAAAATACGTAAGTCGTTTTGTTCATCAAATTTAAGTAGATAACTCATCAGTTGTTTGCATCAGAGCGATAATTTTTGAGATAGTTATTAAAACTGTTTAAAGGTTGTCAAACGTTGTTTCTCGTTGTATATCCTTTAATTCTAGAGTTAAATTGATAAATAACGTGTACGAATTTGTTTAACGCATTTGTTTTGGTTACTCGACGTCTCCGTTCTCGTGTAGCCTACATATTGCGTTTTTTTTTTAATTTGCTTACCGGGCTAAAGGTTAGCATGTTTAAAATACGTAAGTCGTTTTGTTCATCAAATTTAAGTAGATAACTCATCAGTTGTTTGCATCAGAGCGATAATTTTTGAGATAGTTATTAAAACTGTTTAAAGGTTGTCAAACGTTGTTTCTCGTTGTATATCTTTTAATTCTAGAGTTAAATTGATAAGTAACGTGTACGAATTTGTTTAACGCATTTGTTTTGGTTACTCGACGTCTCCGTTCTCGTGTAGCCTACATATTGCGTTTTTTTTTTAATTTGCTTACCGGGCTAAAGGTTAGCATGTTTAAAATACGTAAGTCGTTTTGTTCATCATATTTAAGTAGATAACTCATCAGTAGTTTGCATCAGAGCGATAATTTTTGAGATAGTTATTAAAACTGTTTAAAGGTTGTCAAACGTTGTTTCTCGTTGTATATCCTTTAATTCTAGAGTTAAATTGATAAATAACGTGTACGAATTTGTTTAACGCATTTGTTTTGGTTACTCGACGTCTCCGTTCTCGTGTAGCCTACATATTGCGTTTTTTTTAATTTGCTTACCGGGCTAAAGGTTAGCATGTTTAAAATACGTAAGTCGTTTTGTTCATCAAATTTAAGTAGATAACTCATTAGTTGTTTGCATCAGAGCGATAATTTTTGAGATAGTTATTAAAACTGTTTAAAGGTTGTCAAACGTTGTTTCTCGTTGTATATCCTTTAATTCTAGAGTTAAATTGATAAATAACGTGTACGAATTTGTTTTGGTTACTCGACGTCTCCGTTCTCGTGTAGCCTACATATTGCGTTTTTTTTTTAATTTGCTTACCGGGCTAAAGGTTAGCATGTTTAAAATACGTAAGTCGTTTTATTCATCATATTTAAGTAGATAACTCATCAGTTGTTTGCATCAGAGCGATAATTTTTGAGATAGTTATTAAAACTGTTTAAAGGTTGTCAAACGTTGTTTCTCGTTGTATATCCTTTAATTCTAGAGTTAAATTGATAAATAACGTGTACGAATTTGTTTAACGCATTTGTTTTGGTTACTCGACGTCTCCGTTCTCGTGTAGCCTACATATTGCGTTTTTTTTTTTTAATTTGCTTACCGGGCTAAAGGTTAGCATGTTTAAAATACGTAAGTCGTTTTGTTCATCATATTTAAGTAGATAACTCATCAGTTGTTTGCATCAGAGCGATAATTTTTGAGATAGTTATTAAAACTGTTTAAAGGTTGTCAAACGTTGTTTCTCGTTGTATATCCTTTAATTCTAGAGTTAAATTGATAAATAACGTGTACGAATTTGTTTAACGCATTTGTTTTGGTTACTCGACGTCTCCGTTCTCGTGTAGCCTACATATTGCGTTTTTTTTTTAATTTGGTTACCGGGCTAAAGGTTAGCATGTTTAAAATACGTAAGTCGTTTTGTTCATCAAATTTAAGTAGATAACTCATCAGTTGTTTGCATCAGAGCGACAATTTTTGAGATAGTTATTAGCATGCTTAAAATACGTAAGTCGTTTTGTTCAACAAATTTAAGTAGATAATTCATCAGTTGTTTGCATCAGAGCGACAATTTTTGAGATAGTTATTAAAACTGTTTAAAGGTTGTCAAACGTTGTTTCTCGTTGTATATCCTTTAATGCTAGAGTTAAATTGATAAATAACGTGTACGAATTTGTTTAACGCATTTGTTTTGGTTACTCGACGTCTCCGTTCTCGTGTAGCCTACATATTGCGTTTTTTTTTAATTTGCTTACCGGGCTAAAGGTTAGCATGTTTAAAATACGTAAGTCGTTTTGTTCAACAAATTTAAGTAGATAAGTCATCAGTTGTTTGCATCAGAGCGACAATTTTTGAGATAGTTATTAAAACTGTTTAAAGGTTGTCAAACGTTGTTTCTCGTTGTATATCCTTTAATGCTAGAGTTAAATTGATAAATAACGTGTACGAATTTGTTTAACGCATTTGTTTTGGTTACTCGACGTCTCCGTTCTCGTGTAGCCTACATATTGCGTTTTTTTTTTAATTTGCTTACCGGGCTAAAGGTTAGCATGTTTAAAATACGTAAGTCGTTTTGTTCATCAAATTTAAGTAGATAACTCATCAGTTGTTTGCATCAGAGCGATAATTTTTGAGATAGTTATTAAAACTGTTTAAAGGTTGTCAAACGTTGTTTCTCGTTGTATATCCTTTAATTCTAGAGTTAAATTGATAAATAACGTGTACGAATTTGTTTAACGCATTTGTTTTGGTTACTCGACGTCTCCGTTCTCGTGTAGCCTACATATTGCGTTTTTTTTTTAATTTGCTTACCGGGCTAAAGGTTAGCATGTTTAAAATACGTAAGTCGTTTTGTTCATCAAATTTAAGTAGATAACTCATCAGTTGTTTGCATCAGAGCGATAATTTTTGAGATAGTTATTAAAACTGTTTAAAGGTTGTCAAACGTTGTTTCTCGTTGTATATCCTTTAATTCTAGAGTTAAATTGATAAATAACGTGTACGAATTTGTTTAACGCATTTGTTTTGGTTACTCGACGTCTCCGTTCTCGTGTAGCCTACATATTGCGTTTTTTTTTAATTTGCTTACCGGGCTAAAGGTTAGCATGTTTAAAATACGTAAGTCGTTTTGTTCATCAAATTTAAGTAGATAACTCATCAGTTGTTTGCATCAGAGCGATAATTTTTGAGATAGTTATTAAAACTGTTTAAAGGTTGTCAAACGTTGTTTCTCGTTGTATATCCTTTAATTCTAGAGTTAAATTGATAAATAACGTGTACGAATTTGTTTAACGCATTTGTTTTGGTTACTCGACGTCTCCGTTCTCGTGTAGCCTACATATTGCGTTTTTTTTTAATTTGCTTACCGGGCTAAAGGTTAGCATGTTTAAAATACGTAAGTCGTTTTGTTCATCATATTTAAGTAAATAACTCATCAGTTGTTTGCATCAGAGCGATAATCTTTGAGATAGTTATTAAAACTGTTTAAAGGTTGTCAAACGTTGTTTCTCGTTGTATATCCTTTAATTCTAGAGTTAAATTGATAAATAACGTGTACGAATTTGTTTAACGCATTTGTTTTGGTTACTCGACGTCTCCGTTCTCGTGTAGCCTACATATTGCGTTTTTTTTTTAATTTGCTTACCGGGCTGTTTAAAGGTTGTCAAACGTTGTTTCTCGTTGTATATCCTTTAATTCTAGAGTTAAATTGATAAATAACGTGTACGAATTTGTTTAACGCATTTGCCGGGCTAAAGGTTAGCATGTTTAAAATACGTAAGTCGTTTTGTTCATCATATTTAAGTAGATAACTCATCAGTTGTTTGCATCAGAGCGATAATTTTTGAGATAGTTATTAAAACTGTTTAAAGGTTGTCAAACGTTGTTTCTCGTTGTATATCCTTTAATTCTAGAGTTAAATTGATAAATAACGTGTACGAATTTGTTTAACGCATTTGTTTTGGTTACTCGACGTCTCCGTTCTCGTGTAGCCTACATATTGCGTTTTTTTTAATTTGCTTACCGGGCTAAAAGTTAGCATGTTTAAAATACGTAAGTCGTTTTGTTCATCAAATTTAAGTAGATAACTCATCAGTTGTTTGCATCAGAGCGATAATTTTTGAGATAGTTATTAAAACTGTTTAAAGGTTGTCAAACGTTGTTTCTCGTTGTATATCCTTTAATTCTAGAGTTAAATTGATAAATAACGTGTACGAATTTGTTTAACGCATTTGTTTTGGTTACTCGACGTCTCCGTTCTCGTGTAGCCTACATATTGCGTTTTTTTTTTTAATTTGCTTACCGGGCTAAAGGTTAGCATGTTTAAAATACGTAAGTCGTTTTGTTCAACAAATTTAAGTAGATAACTCATCAGTTGTTTGCATCAGAGCGATAATTTTTGAGATAGTTATTAAAACTGTTTAAAGGTTGTCAAACGTTGTTTCTCGTTGTATATCCTTTAATTCTAGAGTTAAATTGATAAATAACGTGTACGAATTTGTTTAACGCATTTGTTTTGGTTACTCGACGTCTCCGTTCTCGTGTAGCCCACATATTGCGTTTTTTTTTTTAATTTGCTTACCGGGCTAAAGGTTAGCATGTTTAAAATACGTAAGTCGTTTTGTTCATCATATTTAAGTAGATAACTCATCAGTTGTTTGCATCAGAGCGATAATTTTTGAGATAGTTATTAAAACTGTTTAAAGGTTGTCAAACGTTGTTTCTCGTTGTATATCCTTTAATTCTAGAGTTAAATTGATAAATAACGTGTACGAATTTGTTTAACGCATTTGTTTTGGTTACTCGACGTCTCCGTTCTCGTGTAGCCTACATATTGCGTTTTTTTTTAATTTGCTTACCGGGCTAAAGGTTAGCATGTTTAAAATACGTAAGCCGTTTTGTTCATCATATTTAAGTAGATAACTCATCAGTTGTTTGCAACAGAGCGATAATTTTTGAGATAGTTATTAAAACTGTTTAAAGGTTGTCAAACGTTGTTTCTCGTTGTATATCCTTTAATTCTAGAGTTAAATTGATAAATAACGTGTACGAATTTGTTTAATGCATTTGTTTTGGTTACTCGACGTCTCCGTTCTCGTGTAGCCTACATATTGCGTTTTTTTTTTAATTTGCTTACCGGGCCAAAGGTTAGCATGTTTAAAATACGTAAGTCGTTTTGTTCATCATATTTAAGTAGATAACTCATCAGTTGTTTGCATCAGAGCGATAATTTTTGAGATAGTTATTAAAACTGTTTAAAGGTTGTCAAACGTTGTTTCTCGTTGTATATCCTTTAATTCTAGAGTTAAATTGATAAATAACGTGTACGAATTTGCTTAACGCATTTGTTTTGGTTACTCGACGTCTCCGTTCTCGTGTAGCCTACATATTGCGGTTTTTTTTTAATTTGCTTACCGGGCTAAAGGTTAGCATGTTTAAAATACGTAAGTCGTTTTGTTCAACAAATTTAAGTAGATAACTCATCAGTTGTTTGCATCAGAGCGATAATTTTTGAGATGGTTATTAAAACTGTTTAAAGGTTGTCAAACGTTGTTTCTCGTTGTATATCCTTTAATTCTAGAGTTAAATTGATAAATAACGTGTACGAATTTGTTTAACGCATTTGTTTTGGTTACTCGACGTCTCCGTTCTCGTGTAGCCTACATATTGCGTTTTTTTTTAATTTGCTTACCGGGCCAAAGGTTAGCATGTTTAAAATACGTAAGTCGTTTTGTTCATCATATTTAAGTAGATAACTCATCAGTTGTTTGCATCAGAGCGATAATTTTTGAGATAGTTATTAAAACTGTTTAAAGGTTGTCAAACGTTGTTTCTCGTTGTATATCCTTTAATTCTAGAGTTAAATTGATAAATAACGTGTACGAATTTGTTTAACGCATTTGTTTTGGTTACTCGACGTCTCCGTTCTCGTGTAGCCTACATATTGCGTTTTTTTTTTTTTAATTTGCTTACCGGGCTAAAGGTTAGCATGTTTAAAATACGTAAGTCGTTTTGTTCATCAAATTTAAGTAGATAACTCATCAGTTGTTTGCATCAGAGCGATAATTTTTGAGATGTTTATTAAAACTGTTTAAAGGTTGTCAAACGTTGTTTCTCGTTGTATATCCTTTAATTCTAGAGTTAAATTGATAAATAAAGTGTACGAATTTGTTTAACGCATTTGTTTTGGTTACTCGACGTCTCCGTTCTCGTGTAGCCTACATATTGCGTTTTTTTTTTAATTTGCTTACCGGGCTAAAGGTTAGCATGTTTAAAATACGTAAGTCGTTTTGTTCATCATATTTAAGTAGATAACTCATCAGTTGTTTGCATCAGAGCGATAATTTTTGAGATAGTTATTAAAACTGTTTAAAGGTTGTCAAACGTTGTTTCTCGTTTTATATCCTTTAATTCTAGAGTTAAATTGATAAATAACGTGTACGAATTTGTTTAACGCATTTGTTTTGGTTACTCGACGTCTCCGTTCTCGTGTAGCCTACATATTGCGTTTTTTTTTAATTTGCTTACCGGGCTAAAGGTTAGCATGTTTAAAATACGTAAGTCGTTTTGTTCATCAAATTTAAGTAGATAACTCATCAGTTGTTTGCATCAGAGCGATAATTTTTGAGATAGTTATTAAAACTGTTTAAAGGTTGTCAAACGTTGTTTCTCGTTGTATATCCTTTAATTCTAGAGTTAAATTGATAAATAACGTGTACGAATTTGTTTAACGCATTTGTTTTGGTTACTCGACGTCTCCGTTCTCGTGTAGCCTACATATTGCGTTTTTTTTTTTAATTTGCTTACCGGGCTAAAGGTTAGCATGCTTAAAATACGTAAGTCGTTTTGTTCAACAAATTTAAGTAGATAACTCATCAGTTGTTTGCATCAGAGCGACAATTTTTGAGATAGTTATTAAAACTGTTTAAAGGTTGTCAAACGTTGTTTCTCGTTGTATATCCTTTAATTCTAGAGTTAAATTGATAAATAACGTGTACGAATTTGTTTAACGCATTTGTTTTGGTTACTCGACGTCTCCGTTCTCGTGTAGCCTACATATTGCGTTTTTTTTTTTTAATTTGCTTACCGGGCTAAAGGTTAGCATGTTTAAAATACGTAAGTCGTTTTGTTCATCAAATTTAAGTAGATAACTCATCAGTTGTTTGCATCAGAGCGATAATTTTTGAGATAGTTATTAAAACTGTTTAAAGGTTGTCAAACGTTGTTTCTCGTTGTATATCTTTTAATTCTAGAGTTAAATTGATAAATAACGTGTACGAATTTGTTTAACGCATTTGTTTTGGTTACTCGACGTCTCCGTTCTCGTGTAGCCTACATATTGCGTTTTTTTTTTAATTTGCTTACCGGGCTAAAGGTTAGCATGTTTAAAATACGTAAGTCGTTTTGTTCATCATATTTAAGTAGATAACTCATCAGTAGTTTGCATCAGAGCGATAATTTTTGAGATAGTTATTAAAACTGTTTAAAGGTTGTCAAACGTTGTTTCTCGTTGTATATCCTTTAATTCTAGAGTTAAATTGATAAATAACGTGTACGAATTTGTTTAACGCATTTGTTTTGGTTACTCGACGTCTCCGTTCTCGTGTAGCCTACATATTGCGTTTTTTTTAATTTGCTTACCTGGCTAAAGGTTAGCATGTTTAAAATACGTAAGTCGTTTTGTTCATCAAATTTAAGTAGATAACTCATTAGTTGTTTGCATCAGAGCGATAATTTTTGAGATAGTTATTAAAACTGTTTAAAGGTTGTCAAACGTTGTTTCTCGTTGTATATCCTTTAATTCTAGAGTTAAATTGATAAATAACGTGTACGAATTTGTTTTGGTTACTCGACGTCTCCGTTCTCGTGTAGCCTACATATTGCGTTTTTTTTTTAATTTGCTTACCGGGCTAAAGGTTAGCATGTTTAAAATACGTAAGTCGTTTTATTCATCATATTTAAGTAGATAACTCATCAGTTGTTTGCATCAGAGCGATAATTTTTGAGATAGTTATTAAAACTGTTTAAAGTTTGTCAAACGTTGTTTCTCGTTGTATATCCTTTAATTCTAGAGTTAAATTGATAAATAACGTGTACGAATTTGTTTAACGCATTTGTTTTGGTTACTCGACGTCTCCGTTCTCGTGTAGCCTACATATTGCGTTTTTTTTTTTAATTTGCTTACCGGGCTAAAGGTTAGCATGTTTAAAATACGTAAGTCGTTTTGTTCATCATATTTAAGTAGATAACTCATCAGTTGTTTGCATCAGAGCGATAATTTTTGAGATAGTTATTAAAACTGTTTAAAGGTTGTCAAACGTTGTTTCTCGTTGTATATCCTTTAATTCTAGAGTTAAATTGATAAATAACGTGTACGAATTTGTTTAACGCATTTGTTTTGGTTACTCGACGTCTCCGTTCTCGTGTAGCCTACATATTGCGTTTTTTTTTTAATTTGGTTACCGGGCTAAAGGTTAGCATGTTTAAAATACGTAAGTCGTTTTGTTCATCAAATTTAAGTAGATAACTCATCAGTTGTTTGCATCAGAGCGACAATTTTTGAGATAGTTATTAGCATGCTTAAAATACGTAAGTCGTTTTGTTCAACAAATTTAAGTAGATAATTCATCAGTTGTTTGCATCAGAGCGACAATTTTTGAGATAGTTATTAAAACTGTTTAAAGGTTGTCAAACGTTGTTTCTCGTTGTATATCCTTTAATGCTAGAGTTAAATTGATAAATAACGTGTACGAATTTGTTTAACGCATTTGTTTTGGTTACTCGACGTCTCCGTTCTCGTGTAGCCTACATATTGCGTTTTTTTTTAATTTGCTTACCGGGCTAAAGGTTAGCATGTTTAAAATACGTAAGTCGTTTTGTTCAACAAATTTAAGTAGATAAGTCATCAGTTGTTTGCATCAGAGCGACAATTTTTGAGATAGTTATTAAAACTGTTTAAAGGTTGTCAAACGTTGTTTCTCGTTGTATATCCTTTAATGCTAGAGTTAAATTGATAAATAACGTGTACGAATTTGTTTAACGCATTTGTTTTGGTTACTCGACGTCTCCGTTCTCGTGTAGCCTACATATTGCGTTTTTTTTTTAATTTGCTTACCGGGCTAAAGGTTAGCATGTTTAAAATACGTAAGTCGTTTTGTTCATCAAATTTAAGTAGATAACTCATCAGTTGTTTGCATCAGAGCGATAATTTTTGAGATAGTTATTAAAACTGTTTAAAGGTTGTCAAACGTTGTTTCTCGTTGTATATCCTTTAATTCTAGAGTTAAATTGATAAATAACGTGTACGAATTTGTTTAACGCATTTGTTTTGGTTACTCGACGTCTCCGTTCTCGTGTAGCCTACATATTGCGTTTTTTTTTTAATTTGCTTACCGGGCTAAAGGTTAGCATGTTTAAAATACGTAAGTCGTTTTGTTCATCAAATTTAAGTAGATAACTCATCAGTTGTTTGCATCAGAGCGACAATTTTTGAGATAGTTATTAGCATGCTTAAAATACGTAAGTCGTTTTGTTCAACAAATTTAAGTAGATAATTCATCAGTTGTTTGCATCAGAGCGACAATTTTTGAGATAGTTATTAAAACTGCTTAAAGGTTGTCAAACGTTGTTTCTCGTTGTATATCCTTTCATTCTAGAGTTAAATTGATAAATAACGTGTACGAATTTGTTTAGCGCATTTGTTTTGGTTACTCGACGTCTCCGTTCTCGTGTAGCCTACATATTGCGTTTTTTTTTTAATTTGCTTACCGGGCTAAAGGTTAGCATGTTTAAAATACGTAAGTCGTTTTGTTCATCAAATTTAAGTAGATAACTCATCAGTTGTTTGCATCTGAGCGATAATTTTTGAGATAGTTATTAAAACTGTTTAAAGGTTGTCAAACGTTGTTTCTCGTTGTATATCCTTTAATTCTAGAGTTAAATTGATAAATAACGTGTACGAATTTGTTTAACGCATTTGTTTTGGTTACTCGACGTCTCCATTCTCGTGTAGCCTACATATTGCGTTTTTTTTTTAATTTGCTTACCGGGCTAAAGGTTAGCATGTTTAAAATACGTAAGTCGTTTTGTTCATCATATTTAAGTAGATAACTCATCAGTTGTTTGCATCAGAGCGATAATTTTTGAGATAGTTATTAAAACTGTTTAAAGGTTGTCAAACGTTGTTTCTCGTTGTATATCCTTTAATTCTAGAGTTAAATTGATAAATGACGTGTACGAATTTGTTTAAAGCATTTGTTTTGGTTACTCGACGTCTCCGTTCTCGTGTAGCCTACATATTGCGTTTTTTTTTTTTAATTTGCTTACCGGGCTAAAGGTTAGCATGTTTAAAATACGTAAGTCGTTTTGTTCATCAAATTTAAGTAGATAACTCATCAGTTGTTTGCATCAGAGCGATAATTTTTGAGATAGTTATTAAAACTGTTTAAAGGTTGTCAAACGTTGTTTCTCGTTGTATATCCTTTAATTCTAGAGTTAAATTGATAAATAACGTGTACGAATTTGTTTAACGCATTTGTTTTGGTTACTCGACGTCTCCGTTCTCGTGTAGCCTACATATTGCGTTTTTTTTTTAATTTGCTTACCGGGCTAAAGGTTAGCATGTTTAAAATACGTAAGTCGTTTTGTTCATCATATTTATGTAGATAACTCATCAGTTGTTTGCATCGGAGCGATAATTTTTGAGATAGTTATTAAAACTGTTTAAAGGTTGTCAAACGTTATTTCTCGTTGTATATCCTTTAATTCTAGAGTTAAATTGATAAATAACGTGTACGAATTTGTTTAACGCATTTGTTTTGGTTACTCGACGTCTCCGTTCTCGTGTAGCCTACATATTGCGTTTTTTTTTTAATTTGCTTACCGGGCTAAAGGTTAGCATGTTTAAAATACGTAAGTCGTTTTGTTCATCAAATTTAAGTAGATAACTCATCAGTTGTTTGCATCAGAGCGATAATTTTTGAGATAGTTATTAAAACTGTTTAAAGGTTGTCAAACGTTGTTTCTCGTTGTATATCCTTTAATTCTAGAGTTAAATTGATAAATAACGTGTACGAATTTGTTTAACGCATTTGTTTTGGTTACTCGACGTCTCCGTTCTCGTGTAGCCTACATATTGCGTTTTTTTTTTTATTTGCTTACCGGGCTAAAGGTTAGCATGTTTAAAATACGTAAGTCGTTTTGTTCAACTAATTTAAGTAGATAACTCATCAGTTGTTTGCATCAGAGCGATAATTTTTGAGATAGTTATTAAAACTGTTTAAAGGTTGTCAAACGTTGTTTCTCGTTGTATATCCTTTAATTCTAGAGTTAAATTGATAAATAACGTGTACGAATTTGTTTAACGCATTTGTTTTGGTTACTCGACGTCTCCGTTCTCGTGTAGCCCACATATTGCGTTTTTTTTTTTAATTTGCTTACCGGGCTAAAGGTTAGCATGTTTAAAATACTTAAGTCGTTTTGTTCATCATATTTAAGTAGATAACTCATCAGTTGTTTGCATCAGAGCGATAATTTTTGAGATAGTTATTAAAACTGTTTAAAGGTTGTCAAACGTTGTTTCTCGTTGTATATCCTTTAATTCTAGAGTTAAATTGATAAATAACGTGTACGAATTTGTTTAACGCATTTGTTTTGGTTACTCGACGTCTCCGTTCTCGTGTAGCCTACATATTGCGTTTTTTTTTAATTTGCTTACCGGGCTAAAGGTTAGCATGTTTAAAATACGTAAGTCGTTTTGTTCATCATATTTAAGTAGATAACTCATCAGTTGTTTGCATCAGAGCGATAATTTTTGAGATAGTTATTAAAACTGTTTAAAGGTTGTCAAACGTTGTTTCTCGTTGTATATCCTTTAATTCTAGAGTTAAATTGATAAATAACGTGTACGAATTTGTTTAACGCATTTGTTTTGGTTACTCGACGTCTCCGTTCTCGTGTAGCCTACATATTGCGTTTTTTTTTGCTTACCGGGCTAAAGGTTAGCATGTTTAAAATACGTAAGTCGTTTTGTTCATCATATTTAAGTAGATAACTCATCAGTTTTTTGCATCAGAGCGATAATTTTTGAGATAGTTATTAAAACTGTTTAAAGGTTGTCAAACGTTGTTTCTCGTTGTATATCCTTTAATTCTAGAGTTAAATTGATAAATAACGTGTACGAATTTGTTTAACGCATTTGTTTTGGTTACTCGACGTCTCCGTTCTCGTGTAGCCTACATATTGCGTTTTTTTTTTTAATTTGCTTACCGGGCTAAAGGTTAGCATGTTTAAAATACGTAAGTCGTTTTGTTCAACAAATTTAAGTAGATAACTCATAAGAGCGATAATTTTTGAGATATTTATTAAAACTGTTTAAAGGTTGTCAAACGTTGTTTCTCGTTGTATATCCTTTAATTCTAGAGTTAAATTGATAAATAACGTGTACGAATTTGTTTAACGCATTTGTTTTGGTTACTCGACGTCTCCGTTCTCGTGTAGCCTACATATTGCGTTTTTTTTTTAATTTGCTTACCGGGCTAAAGGTTGGCATGTTTAAAATACGCAAGTCGTTTTGTTCATCAAATTTAAGTAGATAACTCATCAGTTGTTTGCATCAGAGCGATAATTTTTGAGTTAGTTATTAAAACTGTTTAAAGGTTGTCAAACGTTGTTTCTCGTTGTATATCCTTTAATTCTAGAGTTAAATTGATAAATAACGTGTACGAATTTGTTTAACGCATTTGTTTTGGTTACTCGACGTCTCCGTTCTCGTGTAGCCTACATATTGCGTTTTTTTTTAATTTGCTTACCGGGCTAAAGGTTAGCATGTTTAAAATACGTAAGTCGTTTTGTTCATCATATTTAAGTAGATAACTCATCAGTTGTTTGCATCAGAGCGATAATTTTTGAGATAGTTATTAAAACTGTTTAAAGGTTGTCAAACGTTGTTTCTCGTTGTATATCCTTTAATTCTAGAGTTAAATTGATAAATAACGTGTACGAATTTGTTTAACGCATTTGTTTTGGTTACTCGACGTCTCCGTTCTCGTGTAGCCTACATATTGCGTTTTTTTTTTAATTTGCTTACCGGGCTAAAGGTTAGCATGTTTAAAATACGTAAGTCGTTTTGTTCATCAAATTTAAGTAGATAACTCATCAGTTGTTTGCATCAGAGCGCTAATTTTTGAGATAGTTATTAAAACTGTTTAAAGGTTGTCAAACGTTGTTTCTCGTTGTATATCCTTTAATTCTAGAGTTAAATTGATAAATAACGTGTACGAATTTGTTTAACGCATTTGTTTTGGTTACTCGACGTCTCCGTTCTCGTGTAGCCTACATATTGCCTTTTTTTTTTTAATTTGTTTACCGGGCTAAAAGTTAGCATGCTTAAAATACGTAAGTCGTTTTGTTCAACAAATTTAAGTAGATAACTCATCAGTTGTTTGCATCAGAGCGACAATTTTTGAGATAGTTATTAAAACTGTTTAAAGGTTGTCAAACGTTGTTTCTCGTTGTATATCCTTTAATTCTAGAGTTAAATTGATAAATAACGTGTACGAATTTGTTTAACGCATTTGTTTTGGTTACTCGACGTCTCCGTTCTCGTGTAGCCTACATATTGCGTTTTTTTTTTTTAATTTGCTTACCGGGCTAAAGGTTAGCATGTTTAAAATACGTAAGTCGTTTTGTTCATCAAATTTAAGTAGATAACTCATCAGTTGTTTGCATCAGAGCCATAATTTTTGAGATAGTTATTAAAACTGTTTAAAGGTTGTCAAACGTTGTTTCTCGTTGTATATCCTTTAATTCTAGAGCTATATTGATAAATAACGTGTACGAATTTGTTTAACGCATTTGTTTTGGTTACTCGACGTCTCCGTTCTCGTGTAGCCTACATATTGCGTTTTTTTTTTTAATTTGCTTACCGGGCTAAAGGTTAGCATGTTTAAAATACGTATGTCGTTTTGTTCATCATATTTAAGTAGATAACTCATCAGTTGTTTGCATCAGAGCGATAATTTTTGAGATAGTTATTAAAACTGTTTAAAGGTTGTCAAACGTTGTTTCTCGTTGTATATCCTTTAATTCTAGAGTTAAATTGATAAATAACGTGTACGAATTTGTTTAACGCATTTGTTTTGGTTACTCGACGTCTCCGTTCTCGTGTAGCCTACATATTGCGTTTTTTTTTTAATTTGCTTACCGGGCTAAAGGTTAGCATGTTTAAAATACGTAAGTCGTTTTGTTCATCAAATTTAAGTAGATAACTCATCAGTTGTTTGCATCAGAGCGATAATTTTTGAGATAGTTATTAAAACTGTTTGAAGGTTGTCAAACGTTGTTTGTCGTTGTATATCCTTTAATTCTAGAGTTAAATTGATAAATAACGTGTACGAATTTGTTTAACGCATTTGTTTTGGTTACTCGACGTCTCCGTTCTCGTGTAGCCTACATATTGCGTTTTTTTTTTAATTTGCTTACCGGGCTAAAGGTTAGCATGTTTAAAATACGTAAGTCGTTTTGTTCATCATATTTAAGTAGATAACTCATCAGTTGTTTGCATCAGAGCGATAATTTTTGAGATAGTTATTAAAACTGTTTAAAGGTTGTCAAACGTTGTTTCTCGTTGTATATCCTTTAATTCTAGAGTTAAATTGATAAATAACGTGTACGAATTTGTTTAGCGCATTTGTTTTGGTTACTCGACGTCTCCGTTCTCGTGTAGCCTACATATTGCGTTTTTTTTTAATTTGCTTACCGGGCTAAAGGTTAGCATGTTTAAAATACGTAAGTCGTTTTGTTCATCAAATTTAAGTAGATAACTCATCAGTTGTTTGCATCAGAGCGATAATTTTTGAGATAGTTATTAAAACTGTTTAAAGGTTGTCAAACGTTGTTTCTCGTTGTATATCCTTTAATTCTAGAGTTAAATTGATAAATAACGTGTACGAATTTGTTTAACGCATTTGTTTTGGTTACTCGACGTCTCCGTTCTCGTTTAGCCTACATATTGCGTTTTTTTTTAATTTGCTTACCGGGCTAAAGGTTAGCATGTTTAAAATACGTAAGTCGTTTTGTTCAACAAATTTAAGTAGATAACTCATCAGTTGTTTGCATCAGAGCGATAATTTTTGAGATAGTTATTAAAACTGTTTAAAGGTTGTCAAACGTTGTTTCTCGTTGTATATCCTTTAATTCTAGAGTTAAATTGATAAATAACGTGTACGAATTTGTTTAACGCATTTGTTTTGGTTACTCGACGTCTCCGTTCTCGTGTAGCCCACATATTGCGTTTTTTTTTTAATTTGCTTACCGGGCTAAAGGTTAGCATGTTTAAAATACATAAGTCGGTTTGTTCATCATATTTAAATAGATAACTCATCAGTTGTTTGCATCAGAGCGATAATTTTTGAGATAGTTATTAAAACTGTTTAAAGGTTGTCAAACGTTGTTTCTCGTTGTATATCCTTTAATTCTAGAGTTAAATTGATAAATAACGTGTACGAATTTGTTTAACGCATTTGTTTTGATTACTCGACGTCTCCGTTCTCGTGTAGCCTACATATTGCGTTTTTTTTTAATTTGCTTACCGGGCTAAAGGTTAGCATGTTTAAAATACGTAAGTCGTTTTGTTCATCATATTTAAGTAGATAACTCATCAGTTGTTTGCATCAGAGCGATAATTTTTGAGATAGTTATTAAAACTGTTTAAAGGTTGTCAAACGTTGTTTCTCGTTGTATATCCTTTAATTCTAGAGTTAAATTGATAAATAACGTGTACGAATTTGTTTAACGCATTTGTTTTGGTTACTCGACGTCGCCGTTCTCGTGTAGCCTCCATATTGCGTTTTTTTTTAATTTGCTTACCGGGCCAAAGGTTAGCATGTTTAAAATACGTAAGTCGTTTTGTTCATCATATTTAAGTAGATAACTCATCAGTTGTTTGCATCAGAGCGATAATTTTTGAGATAGTTATTAAAACTGTTTAAAGGTTGTCAAACGTTGTTTCTCGTTGTATATCCTTTAATTCTAGAGTTAAATTGATAAATAACGTGTACGAATTTGTTTAACGCATTTGTTTTGGTTACTCGACGTCTCCGTTCTCGTGTAGCCTACATATTGCGTTTTTTTTTTAATTTGCTTACCGGGCTAAAGGTTAGCATGTTTAAAATACGTAAGTCGTTTTGTTCAACAAATTTAAGTAGATAACTCATCAGTTGTTTGCATCAGAGCGATAATTTTTGAGATAGTTATTAAAATTGTTTAAAGGTTGTCAAACGTTGTTTCTAGTTGTATATCCTTTAATTCTAGAGTTAAATTGATAAATAACGTGTACGAATTTGTTTAACGCATTTGTTTTGGTTACTCGACGTCTCCGTTCTCGTGTAGCCCACATATTGCGTTTTTTTTTTAATTTGCTTACCGGGCTAAAGGTTAGCATGTTTAAAATACGTAAGTCGTTTTGTTCATCATATTTAAGTAGATAACTCATCAGTTGTTTGCATCAGAGCGATAATTTTTGAGATAGTTATTAAAACTGTTTAAAGGTTGTCAAACGTTGTTTCTCGTTGTATATCCTTTAATTCTAGAGTTAAATTGATAAATAACGTGTACGAATTTGTTTAACGCATTTGTTTTGGTTACTCGACGTCTCCGTTCTCGTGTAGCCTACATATTGCGTTTTTTTTTTAATTTGCTTACCGGGCTAAAGGTTAGCATGTTTAAAATACGTAAGTCGTTTTGTTCATCAAATTTAAGTAGATAACTCATCAGTTGTTTGCATCAGAGCGATAATTTTTGAGATAGTTATTAAAACTGTTTAAAGGTTGTCAAACGTTGTTTCTCGTTGTATATCCTTTAATTCTACAGTTAAATTGATAAATAACGTGTACGAATTTGTTTAACGCATTTGTTTTGGTTACTCGACATCTCCGTTCTCGTGTAGCCTACATATTGCGTTTTTTTTTTAATTTGCTTACCGGGCTAAAGGTTAGCATGTTTAAAATACGTAAGTCGTTTTGTTCAACAAATTTAAGTAGATAACTCATCAGTTGTTTGCATCAGAGCGACAATTTTTGAGATAGTTATTAAAACTGTTTAAAGGTTGTCAAACGTTGTTTCTCGTTGTATATCCTTTAATTCTAGAGTTAAATTGATAAATAACGTGTACGAATTTGTTTAACGCATTTGTTTTGGTTACTCGACGTCTCCGTTCTCGTGTAGCCTACATATTGCGTTTTTTTTTTAATTTGTTTACCGGGCTAAAGGTTAGCATATTTAAAATACGTAAGTCGTTTTGTTCATCATATTTAAGTAGATAACTCATCAGTTGTTTGCATCAGAGCGATAATTTTTGAGATAGTTTTTAAAACTGTTTAAAGGTTGTCAAACGTTGTTTCTCGTTGTATATCCTTTAATTCTAGAGTTAAATTGATAAATAACGTGTACGAATTTGTTTAACGCATTTGTTTTGGTTACTCGACGTCTCCGTTCTCGTGTAGCCTACATATTGCGTTTTTTTTTTTAATTTGCTTACCGGGCTAAAGGTTAGCATGTTTAAAATACGTAAGTCGTTTTGTTCAACAAATTTAAGTAGATAACTCATCAGTTGTTTGCATCAGAGCGACAATTTTTGAGATAGTTATTAAAACTGTTTAAAGGTTGTCAAACGTTGTTTCTCGTTGTATATCCTTTAATTCTAGAGTTAAATTGATAAATAACGTGTACGAATTTGTTTAACGCATTTGTTTTGGTTACTCGACGTCTCCGTTCTCGTGTAGCCTACATATTGCGTTTTTTTTTTAATTTGCTTACCGGGCTAAAGGTTAGCATGTTTAAAATACGTAAGCCGTTTTGTTCTTCATATTTAAGTAGATAACTCATCAGTTGTTTGCATCAGAGCGATAATTTTTGAGATAGTTATTAAAACTGTTTAAAGGTTGTCAAACGTTGTTTCTCGTTGTATATCCTTTAATTCTAGAGTTAAATTGATAAATAACGTGTACGAATTTGTTTAACGCATTTGTTTTGGTTACTCGACGTCTCCGTTCTCGTGTAGCCTACATATTGCGTTTTTTTTTTAATTTGCTTACCGGGCTAAAGATTAGCATGTTTAAAATACGTAAGTCGTTTTGTTCATCATATTTAAGTAGGTAACTCATCAGTTGTTTGCATCAGAGCGATAATTTTTGAGATAGTTATTAAAACTGTTTAAAGGTTGTCAAACGTTGTTTCTCGTTGTATATCCTTTAATTCTAGAGTTAAATTGATAAATAACGTGTACGAATTTGTTTAACGCATTTGTTTTGGTTACTCGACGTCTCCGTTCTCGTGTAGCCTACATATTGCGTTTTTTTTTTAATTTGCTTACCGGGCTAAAGGTTAGCATGTTTAAAATACGTAAGTCGTTTTGTTCAACAAATTTAAGTAGATAACTCATCAGTTGTTTGCATCAGAGCGATAATTTTTGAGATAGTTATTAAAACTGTTTAAAGGTTGTCAAACGTTGTTTCTCGTTGTATATCCTTTAATTCTAGAGTTAAATTGATAAATAACGTGTACGAATTTGTTTAACGCATTTGTTTTGGTTACTCAACGTCTCCGTTCTCGTGTAGCCTACATATTGCGTTTTTTTTTTTAATTTGCTTACCGGGCTAAAGGTTAGCATGTTTAAAATACGTAAGTCGTTTTGTTCATCAAATTTAAGTAGATTACTCATCAGTTGTTTGCATCAGAGCGACAATTTTTGAGATAGTTATTAAAACTGTTTAAAGGTTGTCAAACGTTGTTTCTCGTTGTATATCCTTTAATTCTAGAGTTAAATTGATAAATAACGTGTACGAATTTGTTTAACGCATTTGTTTTAGTTACTCGACGTCTCCGTTCTCGTGTAGCCTACATATTGCGTTTTTTTTTTAATTTGCTTACCGGGCTAAAGGTTAGCATGTTTAAAATACGTAAGTCGTTTTGTTCATCATATTTAAGTAGATAACTCATCAGTTTTTTGCATCAGAGCGATAATTTTTGAGATAGTTATTAAAACTGTTTAAAGGTTGTCAAACGTTGTTTCTCGCTGTATATCCTTTAATTCTAGAGTTAAATTGATAAATAACGTGTACGAATTTGTTTATCGCATTTGTTTTGGTTACTCGACGTCTCCGTTCTCGTGTAGCCTACATATTGCGCTTTTTTTTTAATTTGCTTACCGGGCTAAAGGTTAGCATGTTTAAAATACGTAAGTCGTTTTGTTCATCAAATTTAAGTAGATAACTCATCAGTTGTTTGCATCAGAGCGATAATTTTTGATATAGTTATTAAAACTGTTTAAAAATTGTCAAACGTTGTTTCTCGTTGTATATCCTTTAATTCTAGAGTTAAATTGATAAATAACGTGTACGAATTTGTTTAACGCATTTGTTTTGGTTACTCGACGTCTCCGTTCTCGTGTAGCCTACATATTGCGTTTTTTTTTTTAATTTGCTTACCGGGCTAAAGGTTAGCATGTTTAAAATACGTAAGTCGTTTTGTTCATCAAATTTAAGTAGATAACTCATCAGTTGTTTGCATCAGAGCGATAATTTTTGAGATAGTTATTAAAACTGTTTAAAGGTTGTCAAACGTTGTTTCTCGTTGTATATCCTTTAATTCTAGAGTTAAATTGATAAACAACGTGTACGAATTTGTTTAACGCATTTGTTTTGGTTACTCGACGTCTCCGTTCTCGTGTAGCCTACATATTGCGTTTTTTTTTAATTTGCTTACCGTGCTAAAGCTTAGCATGTTTAAAATACGTAAGTCGTTTTGTTCATCAAATTTAAGTAGATAACTCATCAGTTGTTTGCATCAGAGCGACACTTTTTGAGATAGTTATTAAAACTGTTTAAAGGTTGTCGAACGTTGTTTCTCGTTGTATATCCTTTAATTCTAGAGTTAAATTGATAAATAACGTGTACGAATTTGTTTAACGCATTTGTTTTGGTTACTCGACGTCTCCGTTCTCGTGTAGCCTACATATTGCGTTTTTTTTTTTTAATTTGCTTACCGGGCTAAAGGTTAGCATGTTTAAAATACGTAAGTCGTTTTGTTCATCAAATTTAAGTAGATAACTCATCAGTTGTTTGCATCAGAGCGATAATTTTTGAGATAGTTACTAAAACTGTTTAAAGGTTGTCAAACGTTGTTTCTCGTTGTATATCCTTTAATTCTACAGTTAAATTGATAAATAACGTGTACGAATTTGTTTAACGCATTTGTTTTGGTTACTCGACATCTCCGTTCTCGTGTAGCCTACATATTGCGTTTTTTTTTTAATTTGCTTACCGGGCTAAAGGTTAGCATGTTTAAAATACGTAAGTCGTTTTGTTCAACAAATTTAAGTAGATAACTCATCAGTTGTTTGCATCAGAGCGACAATTTTTGAGATAGTTATTAAAACTGTTTAAAGGTTGTCAAACGTTGTTTCTCGTTGTATATCCTTTAATTCTAGAGTTAAATTGATAAATAACGTGTACGAATTTGTTTAACGCATTTGTTTTGGTTACTCGACGTCTCCGTTCTCGTGTAGCCTACATATTGCGTTTTTTTTTTAATTTGTTTACCGGGCTAAAGGTTAGCATATTTAAAATACGTAAGTCGTTTTGTTCATCATATTTAAGTAGATAACTCATCAGTTGTTTGCATCAGAGCGATAATTTTTGAGATAGTTTTTAAAACTGTTTAAAGGTTGTCAAACGTTGTTTCTCGTTGTATATCCTTTAATTCTAGAGTTAAATTGATAAATAACGTGTACGAATTTGTTTAACGCATTTGTTTTGGTTACTCGACGTCTCCGTTCTCGTGTAGCCTACATATTGCGTTTTTTTTTTTAATTTGCTTACCGGGCTAAAGGTTAGCATGTTTAAAATACGTAAGTCGTTTTGTTCAACAAATTTAAGTAGATAACTCATCAGTTGTTTGCATCAGAGCGACAATTTTTGAGATAGTTATTAAAACTGTTTAAAGGTTGTCAAACGTTGTTTCTCGTTGTATATCCTTTAATTCTAGAGTTAAATTGATAAATAACGTGTACGAATTTGTTTAACGCATTTGTTTTGGTTACTCGACGTCTCCGTTCTCGTGTAGCCTACATATTGCGTTTTTTTTTTAATTTGCTTACCGGGCTAAAGGTTAGCATGTTTAAAATACGTAAGCCGTTTTGTTCTTCATATTTAAGTAGATAACTCATCAGTTGTTTGCATCAGAGCGATAATTTTTGAGATAGTTATTAAAACTGTTTAAAGGTTGTCAAACGTTGTTTCTCGTTGTATATCCTTTAATTCTAGAGTTAAATTGATAAATAACGTGTACGAATTTGTTTAACGCATTTGTTTTGGTTACTCGACGTCTCCGTTCTCGTGTAGCCTACATATTGCGTTTTTTTTTTAATTTGCTTACCGGGCTAAAGATTAGCATGTTTAAAATACGTAAGTCGTTTTGTTCATCATATTTAAGTAAATAACTCATCAGTTGTTTGCATCAGAGCGATAATTTTTGAGATAGTTATTAAAACTGTTTAAAGGTTGTCAAACGTTGTTTCTCGTTGTATATCCTTTAATTCTAGAGTTAAATTGATAAATAACGTGTACGAATTTGTTTAACGCATTTGTTTTGGTTACTCGACGTCTCCGTTCTCGTGTAGCCTACATATTGCGTTTTTTTTTTAATTTGCTTACCGGGCTAATGGTTAGCATGTTTAAAATACGTAAGTCGTTTTGTTCAACAAATTTAAGTAGATAACTCATCAGTTGTTTGCATCAGAGCGATAATTTTTGAGATAGTTATTAAAACTGTTTAAAGGTTGTCAAACGTTGTTTCTCGTTGTATATCCTTTAATTCTAGAGTTAAATTGATAAATAACGTGTACGAATTTGTTTAACGCATTTGTTTTGGTTACTCAACGTCTCCGTTCTCGTGTAGCCTACATATTGCGTTTTTTTTTTTAATTTGCTTACCGGGCTAAAGGTTAGCATGTTTAAAATACGTAAGTCGTTTTGTTCATCAAATTTAAGTAGATTACTCATCAGTTGTTTGCATCAGAGCGACAATTTTTGAGATAGTTATTAAAACTGTTTAAAGGTTGTCAAACGTTGTTTCTCGTTGTATATCCTTTAATTCTAGAGTTAAATTGATAAATAACGTGTACGAATTTGTTTAACGCATTTGTTTTAGTTACTCGACGTCTCCGTTCTCGTGTAGCCTACATATTGCGTTTTTTTTTTAATTTGCTTACCGGGCTAAAGGTTAGCATGTTTAAAATACGTAAGTCGTTTTGTTCATCATATTTAAGTAGATAACTCATCAGTTTTTTGCATCAGAGCGATAATTTTTGAGATAGTTATTAAAACTGTTTAAAGGTTGTCAAACGTTGTTTCTCGCTGTATATCCTTTAATTCTAGAGTTAAATTGATAAATAACGTGTACGAATTTGTTTATCGCATTTGTTTTGGTTACTCGACGTCTCCGTTCTCGTGTAGCCTACATATTGCGCTTTTTTTTTAATTTGCTTACCGGGCTAAAGGTTAGCATGTTTAAAATACGTAAGTCGTTTTGTTCATCAAATTTAAGTAGATAACTCATCAGTTGTTTGCATCAGAGCGATAATTTTTGAGATAGTTATTAAAACTGTTTAAAAATTGTCAAACGTTGTTTCTCGTTGTATATCCTTTAATTCTAGAGTTAAATTGATAAATAACGTGTACGAATTTGTTTAACGCATTTGTTTTGGTTACTCGACGTCTCCGTTCTCGTGTAGCCTACATATTGCGTTTTTTTTTTTAATTTGCTTACCGGGCTAAAGGTTAGCATGTTTAAAATACGTAAGTCGCTTTGTTCATCAAATTTAAGTAGATAACTCATCAGTTGTTTGCATCAGAGCGATAATTTTTGAGATAGTTATTAAAACTGTTTAAAGGTTGTCAAACGTTGTTTCTCGTTGTATATCCTTTAATTCTAGAGTTAAATTGATAAACAACGTGTACGAATTTGTTTAACGCATTTGTTTTGGTTACTCGACGTCTCCGTTCTCGTGTAGCCTACATATTGCGTTTTTTTTTAATTTGCTTACCGTGCTAAAGCTTAGCATGTTTAAAATACGTAAGTCGTTTTGTTCATCAAATTTAAGTAGATAACTCATCAGTTGTTTGCATCAGAGCGACACTTTTTGAGATAGTTATTAAAACTGTTTAAAGGTTGTCGAACGTTGTTTCTCGTTGTATATCCTTTAATTCTAGAGTTAAATTGATAAATAACGTGTACGAATTTGTTTGACGCATTTGTTTTGGTTACTCGACGTCTCCGTTCTCGTGTAGCCTACATATTGCGTTTTTTTTTTTAATTTGCTTACCGGGCTAAAGGTTAGCATGTTTAAAATACGTAAGTCGTTTTGTTCATCATATTTAAGTAGATAACTCATCAGTTGTTTGCATCAGAGCGATAATTTTTGAGATAGTTATTAAAACTGTTTAAAGGTTGTCAAACGTTGTTTCTCGTTGTATATCCTTTAATTCTAGAGCTAAATTGATAAATAACGTGTACGAATTTGTTTAACGCATTTGTTTTGGTTACTCGACGTCTCCGTTCTCGTGTAGCCTACATATTGCGTTTTTTTTTTAATTTGCTTACCGGGCTAAAGGTTAGCATGTTTAAAATACGTAAGTCGTTTTGTTCATCATATTTAAGTAGATAACTCATCAGTTGTTTGCACCAGAGCGATAATTTTTGAGATAGTTATTAAAACTGTTTAAAGGTTGTCAAACGTTGTTTCTCGTTGTATATCCTTTAATTCTAGAGTTAAATTGATAAATAACGTGTACGAATTTGTTTAACGCATTTGTTTTGGTTACTCGACGTCTCCGTTCTCGTGTAGCCTACATATTGCGTTTTTTTTTTAATTTGCTTACCGGGCTAAAGGTTAGAATGTTTAAAATACGTAAGTCGTTTTGTTCATCATATTTAAGTAGATAACTCATCAGTTGTTTGCATCAGAGCGACAATTTTTGAGATAGTTATTAAAACTGTTTAAAGGTTGTCAAACGTTGTTTCTCGTTGTATATCCTTTAATTCTAGAGTTAAATTGATAAGTAACGTGTACGAATTTGTTTAACGCATTTGTTTTGGTTACTCGACGTCTCCGTTCTCGTGTAGCCTACATATTGCGTTTTTTTTTTTAATTTGCTTACCGGGTTAAAGGTTAGCATGTTTAAAATACGTAAGTCGTTTTGTTCATCATATTTAAGTAGATAACTCATCAGTTGTTTGCATCAGAGCGATAATTTTTGAGATAGTTATTAAAACTGTTTAAAGGTTGTCAAACGTTGTTTCTCGTTGTATATCCTTTAATTCTAGAGTTAAGTTGATAAATAACGTGTACGAATTTGCTTAACGCATTTGTTTTGGTTACTCGACGTCTCCGTTCTCGTGTAGCCTACATATTGCGTTTTTTTTTTTAATTTGCTTACCGGGCTAAAGGTTAGCATGTTTAAAATACGTAAGTCGTTTTGTTCATCAAATTTAAGTAGATAACTCATCAGTTGTTTGCATCAGAGCGATAATTTTTGAGATAGTTATTAAAACTGTTTAAAGGTTGTCAAACGTTGTTTCTCGTTGTGTATCCTTTAATTCTAGAGTTAAATAGATAAATAACGTGTACGAATTTGTTTAACGCATTTGTTTTGGTTACTCGACGTCTCCGTTCTTGTGTAGCCTACATATCGCGTTTTTTTTTAATTTGCTTACCGGGCTAAAGGTTAGCATGTTTAAAATACGTAAGTCGTTTTGTTCAACAAATTTGAGTAGATAACTCAGCAGTTGTTTGCATCAGAGCGACAATTTTTGAGATAGTTATTAAAACTGTTTAAAGGTTGTCAAACGTTGTTTCTCGTTGTATATCCTTTAATTCTAGAGTTAAATTGATAAATAACGTGTACGAATTTGTTTAACGCATTTGTTTTGGTTACTCGACGTCTCCGTTCTCGTGTAGCCTACATATTGCGTTTTTTTTTAATTTGCTTACCGGGCTAAAGGTTAGCATGTTTAAAATACGTAAGTCGTTTTGTTCATCAAATTTAAGTAGATAACTCATCAGTTGTTTGCATCAGAGCGATAATTTTTGAGATAGTTATTAAAACTGTTTAAAGGTTGTCAAACGTTGTTTCTCGTTGTATATCCTTTAATTCTAGAGTTAAATTGATAAATAACGTGTACGAATTTGTTTAACGCATTTGTTTTGGTTACTCGACGTCTCCGTTCTCGTGTAGCCTACATATTGCGTTTTTTTTTTTTTAATTTGCTTACCGGGCTAAAGGTTAGCATGTTTAAAATACGTAAGTCGTTTTGTTCAACAAATTTGAGTAGATAACTCATCAGTTGTTTGCATCAGAGCGACAATTTTTGAGATAGTTATTAAAACTGTTTGAAGGTTGTCAAACGTTGTTTCTCGTTGTATATCCTTTAATTCTAGAGTTAGATTGATAAATAACGTGTACGAATTTGTTTAACGCATTTGTTTTGGTTACTCGACGTCTCCGTTCTCGTGTAGCCTACATATTGCGTTTTTTTTTTAATTTGCTTACCGGGCTAAAGGTTAGCATGTTTAAAATACGTAAGTCGTTTTGTTCATCAAATTTAAGTAGATAACTCATCAGTTGTTTGCATCAGAGCGATAATTTTTGAGATAGTTATTAAAACTGTTTAAAGGTTGTCAAACGTTGTGTCTCGTTGTATATCCTTTAATTCTAGAGTTAAATTTATAAATAACGTGTACGAATTTGTTTAACGCATTTGTTTTGGTTACTCGACGTCTCCGTTCTCGTGTAGCCTACATATTGCGTTTTTTTTTAATTTGCTTACCGGGCTAAAGGTTAGCATGTTTAAAATACGTAAGTCGTTTTGTTCATCAAATTTAAGTAGATAACTCATCAGTTGTCTGCATCAGAGCGATAATTTTTGAGATAGTTATTAAAACTGTTTAAAGGTTGTCAAACGTTGTTTCTCGTTGTATATCCTTTAATTCTAGAGTTAAATTGATAAATAACATGTACGAATTTGTTTAACGCATTTGTTTTGGTTACTCGACGTCTCCGTTCTCGTGTAGCCTACATATTGCGTTTTTTTTTAATTTGCTTACCGGGCTAAAGGTTAGCATGTTTAAAATACGTAAGTCGTTTTGTTCATCAAATTTAAGTAGATAACTCATCAGTTGTTTGCATCAGAGCGATAATTTTTGAGATAGTTATTAAAACTGTTTAAAGGTTGTCAAACGTTGTTTCTCGTTGTATATCCTTTAATTCTAGAGTTAAATTGATAAATAACGTGTACGAATTTGTTTAACGCATTTGTTTTGGTTACTCGACGTCTCCGTTCTCGTGTAGCCTACATATTGCGTTTTTTTTTTAATTTGCTTACCGGGCTAAAGGTTAGCATGTTTAAAATACGTAAGTCGTTTTGTTCATCATATTTAAGTAGATAACTCATCAATTGTTTGCATCAGAGCGATAATTTTTGAGATAGTTATTAAAACTGTTTAAAGGTTGTCAAACGTTGTTTGTCGTTGTATATCCTTTAATTCTAGAGTTAAATTGATAAATAACGTGTACGAATTTGTTTAACGCATTTGTTTTGGTTACTCGACGTCTCCGTTCTCGTGTAGCCCACATATTGCGTTTTTGTTTTAATTTGCTTACCGGGCTAAAGGTTAGCATGTTTAAAATACGTAAGTCGTTTTGTTCATCAAATTTAAGTAGATAACTCATCAGTTGTTTGCATCAGAGCGATAATTTTTGAGATAGTTATTAAAACTGTTTAAAGGTTGTCAAACGTTTCTCGTTGTATATCCTTTAATTCTAGAGTTAAATTGATAAATAACGTGAACGAATTTGTTTAACGCATTTGTTTTGGTTACTCGACGTCTCCGTTCTCGTGTAGCCTACATATTGCGTTTTTTTTTTTAATTTGCTTACCGGGCTAAAGGTTAGCATGTTTAAAATACGTAAGTCGTTTTGTTCATCATATTTAAGTAGATAACTCATCAGTTGTTTGCATCAGAGCGATAATTTTTGAGATAGTTATTAAAACTGTTTAAAGGTTGTCAAACGTTGTTTCTCGTTGTATATCCTTTAATTCTAGAGTTAAATTGATAAATAACGTGTACGAATTTGTTTAACGAATTTGTTTTGGTTACTCGACGTCTCCGTTCTCGTGTAGCCCACATATTGCGTTTTTTTTTTAATTTGCTTACCGGGCTAAAGGTTAGCATGTTTAAAATACGTAAGTCGTTTTGTTCAACAAATTTGAGTAGATAACTCAGCAGTTGTTTGCATCAGAGCGACAATTTTTGAGATAGTTATTAAAATTAAAGGTTGTCAAACGTTGTTTCTCGTTGTATATCCTTTAATTCTAGAGTTAAATTGATAAATAACGTGTACGAATTTGTTTAACGCATTTGTTTTGGTTACTCGACGTCTCCGTTCTCGTGTAGCCTACATATTGCGTTTTTTTTTTAATTTGCTTACCGGGCTAAAGGTTAGCATGCTTAAAATACGTAAGTCGTTTTGTTCAACAAATTTAAGTAGATAACTCATCAGTTTGCATCAGAGCGATAATTTTTGAGATAGTTATTAAAACTGTTTAAAGGTTGTCAAACGTTGTTTCTCGTTGTATATCCTTTAATTCTAGATTAAATTGATAAATAACGTGTACGAATTTGTTTAACGCATTTGTTTTGGTTACTCGACGTCTCCGTTCTCGTGTAGCCTACATATTGCGTTTTTTTTTAATTTGCTTACCGGGCTAAAGGTTAGCATGTTTAAAATACGTAAGTCGTTTTGTTCATCATATTTAAGTAGATAACTCATCAGTTGTTTGCATCAGAGCGATAATTTTTGAGATAGTTATTAAAACTGTTTAAAGGTTGTCAAACGTTGTTTCTCGTTGTATATCCTTTAATTCTAGAGTTAAATTGATAAATAACGTGTACGAATTTGTTTAACGCATTTGTTTTGGTTACTCGACGTCTCCGTTCTCGTGTAGCCTACATATTGCGTTTTTTTTTTAATTTGCTTACCGGGCTAAAGGTTAGCATGTTTAAAATACGTAAGTCGTTTTGTTCATCAAATTTAAGTAGATAACTCATCAGTTGTTTGCATCAGAGCGACAATTTTTGAGATAGTTATTAAAACTGTTTAAAGGTTGTCAAACGTTGTTTCTCGTTGTATATCCTTTAATTCTAGAGTTAAATTGATAAATAACGTGTACGAATTTGTTTAACGCATTTGTTTTGGTTATTCGACGTCTCCGTTCTCGTGTAGCCTACATATTGCGTTTTTTTTTAATTTGCTTACCGGGCTAAAGGTTAGCATGTTTAAAATACGTAAGTCGTTTTGTTCATCATATTTAAGTAGATAACTCATCAGTTGTTTGCATCAGAGCGATAATTTTTGAGATAGTTATTAAAACTGTTTAAAGGTTGTCAAACGTTGTTTCTCGTTGTATATCCTTTAATTCTAGAGTTAAACTGATAAATAACGTGTACGAATTTGTTTAACGCATTTGTTTTGGTTACTCGACGTCTCCGTTCTCGTGTAGCCTACATATTGCGTTTTTTTTTTAATTTGCTTACCGGGCTAAAGGTTAGCATGTTTAAAATACGTAAGTCGTTTTGTTCATCATATTTAAGTAGATAACTCATCAGTTGTTTGCATCAGAGCGATAATTTTTGAGATAGTTATTAAAACTGTTTAAAGGTTGTCAAACGTTGTTTCTCGTTGTATATCCTTTAATTCTAGAGTTAAATTGATAAATAACGTGTACGAATTTGTTTAACGCATTTGTTTTGGTTACTCGACGTCTCCGTTCTCGTGTAGCCCACATATTGCGTTTTTTTTTTAATTTGCTTACCGGGCTAAAGGTTAGCATGTTTAAAATACGTAAGTCGTTTTGTTCATCATATTTAAGTAGATAACTCATCAGTTGTTTGCATCAGAGCGATAATTTTTGAGATAATTATTAAAACTGTTTAAAGGTTGTCAAACGTTGTTTCTCGTTGAATATCCTTTAATTCTAGAGTTAAATTGATAAATAACGTGTACGAATTTGTTTAACGCATTTGTTTTGGTTACTCGACGTCTCCGTTCTCGTGTAGCCTACATATTGCGTTTTTTTTTTAATTTGCTTACCGGGCTAAAGGTTAGCATGTTTAAAATACGTAAGTCGTTTTGTTCATCAAATTTAAGTAGATAACTCATCAGTTGTTTGCATCAGAGCGACAATTTTTGAGATAGTTATTAAAACTGTTTAAAGGTTGTCAAACGTTGTTTCTCGTTGTATATCCTTTAATTCTAGAGTTAAATTGATAAATAACGTGTACGAATTTGTTTAACGCATTTGTTTTGGTTACTCGACGTCTCCGTTCTCGTGTAGCCTACATATTGCGTTTTTTTTTTAATTTGCTTACCGGGCTAAAGGTTAGCATGTTTAAAATACGTAAGTCGTTTTGTTCATCATATTTAAGTAGATAACTCATCAGTTGTTTGCATCAGAGCGATAATTTTTGAGATAGTTATTAAAACTGTTTAAAGGTTGTCAAACGTTGTTTCTCGTTGTATATCCTTTAATTCTAGAGTTAAATTGATAAATAACGTGTACGAATTTGTTTAACGCATTTGTTTTGGTTACTCGACGTCTCCGTTCTCGTGTAGCCTACATATTGCGTTTTTTTTTTAATTTGCTTACCGGGCTAAAGGTTAGCATGTTTAAAATACGTAAGTCGTTTTGTTCAACAAATTTGAGTAGATAACTCAGCAGTTGTTTGCATCAGAGCGACAATTTTTGAGATAGTTATTAAAACTGTTTAAAGGTTGTCAAACGTTGTTTCTCGTTGTATATCCTTTAATTCTAGAGTTAAATTGATAAATAACGTGTACGAATTTGTTTAACGCATTTGTTTTGGTTACTCGACGTCTCCGTTCTCGTGTAGCCCACATATTGTGTTTTTTTTTTTAATTTGCTTACCGGGCTAAAGGTTAGCATGTTTAAAATACGTAAGTCGTTTTGTTCATCATATTTAAGTAGATAACTCATCAGTTGTTTGCATCAGAGCGATAATTTTTGAGATAGTTATTAAAACTGTTTAAAGGTTGTCAAACGTTGTTTCTCGTTGTATATCCTTTAATTCTAGAATTAAATTGATAAATAACGTGTACGAATTTGTTTAACGCATTTGTTTTGGTTACTCGACGTCTCCGTTCTCGTGTAGATTACATATTGCGTTTTTTTTTTAATTTGCTTACCGGGCTAAAGGTTAGCATGTTTAAAATACGTAAGTCGTTTTGTTCATCATATTTAAGTAGATAACTCATCAGTTGTTTGCATCAGAGCGATAATTTTTGAGATAGTTATTAAAACTGTTTAAAGGTTGTCAAACGTTGTTTCTCGTTGTATATCCTTTAATTCTAGAGTTAAATTGATAAATAACGTGTACGAATTTGTTTAACGCATTTGTTTTGGTTACTCGACGTCTCCGTTCTCGTGTAGCCCACATATTGCGTTTTTTTTTTAATTTGCTTACCGGGCTAAAGGTTAGCATGTTTAAAATACGTAAGTCGTTTTGTTCATCATATTTAAGTAGATAACTCATCAGTTGTTTGCATCAGAGCGATAATTTTTGAGATAGTTATTAAAACTGTTTAAAGGTTGTCAAACGTTGTTTCTCGTTGAATATCCTTTAATTCTAGAGTTAAATTGATAAATAACGTGTACGAATTTGTTTAACGCATTTGTTTTGGTTACTCGACGTCTCCGTTCTCGTGTAGCCCACATATTGCGTTTTTTTTTTAATTTGCTTACCGGGCTAAAGGTTAGCATGTTTAAAATACGTAAGTCGTTTTGTTCATCAAATTTAAGTAGATAACTCATCAGTTGTTTGCATCAGAGCGATAATTTTTGAGATAGTTATTAAAACTGTTTAAAGGTTGTCAAACGTTGTTTCTCGTTGTATATCCTTTAATTCTAGAGTTAAATTGATAAATAACGTGTACGAATTTGTTTAACGCATTTGTTTTGGTTACTCGACGTCTCCGTTCTCGTGTAGCCCACATATTGCGTTTTTTTTTTAATTTGCTTACCGGGCTAAAGGTTAGCATGTTTAAAATACGTAAGTCGTTTTGTTCAACAAATTTGAGTAGATAACTCAGCAGTTGTTTGCATCAGAGCGACAATTTTTGAGATAGTTATTAAAATTGTTTAAAGGTTGTCAAACGTTGTTTCTCGTTGTATATCCTTTAATTCTAGAGTTAAATTGATAAATAACGTGTACGAATTTGTTTAACGCATTTGTTTTCGTTACTCGACGTCTCCGTTCTCGTGTAGCCTACATATTGCGTTTTTTTTTTAATTTGCTTACCGGGCTAAAGGTTAGCATGCTTAAAATACGTAAGTCGTTTTGTTCAACAAATTTAAGTAGATAACTCATCAGTTGTTTGCATCAGAGCGATAATTTTTGAGATAGTTATTAAAACTGTTTAAAGGTTGTCAAACGTTGTTTCTCGTTGTATATCCTTTAATTCTAGAGTTAAATTGATAAATAACGTGTACGAATTTGTTTAACGCATTTGTTTTGGTTACTCGACGTCTCCGTTCTCGTGTAGCCTACATATTGCGTTTTTTTTTTAATTTGCTTACCGGGCTAAAGGTTAGCATGTTTAAAATACGTAAGTCGTTTTGTTCATCATATTTAAGTAGATAACTCATCAGTTGTTTGCATCAGAGCGATAATTTTTGAGATAGTTATTAAAACTGTTTAAAGGTTGTCAAACGTTGTTTCTCGTTGTATATCCTTTAATTCTAGAGTTAAATTGATAAATAACGTGTACGAATTTGTTTAACGCATTTGTTTTGGTTACTCGACGTCTCCGTTCTCGTGTAGCCTACATATTGCGTTTTTTTTTTTAATTTGCTTACCGGGCTAAAGGTTAGCATGTTTAAAATACGTAAGTCGTTTTGTTCATCATATTTAAGTAGATAACTCATCAGTTGTTTGCATCAGAGCTATAATTTTTGAGATAGTTATTAAAACTGTTTAAAGGTTGTCAAACGTTGTTTCTCGTTGTATATCCTTTAATTCTAGAGTTAAATTGATAAATAACGTGTACGAATTTGTTTAACGCATTTGTTTTGGTTACTCGACGTCTCCGTTCTCGTGTAGCCTACATATTGCGTTTTTTTTTTTTAATTTGCTTACCGGGCTAAAGGTTAGCATGTTTAAAATACGTAAGTCGTTTTGTTCATCATATTTAAGTAGATAACTCATCAGTTGTTTGCATCAGAGCGATAATTTTTGAGATAGTTATTAAAACTGTTTAAAGGGTGTCAAACGTTGTTTCTCGTTGTATATCCTTTAATTCTAGAGTTAAATTGATAAATAACGTGTACGAATTTGTTTAACGCATTTGTTTTGGTTACTCGACGTCTCCGTTCTCGTGTAGCCTACATTTTGCGTTTTTTTTTTTAATTTGCTTACCTGGCTAAAGGTTAGCATGTTTAAAATACGTAAGTCGTTTTGTTCATCAAATTTAAGTAGATAACTCATCAGTTGTTTGCATCAGAGCGATAATTTTTGAGATAGTTATTAAAACTGTTTAAAGGTTGTCAAACGTTGTTTCTCGTTGTATATCCTTTAATTCTAGAGTTAAATTGATAAATAACGTGTACGAATTTGTTTAACGCATTTGTTTTGGTTACTCGACGTCTCCGTTCTCGTGTAGCCTACATATTGCGTTTTTTTTTTAATTTGCTTACCGGGCTAAAGGTTAGCATGTTTAAAATACGTAAGTCGTTTTGTTCATCATATTTAAGTAGATAACTCATCAGTTGTTTGCATCAGAGCGATAATTTTTGAGATAGTTATTAAAACTGTTTAAAGGTTGTCAAACGTTGTTTCTCGTTGTATATCCTTTAATTCTAGAGTTAAATTGATAAATAACGTGTACGAATTTGTTTAACGCATTTGTTCTGGTTACTCGACGTCTCCGTTCTCGTGTAGCCTACATATTGCGTTTTTTTTTAATTTGCTTACCGGGCTAAAGGTTAGCATGTTTAAACTACGTAAGTCGTTTTGTTCAACAAATTTAAGTAGATAACTCATCAGTTGTTTGCATCATAGCGATAATTTTTGAGATAGTTATTAAAACTGTTTAAAGGTTGTCAAACATTGTTTCTCGTTGTATATCCTTTAATTCTAGAGTTAAATTGATAAATAACGTGTACGAATTTGTTTAACGCATTTGTTTTGGTTACTCGACGTCTCCGTTCTCGTGTAGCCTACATATTACGTTTTTTTTTTAATTTGCTTACCGGGCTAAAGGTTAGCATGTTTAATATACGTAAGTCGTTTTGTTCAACAAATTTGAGTAGATAACTCAGCAGTTGTTTGCATCAGAGCGACAATTTTTGAGATAGTTATTAAAATTGTTTAAAGGTTGTCAAACGTTGTTTCTCGTTGTATATCCTTTAATTCTAGAGTTAAATTGATAAATAACGTGTACGAATTTGTTTAACGCATGTGTTTTGGTTACTCGACGTCCTCCGTTCTCGTGTAGCCTAAATATTGCGTTTTTTTTTTTTTAATTTGCTTACCGGGCTAAAGGTTAGCATGTTTAAAATACGTAAGTCGTTTTGTTCATCATATTTAAGTAGATAACTCATCAGTTGTTTGCATCAGAGCGATAATTTTTGAGATAGTTATTAAAACTGTTTAAAGGTTGTCAAACGTTGTTTCTCGTTGTATATCCTTTAATTCTAGAGTTAAATTGATAAATAACGTGTACGAATTTGTTTAACGCATTTGTTTTGGTTACTCGACGTCTCCGTTCTCGTGTAGCCTACATATTGCGTTTTTTTTTTAATTTGCTTACCGGGCTAAAGGTTAGCATGTTTAAAATACGTAAGTCGTTTTGTTCATCAAATTTAAGTAGATAACTCATCAGTTGTTTGCATCAGAGCGATAATTTTTGAGATAGTTATTAAAACTGTTTAAAGGTTGTCAAACGTTGTTTCTCGTTGTATATCCTTTAATTCTAGAGTTAAATTGATAAATAACGTGTACGAATTTGTTTAACGCATTTGTTTGGTTACTCGACGTCTCCGTTCTCGTGTAGCCTACATATTGCGTTTTTTTTTTTAATTTGCTTACCGGGCTAAAGGTTAGCATGTTTAAAATACGTAAGTCGTTTTGTTCATCATATTTAAGTAGATAACTCATCAGTTGTTTGCATCAGAGCGATAATTTTTGAGATAGTTATTAAAACTGTTTAAAGGTTGTCAAACGTTGTTTCTCGTTGTATATCCTTTAATTCTAGAGTTAAATTGATAAATAACGTGTACGAATTTGTTTAACGCATTTGTTTTGGTTACTCGACGTCTCCGTTCTCGTGTAGCCTACATATTGGGTTTTTTTTTTAATTTGCTTACCGGGCTAAAGGTTAGCATGTTTAAAATACGTAAGTCGTTTTGTTCATCAAATTTAAGTAGATAACTCATCAGTTGTTTGCATCAGAGCGATAATTTTTGAGATAGTTATTAAAACTGTTTAAAGGTTGTCAAACGTTGTTTCTCGTTGTATATCCTTTAATTCTAGAGTTAAATTGATAAATAACGTGTACGAATTTGTTTAACGCATTTGTTTTGGTTACTCGACGTCTCCGTTCTCGTGTAGCCTACATATTGCGTTTTTTTTTTTAATTTGCTTACCGGGCTAAAGGTTAGCATGTTTAAAATACGTAAGTCGTTTTGTTCATCAAATTTAAGTAGATAACTCATCAGTTGTTTGCATCAGAGCGATAATTTTTGAGATAGTTATTAAAACTGTTTAAAGGTTGTCAAACGTTGTTTCTCGTTGTATATCCTTTAATTCTAGAGTTAAATTGATAAATAACGTGTACGAATTTGTTTAACGCATTTGTTTTGGTTACTCGACGTCTCCGTTCTCGTGTAGCCTACATATTGCGTTTTTTTTTTTAATTTGCTTACCGGGCTAAAGGTTAGCATGTTTAAAATACGTAAGTCGTTTTGTTCATCAAATTTAAGTAGTAACTCATCAGTTGTTTGCATCAGAGCGATAATTTTTGAGATAGTTATTAAAACTGTTTAAAGGTTGTCAAACGTTGTTTCTCGTTGTATATCCTTTAATTCTAGAGTTAAATTGATAAATAACGTGTACGAATTTGTTTAACGCATTTGTTTTGGTTACTCGACGTCTCCGTTCTCGTGTAGCCTACATATTGCGTTTTTTTTTAATTTGCTTACCGGGCTAAAGGTTAGCATGTTTAAAATACGTAAGTCGTTTTGTTCATCAAATTTAAGTAGATAACTCATCAGTTGTTTGCATCAGAGCGATAATTTTTGAGATAGTTATTAAAACTGTTTAAAGGTTGTCAAACGTTGTTTCTCGTTGTATATCCTTTAATTCTAGAGTTAAATTGATAAATAACGTGTACGAATTTGTTTAACGCATTTGTTTTGGTTACTCGACGTCTCCGTTCTCGTGTAGCCTACATATTGCGTTTTTTTTTTAATTTGCTTACCGGGCTAAAGGTTAGCATGTTTAAAATACGTAAGTCGTTTTGTTCATCATATTTAAGTAGATAACTCATCAGTTGTTTGCATCAGAGCGATAATTTTTGAGATAGTTATTAAAAATGTTTAAAGGTTGTCAAACGTTGTTTCTCGTTGTATATCCTTTAATTCTAGAGTTAAATTGATAAATAACGTGTACGAATTTGTTTAACGCATTTGTTTTGGTTACTCGACGTCTCCGTTCTCGTGTAGCCTACATATTGCGTTTTTTTTTTAATTTGCTTACCGGGCTAAAGGTTGGCATGTTTAAAATACGTAAGTCGTTTTGTTCATCAAATTTAAGAAGATAACTCATCAGTTGTTTGCATCAGAGCGATAATTTTTGAGATAGTTATTAAAACTGTTTAAAGGTTGTCAAACGTTGTTTCTCGTTGTATATCCTTTAATTCTAGAGTTAAATTGATAAATAACGTGTACGAATTTGTTTAACGCATTTGTTTTGGTTACTCGACGTCTCCGTTCTCGTGTAGCCTACATATTGCGTTTTTTTTTTTAATTTGCTTACCGGGCTAAAGGTTAGCATGTTTAAAATACGTAAGTCGTTTTGTTCATCAAATTTAAGTAGATAACTCATCAGTTGTTTGCATCAGAGCGATAATTTTTGAGATAGTTATTAAAACTGTTTAAAGGTTGTCAAACGTTGTTTCTCGTTGTATATCCTTTAATTCTAGAGTTAAATTGATAAATAACGTGTACGAATTTGTTTAACGCATTTGTTTTGGTTACTCGACGTCTCCGTTCTCGTGTAGCCTACATATTGCGTTTTTTTTTAATTTGCTTACCGGGCTAAAGGTTAGCATGTTTAAAATACGTAAGTCGTTTTGTTCATCAAATTTAAGTAGATAACTCATCAGTTGTTTGCATCAGAGCGATAATTTTTGAGATAGTTATTAAAACTGTTTAAAGGTTGTCAAACGTTGTTTCTCGTTGTATATCCTTTAATTCTAGAGTTATATTGATAAATAACGTGTACGAATTTGTTTAACGCATTTGTTTTGGTTACTCGACGTCTCCGTTCTCGTGTAGCCTACATATTGGGTTTTTTTTTTAATTTGCTTACCGGGCTAAAGGTTAGCATGTTTAAAATACGTAAGTCGTTTTGTTCATCAAATTTAAGTAGATAACTCATCAGTTGTTTGCATCAGAGCGATAATTTTTGAGATAGTTATTAAAACTGTTTAAAGGTTGCCAAACGTTGTTTCTCGTTGTATATCCTTTAATTCTAGAGTTAAATTGATAAATAACGTGTACGAATTTGTTTAACGCATTTGTTTTGGTTACTCGACGTCTCCGTTCTCGTGTAGCCTACATATTGCGTTTTTTTTTTAATTTGCTTACCGGGCTAAAGGTTAGCATGTTTAAAATACGTAAGTCGTTTTGTTCATCATATTTAAGTAGATAACTCATCAGTTGTTTGCATCAGAGCGATAATTTTTGAGATAGTTATTAAAACTGTTTAAAGGTTGTCAAACGTTGTTTCTCGTTGTATATCCTTTAATTCTAGAGTTAAATTGATAAATAACGTGTACGAATTTGTTTAACGCATTTGTTTTGGTTACTCGACGTCTCCGTTCTCGTGTAGCCTACATATTGCGTTTTTTTTTTAATTTGCTTACCGGGCTAAAGGTTAGCATGCTTAAAATACGTAAGTCGTTTTGTTCAACAAATTTAAGTAGATAACTCATCAGTTGTTTGCATCAGAGCGATAATTTTTGAGATAGTTATTAAAACTGTTTAAAGGTTGTCAAACGTTGTTTCTCGTTGTATATCCTTTAATTCTAGAGTTAAATTGATAAATAAAGTGTACGAATTTGTTTAACGCATTTGTTTTGGTTACTCGACGTCTCCGTTCTCGTGTAGCCTACATATTGCGTTTTTTTTTTAATTTGCTTACCGGGCTAAAGGTTAGCATGTTTAAAATACGTAAGTCGTTTTGTTCATCAAATTTAAGTAGATAACTCATCAGTTGTTTGCATCAGAGCGATAATTTTTGAGATAGTTATTAAAACTGTTTAAAGGTTGTCAAACGTTGTTTCTCGTTGTATATCCTTTAATTCTAGAGTTATATTGATAAATAACGTGTACGAATTTGTTTAACGCATTTGTTTTGGTTACTCGACGTCTCCGTTCTCGTGTAGCCTACATATTGCGTTTTTTTTTTAATTTGCTTACCGGGCTAAAGGTTAGCATGTTTAAAATACGTAAGCGGTTTTCTTCATCATATTTAAGTAGATAACTCATCAGTTGTTTGCATCAGAGCGATAATTTTTGAGATAGTTATTAAAACTGTTTAAAGGTTGTCAAACGTTGTTTCTCGTTGTATATCCTTTAATTCTAGAGTTAAATTGATAAATATCGTGTACGAATTTGTTTAACGCATTTGTTTTGGTTACTCGACGTCTCCGTTCTCGTGTAGCCTACATATTGCGTTTTTTTTTTAATTTGCTTACCGGGCTAAAGGTTAGCATGTTTAAAATACGTAAGTCGTTTTGTTCATCAAATTTAAGTAGATAACTCATCAGTTGTTTGCATCAGAGCGATAATTTTTGAGATAGTTATTAAAACTGTTTAAAGGTTGTCAAACGTTGTTTCTCGTTGTATATCCTTTAATTCTAGAGTTAAATTGATAAATAACGTGTACGAATTTGTTCAACGCATTTGTTTTGGTTACTCGACGTCTCCGTTCTCGTGTAGCCTACATATTGCGTTTTTTTTTTTTAATTTTCTTACCGGGCTAAAGGTTAGCATGTTTAAAATACGTAAGTCGTTTTTTTCATCAAATTTAAGTAGATAACTCATCAGTTGTTTGCTTCAGAGCGACAATTTTTGAGATAGTTATTAAAACTGTTTAAAGGTTGTCAAACGTTGTTTCTCGTTGTATATCCTTTAATTCTAGAGTTAAATTGATAAATAACGTGTACGAATTTGTTTAACGCATTTGTTTTGGTTACTCGACGTCTCCGTTCTCGTGTAGCCTACATATTGCGTTTTTTTTTTAATTTGCTTACCGGGCTAAAGGTAAGCATGTTTAAAATACGTAAGTCGTTTTGTTCATCAAATTTAAGTAGATAACTCATCAGTTGTTTGCATCAGAGCGACAATTTTTGAGATAGTTATTAAAACTGTTTAAAGGTTGTCAAACGTTGTTTCTCGTTGTATATCCTTTAATTCTAGAGTTAAATTGATAAATAACGTGTACGAATTTGTTTAACGCATTTGTTTTGGTTACTCGACGTCTCCGTTCTCGTGTAGCCTACATATTGCGTTTTTTTTTAAATTTGCTTACCGGGCTAAAGGTTAGCATGTTTAAAATACGTAAGTCGTTTTGTTCATAAAATTTAAGTAGATAACTCATCAGTTGTTTGCATCAGAGCGACAATTTTTGAGATAGTTATTAAAACTGATTAAAGGTTGTCAAACCTTGTTTCTCGTTGTATATCCTTTAATTCTAGAGTTAAATTGATAAATAACGTCTACGAATTTGTTTAACGCATTTGTTTTGGTTACTCGACGTCTCCGTTCTCGTGTAGCCTACTTATTGCGTTTTTTTTTTAATTTGCTTACCGGGCTAAAGGTTAGCATGTTTAAAATACGTAAGTCGTTTTTTTCATCAAATTTAAGTAGATAACTCATCAGTTGTTTGCTTCAGAGCGACAATTTTTGAGATAGTTATTAAAACTGTTTAAAGGTTGTCAAACGTTGTTTCTCGTTGTATATCCTTTAATTCTAGAGTTAAATTGATAAATAACGTGTACGAATTTGTTTAACGCATTTGTTTTGGTTACTCGACGTCTCCGTTCTCGTGTAGCCTACATATTGCGTTTTTTTTTTAATTTGCTTACCGGGCTAAAGGTTAGCAGGTTTAAAATACGTAAGTCGTTTTGTTCATCATATTTAAGTAGATAACTCATCAGTTGTTTGCATCAGAGCGATAATTTTTGAGATAGTTATTAAAACTGTTTAAAGGTTGTCAAACGTTGTTTCTCGTTGTATATCCTTTAATTCTAGAGTTAAATTGATAAATAACGTGTACGAATTTGTTTAACGCATTTGTTTTGGTTACTCGACGTCTCCGTTCTCGTGTAGCCTACATATTGCGTTTTTTTTTTAATTTGCTTACCGGGCTAAAGGTTAGCATGTTTAAAATATGTAAGTCGTTTTGTTCATCAAATTTAAGTAGATAACTCATCAGTTGTTTGCATCAGAGCGATAATTTTTGAGATAGTTATTAAAACTGTTTAAAGGTTGTCAAACGTTGTTTCTCGTTGTATATCCTTTAATTCTAGAGTTAAATTGATAAATAACGTCTACGAATTTGTTTAACGCATTTGTTTTGGTTACTCGACGTCTCCGTTCTCGTGTAGCCTACTTATTGCGTTTTTTTTTTTAATTTGCTTACCGGGCTAAAGGTTAGCATGTTTAAAATACGTAAGTCGTTTTGTTCATCAAATTTAAGTAGATAACTCATCAGTTGTTTGCATCAGAGCGATAATTTTTGAGATAGTTATTAAAACTGTTTAAAGGTTGTCAAACGTTGTTTCTCGTTGTATATCCTTTAATTCTAGAGTTAAATTGATAAATAACGTGTACGAATTTGTTTAACGCATTTGTTTTGGTTACTCGACGTCTCCGTTCTCGTGTAGCCTACATATTGCGTTTTTTTTTAAATTTGCTTACCGGGCTAAAGGTTAGCATGTTTAAAATACGTAAGTCGTTTTGTTCATAAAATTTAAGTAGATAACTCATCAGTTGTTTGCATCAGAGCGACAATTTTTGAGATAGTTATTAAAACTGATTAAAGGTTGTCAAACCTTGTTTCTCGTTGTATATCCTTTAATTCTAGAGTTAAATTGATAAATAACGTGTACGAATTTGTTTAACGCATTTGTTTTGGTTACTCGACGTCTCCGTTCTCGTGTAGCCTACATATTGCGTTTTTTTTTTAACTTGATTACCGGGCTAAAGGTTAGCATGTTTAAAATACGTAAGTCGTTTTGTTCATCAAATTTAAGTAGATAACTCATCAGTTGTTTGCATCAGATCGATAATTTTTGAGATAGTTATTAAAACTGTTTAAAGGTTGTCAAACGTTGTTTCTCGTTGTATATCCTTTAATTCTAGAGTTAAATTGATAAATAACATGTACGAATTTGTTTAACGCATTTGTTTTGGTTACTCGACGTCTCCGTTCTCGTGTAGCCCACATATTGCGTTTTTTTTTTAATTTGCTTACCGGGCTAAAGGTTAGCATGTTTAAAATACGTAAGTCGTTTTGTTCATCATATTTAAGTAGATAACTCATCAGTTGTTTGCATCAGAGCGATAATTTTTGAGATAGTTATTAAAACTGTTTAAAGGTTGTCAAACGTTGTTTCTCGTTGTATATCCTTTAATTCTAGAGTTAAATTGATAAATAACGTGTACGAATTTGTTTAACGCATTTGTTTTGGTTACTCGACGTCTCCGTTCTCGTGTAGCCTACATATTGCGTTTTTTTTTTAATTTGCTTACCGGGCTAAAGGTTAGCATGTTTAAAATACGTAAGTCGTTTTGTTCATCATATTTAAGTAGATAACTCATCAGTTGTTTGCATCAGAGCGATAATTTTTGAGATAGTTATTAAAACTGTTTAAAGGTTGTCAAACGTTGTTTCTCGTTGTATATCCTTTAATTATAGAGTTAAATTGATAAATAACGTGTACGAATTTGTTTAACGCATTTGTTTTGGTTACTCGACGTCTCCGTTCTCGTGTAGCCTACATATTGCGTTTTTTTTTAATTTGCTTACCGGGCTAAAGGTTAGCAGGTTTAAAATACGTAAGTCGTTTTGTTCATCATATTTAAGCAGATAACTCATCAGTTGTTTGCATCAGAGCGATAATTTTTGAGATAGTTATTGAAACTGTTTAAAGGTTGTCAAACGTTGTTTCTCGTTGTATATCCTTTAATTCTAGAGTTAAATTGATAAATAACGTGTACGAATTTGTTTAACGCATTTGTTTTGGTTACTCGACGTCTCCGTTCTCGTGTAGCCTACATATTGCGTTTTTTTTTTAATTTGCTTACCGGGCTAAAGGTTAGCATGTTTAAAATACGTAAGTCGTTTTGTTCATCAAATTTAAGTAGATAACTCAACAGTTGTTTGCATCAGAGCGATAATTTTTGAGATAGTTATTAAAACTGTTTAAAGGTTGTCAAACGTTGTTTCTCGTTGTATATCCTTTAATTCTAGATTTAAATTGATAAATAACGTCTACGAATTTGTTTAACGCATTTGTTTTGGTTACTCGACGTCTCCGTTCTCGTGTAGCCTACATATTGCGTTTTTTTTTTAATTTGCTTACCGGGCTAAAAGTTAGCATGTTTAAAATACGTAAGTCGTTTTGTTCATCAAATTTAAGTAGATAACTCATCAGTTGTTTGCATCAGAGCGATAATTTTTGAGATAGTTATTAAAACTGTTTAAAGGTTGTCAAACGTTGTTTCTCGTTGTATATCCTTTAATTCTAGAGTTAAATTGATAAATAACGTGTACGAATTTGTTTAACGCATTTGTTTTGGTTACTCGACGTCTCCGTTCTCGTGTAGCCTACATATTGCGTTTTTTTTTTAATTTGCTTACCGGGCTAAAGGTTAGCATGTTTAAAATACGTAAGTCGTTTTGTTCATCAAATTTAAGTAGATAACTCATCAGTTGTTTGCATCAGAGCGATAATTTTTGAGATAGTTATTAAAACTGTTTAAAGGTTGTCAAACGTTGTTTCTCGTTGTATATCCTTTAATTCTAGAGTTAAATTGATAAATAACGTGTACGAATTTGTTTAACGCATTTGTTTCGGTTACTCGACGTCTCCGTTCTCGTGTAGCCTACATATTGCGTTTTTTTTTTAATTTGCTTACCGGGCTAAAGGTTAGCATGTTTAAAATACGTAAGTCGTTTTGTTCATCATATTTAAGTAGATAACTCATCAGTTGTTTGCATCAGAGTGATAATTTTTGAGATAGTTATTAAAACTGTTTAAAGGTTGTCAAACGTTGTTTCTCGTTGTATATCCTTTAATTCTAGAGTTAGATTGATAAATAACGTGTACGAATTTGTTTAACGCATTTGTTTTGATTACTCGACGTCTCCGTTCTCGTGTAGCCTACATATTGCGTTTTTTTTTAATTTGCTTACCGGGCTAAAGGTTAGCATGTTTAAAATACGTAAGTCGTTTTGTTCATCACATTTAAGTAGATAACTCATCAGTTGTTTGCATCAGAGCGATAATTTTTGAGATAGTTATTAAAACTGTTTAAAGGTTGTCAAACGTTGTTTTTCGTTGTATATCCTTTAATTCTAGAGTTAAATTGATAAATAACGTTTACGAATTTGTTTAACGCATTTGTTTTGGTTACTCGACGTCTCCGTTCTCGTGTAGCCTACATATTGCGTTTTTTTTAAATTTGCTTACCGGGCTAAAGGTTAGCATGTTTAAAATACGTAAGTCGTTTTGTTCATCAAATTTAAGTAGATAACTCATCAGTTGTTTGCATCAGAGCGATAATTTTTGAGATAGTTATTAAAACTGTTTAAAGGTTGTCAAACGTTGTTTCTCGTTGTATATCCTTTAATTCTAGAGTTAAATTGATAAATAACGTGTACGAATTTGTTTAGCGCATTTGTTTTGGTTACTCGACGTCTCCGTTCTCGTGTAGCCTACATATTGCGTTTTTTTTTTTAATTTGCTTACCGGGCTAAAGGTTAGCATGCTTAAAATACGTAAGTCGTTTTGTTCAACAAATTTAAGTAGATAACTCATCAGTTGTTTGCATCAGAGCGATAATTTTTGAGATAGTTATTAAAACTGTTTAAAGGTTGTCAAACGTTGTTTCTCGTTGTATATCCTTTAATTCTAGAGTTAAATTGATAAATAAGGTGTACGAATTTGTTTAACGCATTTGTTTTGGTTACTCGACGTCTCCGTTCTCGTGTAGCCTACATATTGCGTTTTTTTTTTTTAATTTGCTTACCGGGCTAAAGGTTAGCATGTTTAAAATACGTAAGTCGTTTTGTTCATCAAATTTAAGTAGATAACTCATCAGTTGTTTGCATCAGAGCGATAATTTTTGAGATAGTTATTAAAACTGTTTAAAGGTTGTCAAACGTTGTTTCTCGTTGTATATCCTTTAATTCTAGAGTTAAATTGATAAATAACGTGTACGAATTTGTTTAACGCATTTGTTTTGGTTACTCGACGTCTCCGTTCTCGTGTAGCCTACATATTGCGTTTTTTTTTAATTTGCTTACCGGGCTAAAGGTTAGCATGTTTAAAATACGTAAGTCGTTTTGTTCATCATATTTAAGTAGATAACTCATCAGTTGTTTGCATCAGAGCGATAATTTTTTAGATAGTTATTAAAACTGTTTAAAGGTTGTCAAACGTTGTTTCTCGTTGTATATCCTTTAATTCTAGAGTTAAATTGATAAATAACGTGTACGAATTTGTTTAACGCATTTGTTTTGGTTACTCGACGTCTCCGTTCTCGTGTAGCCTACATATTGCGTTTTTTTTTTAATTTGCTTACCGGGCTAAAGGTTAGCATGTTTAAAATACGTAAGTCGTTTTGTTCATCAAATTTAAGTAGATAACTCATCAGTTGTTTGCATCAGAGCGATAATTTTTGAGATAGTTATTAAAACTGTTTAAAGGTTGTCAAACGTTGTTTCTCGTTGTATATCCTTTAATTCTAGAGTTAAGTTGATAAATAACGTGTACGAATTTGTTTAACGCATTTGTTTTGGTTACTCGACGTCTCCGTTCTCGTGTAGCTTACATATTGCGTTTTTTTTTAATTTGCTTACCGGGCTAAAGGTTAGCATGTTTAAAATACGTAAGTCGTTTTGTTCATCATATTTAAGTAGATAACTCATCAGTTGTTTGCATCAGAGCGATAATTTTTGAGATAGTTATTAAAACTGTTTAAAGGTTGTCAAACCTTGTTTCTCGTTGTATATCCTTTAATTCTAGAGGTAAATTGATAAATAACGTGTACGAATTTGTTTAACGTATTTGTTTTGGTTACTCGACGTCTCCGTTCTCGTGTAGCCTACATATTGCGTTTTTTTTAATTTGCTTACCGTGCTAAAGGTTAGCATGTTTAAAATACGTAAGTCGTTTTGTTCAACAAATGTGAGTAGATAACTCATCAGTTGTTTGCATCAGAGCGACAATTTTTGAGATAGTTATTAAAACTGTTTAAAGGTTGTCAAACGTTGTTTCTCGTTGTATATCCTTTAATTCTAGAGTTAAATTGATAAATAACGTGTACGAATTTGTTTAACGCATTTGTTTTGGTTACTCGACGTCTCCGTTCTCGTGTAGCCTACATATTGCGTTTTTTTTTTAATTTGCTTACCGGGCTAAAGGTTAGCATGTTTAAAATACGTAAGTCGTTTTGTTCATCAAATTTAAGTAGATAACTCATCAGTTGTTTGCATCAGAGCGATAATTTTTGAGATAGTTATTAAAACTGTTTAAAGGTTGTCAAACGTTGTTTCTCGTTGTATATCCTTTAATTCTAGAGTTAAATTGATAAATAACGTGTACGAATTTGTTTAACGCATTTGTTTTGGTTACTCGACGTCTCCGTTCTCGTGTAGCCTACATATTGCGTTTTTTTTTTAATTTGCTTACCGGGCTAAAGGTTAGCATGTTTAAAATACGTAAGTCGTTTTGTTTATCATATTTAAGTAGATAACTCATCAGAAGTTTGCATCAGAGCGATAATTTTTGAGATAGTTATTAAAACTGTTTAAAGGTTGTCAAACGTTGTTTCTCGTTGTATATCCTTTAATTCTAGAGTTAAATTGATAAATAACGTGTACGAATTTGTTTAACGCATTTGTTTTGGTTACTCGACGTCTCCGTTCTCGTGTAGCCTACATATTGCGTTTTTTTTTAATTTGCTTACCGGGCTAAAGGTTAGCATGTTTAAAATACGTAAGTCGTTTTGTTCATCAAATTTAAGTAGATAACTCATCAGTTGTTTGCATCAGAGCGATAATTTTTGAGATAGTTATTAAAACTGTTTAAAGGTTGTCAAACGTTGTTTCTCGTTGTATATCCTTTAATTCTAGAGTTAAATTGATAAATAACGTGTACGAATTTGTTTAACGCATTTGTTTTGGTTACTCGACGTCTCCGTTCTCGTGTAGCCTACATATTGCGTTTTTTTTTTAATTTGCTTACCGGGCTAAAGGTTAGCATGTTTAAAATACGTAAGTCGTTTTGTTCATCATATTTAAGTAGATAACTCATCAGTTGTTTGCATCAGAGCGATAATTTTTGAGATAGTTATTAAAAATGTTTAAAGGTTGTCAAACGTTGTTTCTCGTTGTATATCCTTTAATTCTAGAGTTAAATTGATAAATAACGTGTACGAATTTGTTTAACGCATTTGTTTTGGTTACTCGACGTCTCCGTTCTCGTGTAGCATACATATTGCGTTTTTTTTTTAATTTGCTTACCGGGCTAAAGGTTGGCATGTTTAAAATACGTAAGTCGTTTTGTTCATCAAATTTAAGAAGATAACTCATCAGTTGTTTGCATCAGAGCGATAATTTTTGAGATAGTTATTAAAACTGTTTAAAGGTTGTCAAACGTTGTTTCTCGTTGTATATCCTTTAATTCTAGAGTTAAATTGATAAATAACGTGTACGAATTTGTTTAACGCATTTGTTTTGGTTACTCGACGTCTCCGTTCTCGTGTAGCCTACATATTGCGTTTTTTTTTTAATTTGCTTACCGGGCTAAAGGTTAGCATGTTTAAAATACGTAAGTCGTTTTGTTCATCAAATTTAAGTAGATAACTCATCAGTTGTTTGCATCAGAGCGATAATTTTTGAGATAGTTATTAAAACTGTTTAAAGGTTGTCAAACGTTGTTTCTCGTTGTATATCCTTTAATTCTAGAGTTAAATTGATAAATAACGTGTACGAATTTGTTTAACGCATTTGTTTTGGTTACTCGACGTCTCCGTTCTCGTGTAGCCTACATATTGCGTTTTTTTTTAATTTGCTTACCGGGCTAAAGGTTAGCATGTTTAAAATACGTAAGTCGTTTTGTTCATCAAATTTAAGTAGATAACTCATCAGTTGTTTGCATCAGAGCGATAATTTTTGAGATAGTTATTAAAACTGTTTAAAGGTTGTCAAACGTTGTTTCTCGTTGTATATCCTTTAATTCTAGAGTTATATTGATAAATAACGTGTACGAATTTGTTTAACGCATTTGTTTTGGTTACTCGACGTCTCCGTTCTCGTGTAGCCTACATATTGGGTTTTTTTTTTAATTTGCTTACCGGGCTAAAGGTTAGCATGTTTAAAATACGTAAGTCGTTTTGTTCATCAAATTTAAGTAGATAACTCATCAGTTGTTTGCATCAGAGCGATAATTTTTGAGATAGTTATTAAAACTGTTTAAAGGTTGCCAAACGTTGTTTCTCGTTGTATATCCTTTAATTCTAGAGTTAAATTGATAAATAACGTGTACGAATTTGTTTAACGCATTTGTTTTGGTTACTCGACGTCTCCGTTCTCGTGTAGCCTACATATTGCGTTTTTTTTTTAATTTGCTTACCGGGCTAAAGGTTAGCATGTTTAAAATACGTAAGTCGTTTTGTTCATCATATTTAAGTAGATAACTCATCAGTTGTTTGCATCAGAGCGATAATTTTTGAGATAGTTATTAAAACTGTTTAAAGGTTGTCAAACGTTGTTTCTCGTTGTATATCCTTTAATTCTAGAGTTAAATTGATAAATAACGTGTACGAATTTGTTTAACGCATTTGTTTTGGTTACTCGACGTCTCCGTTCTCGTGTAGCCTACATATTGCGTTTTTTTTTTAATTTGCTTACCGGGCTAAAGGTTAGCATGCTTAAAATACGTAAGTCGTTTTGTTCAACAAATTTAAGTAGATAACTCATCAGTTGTTTGCATCAGAGCGATAATTTTTGAGATAGTTATTAAAACTGTTTAAAGGTTGTCAAACGTTGTTTCTCGTTGTATATCCTTTAATTCTAGAGTTAAATTGATAAATAAAGTGTACGAATTTGTTTAACGCATTTGTTTTGGTTACTCGACGTCTCCGTTCTCGTGTAGCCTACATATTGCGTTTTTTTTTTAATTTGCTTACCGGGCTAAAGGTTAGCATGTTTAAAATACGTAAGTCGTTTTGTTCATCAAATTTAAGTAGATAACTCATCAGTTGTTTGCATCAGAGCGATAATTTTTGAGATAGTTATTAAAACTGTTTAAAGGTTGTCAAACGTTGTTTCTCGTTGTATATCCTTTAATTCTAGAGTTATATTGATAAATAACGTGTACGAATTTGTTTAACGCATTTGTTTTGGTTACTCGACGTCTCCGTTCTCGTGTAGCCTACATATTGCGTTTTTTTTTTAATTTGCTTACCGGGCTAAAGGTTAGCATGTTTAAAATACGTAAGCGGTTTTCTTCATCATATTTAAGTAGATAACTCATCAGTTGTTTGCATCAGAGCGATAATTTTTGAGATAGTTATTAAAACTGTTTAAAGGTTGTCAAACGTTGTTTCTCGTTGTATATCCTTTAATTCTAGAGTTAAATTGATAAATATCGTGTACGAATTTGTTTAACGCATTTGTTTTGGTTACTCGACGTCTCCGTTCTCGTGTAGCCTACATATTGCGTTTTTTTTTTAATTTGCTTACCGGGCTAAAGGTTAGCATGTTTAAAATACGTAAGTCGTTTTGTTCATCAAATTTAAGTAGATAACTCATCAGTTGTTTGCATCAGAGCGATAATTTTTGAGATAGTTATTAAAACTGTTTAAAGGTTGTCAAACGTTGTTTCTCGTTGTATATCCTTTAATTCTAGAGTTAAATTGATAAATAACGTGTACGAATTTGTTCAACGCATTTGTTTTGGTTACTCGACGTCTCCGTTCTCGTGTAGCCTACATATTGCGTTTTTTTTTTTTAATTTTCTTACCGGGCTAAAGGTTAGCATGTTTAAAATACGTAAGTCGTTTTTTTCATCAAATTTAAGTAGATAACTCATCAGTTGTTTGCTTCAGAGCGACAATTTTTGAGATAGTTATTAAAACTGTTTAAAGGTTGTCAAACGTTGTTTCTCGTTGTATATCCTTTAATTCTAGAGTTAAATTGATAAATAACGTGTACGAATTTGTTTAACGCATTTGTTTTGGTTACTCGACGTCTCCGTTCTCGTGTAGCCTACATATTGCGTTTTTTTTTTAATTTGCTTACCGGGCTAAAGGTAAGCATGTTTAAAATACGTAAGTCGTTTTGTTCATCAAATTTAAGTAGATAACTCATCAGTTGTTTGCATCAGAGCGACAATTTTTGAGATAGTTATTAAAACTGTTTAAAGGTTGTCAAACGTTGTTTCTCGTTGTATATCCTTTAATTCTAGAGTTAAATTGATAAATAACGTGTACGAATTTGTTTAACGCATTTGTTTTGGTTACTCGACGTCTCCGTTCTCGTGTAGCCTACATATTGCGTTTTTTTTTAAATTTGCTTACCGGGCTAAAGGTTAGCATGTTTAAAATACGTAAGTCGTTTTGTTCATAAAATTTAAGTAGATAACTCATCAGTTGTTTGCATCAGAGCGACAATTTTTGAGATAGTTATTAAAACTGATTAAAGGTTGTCAAACCTTGTTTCTCGTTGTATATCCTTTAATTCTAGAGTTAAATTGATAAATAACGTCTACGAATTTGTTTAACGCATTTGTTTTGGTTACTCGACGTCTCCGTTCTCGTGTAGCCTACTTATTGCGTTTTTTTTTTAATTTGCTTACCGGGCTAAAGGTTAGCATGTTTAAAATACGTAAGTCGTTTTTTTCATCAAATTTAAGTAGATAACTCATCAGTTGTTTGCTTCAGAGCGACAATTTTTGAGATAGTTATTAAAACTGTTTAAAGGTTGTCAAACGTTGTTTCTCGTTGTATATCCTTTAATTCTAGAGTTAAATTGATAAATAACGTGTACGAATTTGTTTAACGCATTTGTTTTGGTTACTCGACGTCTCCGTTCTCGTGTAGCCTACATATTGCGTTTTTTTTTTAATTTGCTTACCGGGCTAAAGGTTAGCAGGTTTAAAATACGTAAGTCGTTTTGTTCATCATATTTAAGTAGATAACTCATCAGTTGTTTGCATCAGAGCGATAATTTTTGAGATAGTTATTAAAACTGTTTAAAGGTTGTCAAACGTTGTTTCTCGTTGTATATCCTTTAATTCTAGAGTTAAATTGATAAATAACGTGTACGAATTTGTTTAACGCATTTGTTTTGGTTACTCGACGTCTCCGTTCTCGTGTAGCCTACATATTGCGTTTTTTTTTTAATTTGCTTACCGGGCTAAAGGTTAGCATGTTTAAAATATGTAAGTCGTTTTGTTCATCAAATTTAAGTAGATAACTCATCAGTTGTTTGCATCAGAGCGATAATTTTTGAGATAGTTATTAAAACTGTTTAAAGGTTGTCAAACGTTGTTTCTCGTTGTATATCCTTTAATTCTAGAGTTAAATTGATAAATAACGTCTACGAATTTGTTTAACGCATTTGTTTTGGTTACTCGACGTCTCCGTTCTCGTGTAGCCTACTTATTGCGTTTTTTTTTTTAATTTGCTTACCGGGCTAAAGGTTAGCATGTTTAAAATACGTAAGTCGTTTTGTTCATCAAATTTAAGTAGATAACTCATCAGTTGTTTGCATCAGAGCGATAATTTTTGAGATAGTTATTAAAACTGTTTAAAGGTTGTCAAACGTTGTTTCTCGTTGTATATCCTTTAATTCTAGAGTTAAATTGATAAATAACGTGTACGAATTTGTTTAACGCATTTGTTTTGGTTACTCGACGTCTCCGTTCTCGTGTAGCCTACATATTGCGTTTTTTTTTAAATTTGCTTACCGGGCTAAAGGTTAGCATGTTTAAAATACGTAAGTCGTTTTGTTCATAAAATTTAAGTAGATAACTCATCAGTTGTTTGCATCAGAGCGACAATTTTTGAGATAGTTATTAAAACTGATTAAAGGTTGTCAAACCTTGTTTCTCGTTGTATATCCTTTAATTCTAGAGTTAAATTGATAAATAACGTGTACGAATTTGTTTAACGCATTTGTTTTGGTTACTCGACGTCTCCGTTCTCGTGTAGCCTACATATTGCGTTTTTTTTTTAACTTGATTACCGGGCTAAAGGTTAGCATGTTTAAAATACGTAAGTCGTTTTGTTCATCAAATTTAAGTAGATAACTCATCAGTTGTTTGCATCAGATCGATAATTTTTGAGATAGTTATTAAAACTGTTTAAAGGTTGTCAAACGTTGTTTCTCGTTGTATATCCTTTAATTCTAGAGTTAAATTGATAAATAACATGTACGAATTTGTTTAACGCATTTGTTTTGGTTACTCGACGTCTCCGTTCTCGTGTAGCCCACATATTGCGTTTTTTTTTTAATTTGCTTACCGGGCTAAAGGTTAGCATGTTTAAAATACGTAAGTCGTTTTGTTCATCATATTTAAGTAGATAACTCATCAGTTGTTTGCATCAGAGCGATAATTTTTGAGATAGTTATTAAAACTGTTTAAAGGTTGTCAAACGTTGTTTCTCGTTGTATATCCTTTAATTCTAGAGTTAAATTGATAAATAACGTGTACGAATTTGTTTAACGCATTTGTTTTGGTTACTCGACGTCTCCGTTCTCGTGTAGCCTACATATTGCGTTTTTTTTTTAATTTGCTTACCGGGCTAAAGGTTAGCATGTTTAAAATACGTAAGTCGTTTTGTTCATCATATTTAAGTAGATAACTCATCAGTTGTTTGCATCAGAGCGATAATTTTTGAGATAGTTATTAAAACTGTTTAAAGGTTGTCAAACGTTGTTTCTCGTTGTATATCCTTTAATTATAGAGTTAAATTGATAAATAACGTGTACGAATTTGTTTAACGCATTTGTTTTGGTTACTCGACGTCTCCGTTCTCGTGTAGCCTACATATTGCGTTTTTTTTTAATTTGCTTACCGGGCTAAAGGTTAGCAGGTTTAAAATACGTAAGTCGTTTTGTTCATCATATTTAAGCAGATAACTCATCAGTTGTTTGCATCAGAGCGATAATTTTTGAGATAGTTATTGAAACTGTTTAAAGGTTGTCAAACGTTGTTTCTCGTTGTATATCCTTTAATTCTAGAGTTAAATTGATAAATAACGTGTACGAATTTGTTTAACGCATTTGTTTTGGTTACTCGACGTCTCCGTTCTCGTGTAGCCTACATATTGCGTTTTTTTTTTAATTTGCTTACCGGGCTAAAGGTTAGCATGTTTAAAATACGTAAGTCGTTTTGTTCATCAAATTTAAGTAGATAACTCAACAGTTGTTTGCATCAGAGCGATAATTTTTGAGATAGTTATTAAAACTGTTTAAAGGTTGTCAAACGTTGTTTCTCGTTGTATATCCTTTAATTCTAGATTTAAATTGATAAATAACGTCTACGAATTTGTTTAACGCATTTGTTTTGGTTACTCGACGTCTCCGTTCTCGTGTAGCCTACATATTGCGTTTTTTTTTTAATTTGCTTACCGGGCTAAAAGTTAGCATGTTTAAAATACGTAAGTCGTTTTGTTCATCAAATTTAAGTAGATAACTCATCAGTTGTTTGCATCAGAGCGATAATTTTTGAGATAGTTATTAAAACTGTTTAAAGGTTGTCAAACGTTGTTTCTCGTTGTATATCCTTTAATTCTAGAGTTAAATTGATAAATAACGTGTACGAATTTGTTTAACGCATTTGTTTTGGTTACTCGACGTCTCCGTTCTCGTGTAGCCTACATATTGCGTTTTTTTTTTAATTTGCTTACCGGGCTAAAGGTTAGCATGTTTAAAATACGTAAGTCGTTTTGTTCATCAAATTTAAGTAGATAACTCATCAGTTGTTTGCATCAGAGCGATAATTTTTGAGATAGTTATTAAAACTGTTTAAAGGTTGTCAAACGTTGTTTCTCGTTGTATATCCTTTAATTCTAGAGTTAAATTGATAAATAACGTGTACGAATTTGTTTAACGCATTTGTTTCGGTTACTCGACGTCTCCGTTCTCGTGTAGCCTACATATTGCGTTTTTTTTTTAATTTGCTTACCGGGCTAAAGGTTAGCATGTTTAAAATACGTAAGTCGTTTTGTTCATCATATTTAAGTAGATAACTCATCAGTTGTTTGCATCAGAGTGATAATTTTTGAGATAGTTATTAAAACTGTTTAAAGGTTGTCAAACGTTGTTTCTCGTTGTATATCCTTTAATTCTAGAGTTAGATTGATAAATAACGTGTACGAATTTGTTTAACGCATTTGTTTTGATTACTCGACGTCTCCGTTCTCGTGTAGCCTACATATTGCGTTTTTTTTTAATTTGCTTACCGGGCTAAAGGTTAGCATGTTTAAAATACGTAAGTCGTTTTGTTCATCACATTTAAGTAGATAACTCATCAGTTGTTTGCATCAGAGCGATAATTTTTGAGATAGTTATTAAAACTGTTTAAAGGTTGTCAAACGTTGTTTTTCGTTGTATATCCTTTAATTCTAGAGTTAAATTGATAAATAACGTTTACGAATTTGTTTAACGCATTTGTTTTGGTTACTCGACGTCTCCGTTCTCGTGTAGCCTACATATTGCGTTTTTTTTAAATTTGCTTACCGGGCTAAAGGTTAGCATGTTTAAAATACGTAAGTCGTTTTGTTCATCAAATTTAAGTAGATAACTCATCAGTTGTTTGCATCAGAGCGATAATTTTTGAGATAGTTATTAAAACTGTTTAAAGGTTGTCAAACGTTGTTTCTCGTTGTATATCCTTTAATTCTAGAGTTAAATTGATAAATAACGTGTACGAATTTGTTTAGCGCATTTGTTTTGGTTACTCGACGTCTCCGTTCTCGTGTAGCCTACATATTGCGTTTTTTTTTTTAATTTGCTTACCGGGCTAAAGGTTAGCATGCTTAAAATACGTAAGTCGTTTTGTTCAACAAATTTAAGTAGATAACTCATCAGTTGTTTGCATCAGAGCGATAATTTTTGAGATAGTTATTAAAACTGTTTAAAGGTTGTCAAACGTTGTTTCTCGTTGTATATCCTTTAATTCTAGAGTTAAATTGATAAATAAGGTGTACGAATTTGTTTAACGCATTTGTTTTGGTTACTCGACGTCTCCGTTCTCGTGTAGCCTACATATTGCGTTTTTTTTTTTTAATTTGCTTACCGGGCTAAAGGTTAGCATGTTTAAAATACGTAAGTCGTTTTGTTCATCAAATTTAAGTAGATAACTCATCAGTTGTTTGCATCAGAGCGATAATTTTTGAGATAGTTATTAAAACTGTTTAAAGGTTGTCAAACGTTGTTTCTCGTTGTATATCCTTTAATTCTAGAGTTAAATTGATAAATAACGTGTACGAATTTGTTTAACGCATTTGTTTTGGTTACTCGACGTCTCCGTTCTCGTGTAGCCTACATATTGCGTTTTTTTTTAATTTGCTTACCGGGCTAAAGGTTAGCATGTTTAAAATACGTAAGTCGTTTTGTTCATCATATTTAAGTAGATAACTCATCAGTTGTTTGCATCAGAGCGATAATTTTTTAGATAGTTATTAAAACTGTTTAAAGGTTGTCAAACGTTGTTTCTCGTTGTATATCCTTTAATTCTAGAGTTAAATTGATAAATAACGTGTACGAATTTGTTTAACGCATTTGTTTTGGTTACTCGACGTCTCCGTTCTCGTGTAGCCTACATATTGCGTTTTTTTTTTAATTTGCTTACCGGGCTAAAGGTTAGCATGTTTAAAATACGTAAGTCGTTTTGTTCATCAAATTTAAGTAGATAACTCATCAGTTGTTTGCATCAGAGCGATAATTTTTGAGATAGTTATTAAAACTGTTTAAAGGTTGTCAAACGTTGTTTCTCGTTGTATATCCTTTAATTCTAGAGTTAAGTTGATAAATAACGTGTACGAATTTGTTTAACGCATTTGTTTTGGTTACTCGACGTCTCCGTTCTCGTGTAGCTTACATATTGCGTTTTTTTTTAATTTGCTTACCGGGCTAAAGGTTAGCATGTTTAAAATACGTAAGTCGTTTTGTTCATCATATTTAAGTAGATAACTCATCAGTTGTTTGCATCAGAGCGATAATTTTTGAGATAGTTATTAAAACTGTTTAAAGGTTGTCAAACCTTGTTTCTCGTTGTATATCCTTTAATTCTAGAGGTAAATTGATAAATAACGTGTACGAATTTGTTTAACGTATTTGTTTTGGTTACTCGACGTCTCCGTTCTCGTGTAGCCTACATATTGCGTTTTTTTTAATTTGCTTACCGTGCTAAAGGTTAGCATGTTTAAAATACGTAAGTCGTTTTGTTCAACAAATGTGAGTAGATAACTCATCAGTTGTTTGCATCAGAGCGACAATTTTTGAGATAGTTATTAAAACTGTTTAAAGGTTGTCAAACGTTGTTTCTCGTTGTATATCCTTTAATTCTAGAGTTAAATTGATAAATAACGTGTACGAATTTGTTTAACGCATTTGTTTTGGTTACTCGACGTCTCCGTTCTCGTGTAGCCTACATATTGCGTTTTTTTTTTAATTTGCTTACCGGGCTAAAGGTTAGCATGTTTAAAATACGTAAGTCGTTTTGTTCATCAAATTTAAGTAGATAACTCATCAGTTGTTTGCATCAGAGCGATAATTTTTGAGATAGTTATTAAAACTGTTTAAAGGTTGTCAAACGTTGTTTCTCGTTGTATATCCTTTAATTCTAGAGTTAAATTGATAAATAACGTGTACGAATTTGTTTAACGCATTTGTTTTGGTTACTCGACGTCTCCGTTCTCGTGTAGCCTACATATTGCGTTTTTTTTTTAATTTGCTTACCGGGCTAAAGGTTAGCATGTTTAAAATACGTAAGTCGTTTTGTTTATCATATTTAAGTAGATAACTCATCAGAAGTTTGCATCAGAGCGATAATTTTTGAGATAGTTATTAAAACTGTTTAAAGGTTGTCAAACGTTGTTTCTCGTTGTATATCCTTTAATTCTAGAGTTAAATTGATAAATAACGTGTACGAATTTGTTTAACGCATTTGTTTTGGTTACTCGACGTCTCCGTTCTCGTGTAGCCTACATATTGCGTTTTTTTTTTAATTTGCTTACCGGGCTAAAGGTTAGCATGTTTAAAATACGTAAGTCGTTTTGTTCATCAAATTTAAGTAGATAACTCATCAGTTGTTTGCATCAGAGCGATAATTTTTGAGATAGTTATTAAAACTGTTTAAAGGTTGTCAAACGTTGTTTCTCGTTGTATATCCTTTAATTCTAGAGTTAAATTGATAAATAACGTGTACGAATTTGTTTAACGCATTTGTTTTGGTTACTCGACGTCTCCGTTCTCGTGTAGCCTACATATTGCGTTTTTTTTTTAATTTGCTTACCGGGCTAAAGGTTAGCATGTTTAAAATACGTAAGTCGTTTTGTTTATCATATTTAAGTAGATAACTCATCAGTTGTTTGCATCAGAGCGATAATTTTTGAGATAGTTATTAAAACTGTTTAAAGGTTGTCAAACGTTGTTTCTCGTTGTATATCCTTTAATTCTAGAGTTAAATTGATAAATAACGTGTACGAATTTGTTTAACGCATTTGTTTTGGTTACTCGACGTCTCCGTTCTCGTGTAGCCTACATATTGCGTTTTTTTTTTAATTTGCTTACCGGGCTAAAGGTTAGCATGTTTAAAATACGTAAGTCGTTTTGCTCATCATATTTAAGTAGATAACTCATCAGTTGTTAGCATCAGAGCGATAATTTTTGAGATAATTATTAAAACTGTTTAAAGGTTGTCAAACGTTGTTTCTCGTTGTATATCCTTTAATTCTAGAGTTAAATTGATAAATAACGTGTACGAATTTGTTTAACGCATTTGTTTTGGTTACTCGACGTCTCCGTTCTCGTGTAGCCTACATATTGCGTTTTTTTTTAAATTTGCTTACCGGGCTAAAGGTTAGCATGTTTAAAATACGTAAGTCGTTTTGTTCATCAAATTTAAGTAGATAACTCATCAGTTGTTTGCATCAGAGCGATAATTTTTGAGATAGTTATTAAAACTGTTTAAAGGTTGTCAAACGTTGTTTCTCGTTGTATATCCTTTAATTCTAGAGTTAAATTGATAAATAACGTGTACGAATTTGTTTAACGCATTTGTTTTGGTTACTCGACGTCTCCGTTCTCGTGTAGCCTACAAATTGCGTTTTTTTTTTAATTTGCTTACCGGGCTAAAGGTTAGCATGTTTAAAATACGTAAGGCGTTTTGTTCATCATATTTAAGTAGATAACTCATCAGTTGTTTGCATCAGAGCGATAATTTTTGAGATAGTTATTAAAACTGTTTAAAGGTTGTCAAACGTTTTTTCTCGTTGTATATCCTTTAATTCTAGAGTTAAATTGATAAATAACGTGCACGAATTTGTTTAACGCATTTGTTTTGGTTACTCGACGTCTCCGTTCTCGTGTAGCCTACATATTGCGTTTTTTTTTAATTTGCTTACCGGGCTAAAGGTTAGCATGTTTAAAATACGTAAGTCGTTTTGTTCATCAAATTTAAGTAGATAACTCATCAGTTGTTTGCATCAGAGCGATAATTTTTGAGATAGTTATTAAAACTGTTTAAAGGTTGTCAAACGCTGTTTCTCGTTGTATATCCTTTAATTCTAGAGTTAAATTGATAAATAACGTGTACGAATTTCTTTAACGCATTTGTTTTGGTTACTCGACGTCTCCGTTCTCGTGTAGCCTACATATTGCGTTTTTTTTTTAATTTGCTTACCGGGCTAAAGGTTAGCATGCTTAAAATACGTAAGTCGTTTTGTTCATCATATTTAAGTAGATAACTCATCAGTTGTTTGCATCAGAGCGACAATTTTTGAGATAGTTATTAAAACTGTTTAAAGGTTGTCAAACGTTGTTTCTCGTTGTATATCCTTTAATTCTAGAGTTAAATTGATAAATAACGTGTACGAATTTGTTTAACGCATTTGTTTTGGTTACTCGACGTCTCCGTTCTCGTGTAGCCTACATATTGCGTTTTTTTTTTTAATTTGCTTACCGGGCTAAAGGTTAGCATGTTTAAAATACGTAAGTCGTTTTGTTCAACAAATTTAAGTAGATAACTCATCAGTTGTTTGCATCAGAGCGACAATTTTTGAGATAGTTATTAAAACTGTTTAAAGGTTGTCAAACGTTGTTTCTCGTTGTATATCCTTTAATTCTAGAGTTAAATTGATAAATAACGTGTACGAATTTGTTTAACGCATTTGTTTTGGTTACTCGACGTCTCCGTTCTCGTGTAGCCTACATATTGCGTTTTTTTTTTAATTTGCTTACCGGGCTAAAGGTTAGCATGTTTAAAATACGTAAGTCGTTTTGTTCAACAAATTTAAGTAGATAACTCATCAGTTGTTTGCATCAGAGCGATAATTTTTGAGATAGTTATTAAAACTGTTTAAAGGTTGTCAAACGCTGTTTCTCGTTGTATATCCTTTAATTCTAGAGTTAAATTGATAAATAACGTGTACGAATTTGTTTAACGCATTTGTTTTGGTTACTCGACGTCTCCGTTCTCGTGTAGCCTACATATCGCGTTTATTTTTTTAATTTGCTTACCGGGCTAAAGGTTAGCATGCTTAAAATACGTAAGTCGTTTTGTTCAACAAATTTAAGTAGATAACTCATCAGTTGTTTGCATCAGAGCGACAATTTTTGAGATAGTTATTAAAACTGTTTAAAGGTTGTCAAACGTTGTTTCTCGTTGTATATCCTTTAATTCTAGAGTTAAATTGATAAATAACGTGTACGAATTTGTTTAACGCATTTGTTTTGGTTACTCGACGTCTCCGTTCTCGTGTAGCCTACATATTGCGTTTTTTTTTAATTTGCTTACCGGGCTAAAGGTTAGCATGTTTAAAATACGTAAGTCGTTTTGTTCATCAAATTTAAGTAGATAACTCATCAGTTGTTTGCATCAGAGCGACAATTGTTGAGATAGTTATTAAAACTGTTTAAAGGTTGTCAAACGTTGTTTCTCGTTGTATATCCTTTAATTCTAGAGTTAAATTGATAAATAACGTGTACGAATTTGTTTAACGCATTTGTTTTGGTTACTCGACGTCTCCGTTCTCGTGTAGCCTACATATTGCGTTTTTTTTTTAATTTGCTTACCGGGCTAAAGGTTAGCATGTTTAAAATACGTAAGTCGTTTTGTTCATCAAATTTAAGTAGATAACTCATCAGTTGTTTGCATCAGAGCGATAATTTTTGAGATAGTTATTAAAACTGTTTAAAGGTTGTCAAACGTTGTTTCTCGTTGTATATCCTTTAATTCTAGAGTTAAATTGATAAATAACGTGTACGAATTTGTTTAACGCATTTGTTTTGGTTACTCGACGTCTCCGTTCTCGTGTAGCCTACATATTGCGTTTTTTTTTTAATTTGCTTACCGGGCTAAAGGTTAGCATGTTTAAAATACGTAAGTCGTTTTGTTCATCAATTTTAAGTAGATAACTCATCAGTTGTTTGCATCAGAGCGATAATTTTTGAGATAGTTATTAAAACTGTTTAAAGGTTGTTAAACGTTGTTTCTCGTTGTATATCCTTTAATTCTAGAGTTAAATTGATAAATAACGTGTACGAATATGTTTAACGCATTTGTTTTGGTTACTCGACGTCTCCGTTCTCGTGTAGCCTACATATTGCGTTTTTTTTTAATTTGCTTACCGGGCTAAAGGTTAGCATGTTTAAAATACGTAAGTCGTTTTGTTCATCAAATTTAAGTAGATAACTCATCAGTTGTTTGCATCAGAGCGATAATTTTTGAGATAGTTATTAAAACTGTTTAAAGGTTGTCAAACGTTGTTTCTCGTTGTATATCCTTTAATTCTAGAGTTAAATTGATAAATAACGTGTACGAATTTGTTTAACGCATTTGTTTTGGTTACTCGACGTCTCCGTTCTCGTGTAGCCCACATATTGCGTTTTTTTTTTAATTTGCTTACCGGGCTAAAGGTTAGCATGTTTAAAATACGTAAGTCGTTTTGTTCAACAAATTTGAGTAGATAACTCAGCAGTTGTTTGCATCAGAGCGACAATTTTTGAGATAGTTATTAAAATTGTTTAAAGGTTGTCAAACGTTGTTTCTCGTTGTATATCCTTTAATTCTAGAGTTAAATTGATAAATAACGTGTACGAATTTGTTTAACGCATTCGTTTTGGTTACTCGACGTCTCCGTTCTCGTGTAGCCTACATATTGCGTTTTTTTTTTGAATTTGCTTACCGGGCTAAAGGTTAGCATGCTTAAAATACGTAAGTCGTTTTGTTCAACAAATTTAAGTAGATAACTCATCAGTTGTTTGCATCAGAGCGATAATTTTTGAGATAGTTATTAAAACTGTTTAAAGGTTGTCAAACGTTGTTTCTCGTTGTATATCCTTTAATTCTAGAGTTAAATTGATAAATAACGTGTACGAATTTGTTTAACGCATTTGTTTTGGTTACTCGACGTCTCCGTTCTCGTGTAGCCTACATATTGCGTTTTTTTTTTTAATTTGCTTACGGGGCTAAAGGTTAGCATGTTTAAAATACGTAAGTCGTTTTGTTCATCAAATTTAAGTAGATAACTCATCAGTTGTTTGCATCAGAGCGATAATTTTTGAGATAGTTATTAAAACTGTTTAAAGGTTGTCAAACGTTGTTTCTCGTTGTATATCCTTTAATTCTAGAGTTAAATTGATAAATAACGTGTACGAATTTGTTTAACGCATTTGTTTTGGTTACTCGACGTCTCCGTTCTCGTGTAGCCTACATATTGCGTTTTTTTTTAATTTGCTTACCGGGCTAAAGGTTAGCATGCTTAAAATACGTAAGTCGTTTTGTTCAACAAATTTAAGTAGATAACTCATTAGTTGTTTGCATCAGAGCGACAATTTTTGAGATAGTTATTAAAACTGTTTAAAGGTTGTCAAACGTTGTTTCTCGTTGTATATCCTTTAATTCTAGAGTTAAATTGATAAATAACGTGTACGAATTTGTTTAACGCATTTGTTTTGGTTACTCGACGTCTCCGTTCTCGTGTAGCCTACATATTGCGTTTTTTTTTTTAATTTGCTTACCGGGCTAAAGGTTAGCATGTTTAAAATACGTAAGTCGTTTTGTTCATCAAATTTAAGTAGATAACTCATCAGTTGTTTGCATCAGAGCGATAATTTTTGAGATAGTTATTAAAACTGTTTAAAGGTTGTCAAACGTTGTTTCTCGTTGTATATCCTTTAATTCTAGAGTTAAATTGATAAATAACGTGTACGAATTTGTATAACGCATTTGTTTTGGTTACTCGACGTCTCCGTTCTCGTGTAGCCTACATATTGCGTTTTTTTTTTAATTTGCTTCCCGGGCTAAAGGTTAGCATGTTTAAAATACGTAAGTCGTTTTGTTCATCAAATTTAAGTATATAACTCATCAGTTGTTTGCATCAGAGCGATAATTTTTGAGATAGTTATTAAAGCTGTTTAAAGGTTGTCAAACGTTGTTTCTCGTTGTATATCCTTTAATTCTAGAGTTAAATTGATAAATAACGTGTACGAATTTGTTTAACGCATTTGTTTTGGTTACTCGACGTCTCCGTTCTCGTGTAGCCTACATATTGCGTTTTTTTTTTAATTTGCTTACCGGGCTAAAGGTTAGCATGTTTAAAATACGTAAGTCGTTTTGTTCATCATATTTAAGTAGATAACTCATCAGTTGTTTGCATCAGAGCGATAATTTTTGAGATAGTTATTAAAACTGTTTAAAGGTTGTCAAACGTTGTTTCTCGTTGTATATCCTTTAATTCTAGAGTTAAATTGATAAATAACGTGTACGAATTTGTTTAACGCATTTGTTTTGGTTACTCGACGTCTCCGTTCTCGTGTAGCCTACATATTGCGTTTTTTTTTTTAATTTGCTTACCGGGCTAAAGGTTAGCATGTTTAAAATACGTAAGTCATTTTGTTCATCAAATTTAAGTAGATAACTCATCAGTTGTTTGCATCAGAGCGATAATTTTTGAGATAGTTATTAAAACTGTTTAAAGGTTGTCAAACGTTGTTTCTCGTTGTATATCCTTTAATTCTAGAGTTAAATTGATAAATAACGTGTACGAATTTGTTTAACGCATTTGTTTTGGTTACTCGACGTCTCCGTTCTCGTGTAGCTTACATATTGCGTTTTTTTTTTTAATTTGCTTACCGGGCTAAAGGTTAGCATGTTTAAAATACGTAAGTCGTTTTGTTCATCATATTTAAGTAGATAACTCATCAGTTGTTTGCATCAGAGCGATAATTTTTGAGATAGTTATTAAAACTGTTTAAAGGTTGTCAAACGTTGTTTCTCGTTGTATATCCTTTAATTCTAGAGTTAAATTGATAAATAACGTGTACGAATTTGTTTAACGCATTTGTTTTGGTTACTCGACGTCTCCGTTCTCGTGTAGCCTACATATTGCGTTTTTTTTTTTAATTTGCTTACCGGGCTAAAGGTTAGCATGTTTAAAATACGTAAGTCGTTTTGTTCATCATATTTAAGTAGATAACTCATCAGTTGTTTGCATCAGAGCGATAATTTTTGAGATAGTTATTAAAACTGTTTAAAGGTTGTCAAACGTTGTTTCTCGTTGTATATCCTTTAATTCTAGAGTTAAATTGATAAATAACGTGTACGAACTAGTTTAACGCATTTGTTTTGGTTACTCGACGTCTCCGTTCTCGTGTAGCCTACATATTGCGTTTTTTTTTTTAATTTGCTTACCGGGCTAAAGGTTAGCATGTTTAAAATACGTAAGTCGTTTTGTTCATCAAATTTAAGTAGATAACTCATCAGTTGTTTGCATCAGAGCGATAATTTTTGAGATAGTTATTAAAACTGTTTAAAGGTTGTCAAACGTTGTTTCTCGTTGTATATCCTTTAATTCCAGAGTTAAATTTATAAATAACGTGTACGAATTTGTTTAACGCATTTGTTTTGGTTACTCGACGTCTCCGTTCTCGTGTAGCCTACATATTGCGTTTTTTTTTTTAATTTGCTTACCGGGCTAAAGGTTAGCATGTTTAAAATACGTAAGTCGTTTTGTTCATCAAATTTAAGTAGATAACTCATCAGTTGTTTGCATCAGAGCGATAATTTTTGAGATAGTTATTAAAACTGTTTAAAGGTTGTCAAACGTTGTTTCTCGTTGTATATCCTTTAATTCCAGAGTTAAATTTATAAATAACGTGTACGAATTTGTTTAACGCATTTGTTTTGGTTACTCGACGTCTCCGTTCTCGTGTAGCCTACATATTGCGTTTTTTTTTTAATTTGCTTACCGGGCTAAAGGTTAGCATGTTTAAAATACGTAAGTCGTTTTGTTCATCATATTTAAGTAGATAACTCATCAGTTGTTTGCATCAGAGCGATAATTTTTGAGATAGTTATTAAAACTGTTTAAAGGTTGTCAAACGTTGTTTCTCGTTGTATATCCTTTAATTCTAGAGTTAAATTGATAAATAACGTGTACGAATTTGTTTAACGCATTTGTTTTGGTTACTCGACGTCTCCGTTCTCGTGTAGCCCACATATTGCGTTTTTTTTTTTAATTTGCTTACCGGGCTAAAGGTTAGCATGTTTAAAATACGTAAGTCGTTTTGTTCATCAAATTTAAGTAGATAACTCATCAGTTGTTTGCATCAGAGCGATAATTTTTGAGATAGTTATTAAAACTGTTTAAAGGTTGTCAAACGTTGTTTCTCGTTGTATATCCTTTAATTCTAGAGTTAAATTGATAAATAACGTGTACGAATTTGTTTAACGCATTTGTTTTGGTTACTCGACGTTTCCGTTCTCGTGTAGCCTATATATTGCGTTTTTTTTTTTTAATTTGCTTACCGGGATAAAGGTTAGCATGTTTAAAATACGTAAGTCGTTTTGTTCATCAAATTTAAGTAGATAACTCATCAGTTGTTTGCATCAGAGCGATAATTTTTGAGATAGTTATTAAAACTGTTTAAAGGTTGTCAAACGTTGTTTCTCGTTGTATATCCTTTAATTCTAGAGTTAAATTGATAAATAACGTGTACGAATTTGTTTAACGCATTTGTTTTGGTTACTCGACGTCTCCGTTCTCGTGTAGCCTACATATTGCGTTTTTTTTTTAATTTGCTTACCGGGCTAAAGGTTAGCATGTTTAAAATACGTAAGTCGTTTTGTTCATCATATTTAAGTAGATAACTCATCAGTTGTTTGCATCAGAGCGATAATTTTTGAGATAGTTATTAAAACTGTTTAAAGGTTGTCAAACGTTGTTTCTCGTTGTATATCCTTTAATTCTAGAGTTAAATTGATAAATAACGTGTACGAATTTGTTTAACGCATTTGTTTTGGTTACTCGACGTCTCCGTTCTCGTGTAGCCTACATATTGCGTTTTTTTTTTAATTTGCTTACCGGGCTAAAGGTTAGCATGTTTAAAATACGTAAGTCGTTTTGTTCAACAAATTTAAGTAGATAACTCATCTGTTGTTTGCATCAGAGCGACAATTTTTGAGATAGTTATTAAAACTGTTTAAAGGTTGTCAAACGTTGTTTCTCGTTGTATATCCTTTAATTCTAGAGTTAAATTGATAAATAACGTGTACGAATTTGTTTAACGCATTTGTTTTGGTTACTCGACGTCTCCGTTCTCGTGTAGCCTACATATTGCGTTTTTTTTTTTAATTTGCTTACCGGGCTAAAGGTTAGCATGTTTAAAATACGTAAGTCGTTTTGTTCATCATATTTAAGTAGATAACTCATCAGTTGTTTGCATCAGAGCGATAATTTTTGAGATAGTTATTAAAACTGTTTAAAGGTTGTCAAACGTTGTTTCTCGTTGTATATCCTTTAATTCTAGAGTTAAATTGATAAATAACGTGTACGAATTTGTTTAACGCATTTGTTTTGGTTACTCGAACTCTCCGTTCTCGTGTAGCCTACATATTGCGTTTTTTTTTTTAATTTGCTTACCGGGCTAAAGGTTAGCATGTTTAAAATACGTAAGTCGTTTTGTTCATCATATTTAAGTAGATAACTCATCAGTTGTTTGCATCAGAGCGATAATTTTTGAGATAGTTATTAAAACTGTTTAAAGGTTGTCAAACGTTGTTTCTCGTTGTATATCCTTTAATTCTAGAGTTAAATTGATAAATAACGTGTACGAATTTGTTTAACGCATTTGTTTTGGTTACTCGACGTCTCCGTTCTCGTGTAGCCTACATATTGCGTTTTTTTTTTAATTTGCTTACCGGGCTAAAGGTTAGCATGTTTAAAATACGTAAGTCGTTTTGTTCAACAAATTTAAGTAGATAACTCATCTGTTGTTTGCATCAGAGCGACAATTTTTGAGATAGTTATTAAAACTGTTTAAAGGTTGTCAAACGTTGTTTCTCGTTGTATATCCTTTAATTCTAGAGTTAAATTGATAAATAACGTGTACGAATTTGTTTAACGCATTTGTTTTGGTTACTCGACGTCTCCGTTCTCGTGTAGCCTACATATTGCGTTTTTTTTTTTAATTTGCTTACCGGGCTAAAGGTTAGCATGTTTAAAATACGTAAGTCGTTTTGTTCATCATATTTAAGTAGATAACTCATCAGTTGTTTGCATCAGAGCGATAATTTTTGAGATAGTTATTAAAACTGTTTAAAGGTTGTCAAACGTTGTTTCTCGTTGTATATCCTTTAATTCTAGAGTTAAATTGATAAATAACGTGTACGAATTTGTTTAACGCATTTGTTTTGGTTACTCGACGTCTCCGTTCTCGTGTAGCCTACATATTGCGTTTTTTTTTTTAATTTGCTTACCGGGCTAAAGGTTAGCATGTTTAAAATACGTAAGCCGTTTTGTTCATCAAATTTAAGTAGATAACTCATCAGTTGTTTGCATCAGAGCGATAATTTTTGAGATAGTTATTAAAACTGTTTAAAGGTTGTCAAACGTTGTTTCTCGTTGTATATCCTTTAATTCTAGAGTTCAATTTATAAATAACGTGTACGAATTTGTTTAACGCATTTGTTTTGGTTACTCGACGTCTCCGTTCTCGTGTAGCCTACATGTTGCGTTTTTTTTTTAATTTGCTTACCGGGCTAAAGGTTAGCATGTTTAAAATACGTATGTCGTTTTTCTCAACAAATTTGAGTAGATAACTCAGCAGTTGTTTGCATCAGAGCGACAATTTTTGAGATAGTTATTAAAACTGTTTAAAGGTTGTCAAACGTTGTTTCTCGTTGTATATCCTTTAATTCTAGAGTTAAATTGATAAATAACGTGTACGAATTTGTTTAACGCATTTGTTTTGGTTACTCGACGTCTCCGTTCTCGTGTAGCCCACATATTGCGTTTTTTTTTTTAATTTGCTTACCGGGCTAAAGGTTAGCATGTTTAAAATACGTAAGTCGTTTTGTTCATCATATTTAAGTAGATAACTCATCAGTTGTTTGCATCAGAGCGATAATTTTTGAGATAGTTATTAAAACTGTTTAAAGGTTGTCAAACGTTGTTTCTCGTTGTATATCCTTTAATTCTAGAGTTAAATTGATAAATAACGTGTACGAATTTGTTTAACGCATTTGTTTTGGTTACTCGACGTCTCCGTTCTCGTGTAGCCTACATATTGCGTTTTTTTTAATTTGCTTACCGGGCTAAAGGTTAGCATGTTTAAAATACGTAAGTCGTTTTGTTCATCAAATTTAAGTAGATAACTCATCAGTTGTTTGCATCAGAGCGATAATTTTTGAGATAGTTATTAAAACTGTTTAAAGGTTGTCAAACGTTGTTTCTCGTTGTATATCCTTTAATTCTAGAGTTAAATTGATAAATAACGTGTACGAATTTGTTTAACGCATCTGTTTTGGTTACTCCACGTCTCCGTTCTCGTGTAGCCTACATATTGCGTTTTTTTTTTAATTTGCTTACCGGGCTAAAGGTTAGCATGTTTAAAATACGTAAGTCGTTTTGTTCATCATATTTAAGTAGATAACTCATCAGTTGTTTGCATCAGAGCGATAATTTTTGAGATAGTTATTAAAACTGTTTAAAGGTTGTCAAACGTTGTTTCTCGTTGTATATCCTTTAATTCTAGAGTTAAATTGATAAATAACGTGTACGAATTTGTTTAACGCATTTGTTTTGGTTACTCGACGTCTCCGTTCTCGTGTAGCCTACATATTGCGTTTTTTTTTTAATTTGCTTACCGGGCTAAAGGTTAGCATGTTTAAAATACGTAAGTCGTTTTGTTCATCAAATTTAAGTAGATAACTCATCAGTTGTTTGCATCAGAGCGATAATTTTTTAAATAGTTATTAAAACTGTTTAAAGGTTGTCAAACGTTGTTTCTCGTTGTATATCCTTTAATTCTAGAGTTAAATTGATAAATAACGTGTACGAATTTGTTTAACGCATTTGTTTTGGTTACTCGACGTCTCCGTTCTCGTGTAGCCTACATATTGCGTTTTTTTTTAAATTTGCTTACCGGGCTAAAGGTTAGCATGTTTAAAATACGTAAGTCGTTTTGTTCAACAAATGTGAGTAGATAACTCATCAGTTGTTTGCATCAGAGCGACAATTTTTGAGATAGTTATTAAAACTGTTTAAAGGTTGTCAAACGTTGTTTCTCGTTGTATATCCTTTAATTCTAGAGTTAAATTGATAAATAACGTGTACGAATTTGTTTAGCGCATTTGTTTTGGTTACTCGACGTCTCCGTTCTCGTGTAGCCTACATATTGCGTTTTTTTTTTAATTTGCTTACCGGGCTAAAGGTTAGCATGTTTAAAATACGTAAGTCGTTTTGTTCATCAAATTTAAGTAGATAACTCATCAATTGTTTGCATCAGAGCGATAATTTTTGAGATAGTTATTAAAACTGTTTAAAGGTTGTCAAACCTTGTTTCTCGTTGTATATCCTTTAATTCTAGAGTTAAATTGATAAATAACGTGTACGAATTTGTTTAACGCATTTGTTTTGGTTACTCGACGTCTCCGTTCTCGTGTAGCCTACATATTGCGTTTTTTTTTAATTTGCTTACAGGGCTAAAGGTTAGCATGTTTAAAATACGTAAGTCGTTTTGTTCATCAAATTTAAGTAGATAACTCATCAGTTGTTTGCATCAGAGCGATAATTTTTGAGATAGTTATTAAAACTGTTTAAAGGTTGTCAAACGTTGTTTCTCGTTGTATATCCTTTAATTCTAGAGTTAAATTGATAAATAACGTGTACGAATTTGTTTAACGCATTTGTTTTGGTTACTCGACGTCTCCGTTCTCGTGTAGCCTACATATTGCGTTTTTTTTTAATTTGCTTACCGGGCTAAAGGTTAGCATGTTTAAAATACGTAAGTCGTTTTGTTCATCAAATTTAAGTAGATAACTCATCAGTTGTTTGCATCAGAGCGACAATTGTTGAGATAGTTATTAAAACTGTTTAAAGGTTGTCAAACGTTGTTTCTCGTTGTATATCCTTTAATTCTAGAGTTAAATTGATAAATAACGTGTACGAATTTGTTTAACGCATTTGTTTTGGTTACTCGACGTCTCCGTTCTCGTGTAGCCTACATATTGCGTTTTTTTTTAATTTGCTTACCGGGCTAAAGGTTAGCATGTTTAAAATACGTAAGTAGGTTTGTTCATCAAATTTAAGTAGATAACTCATCAGTTGTTTGCATCAGAGCGATAATTTTTGAGATAGTTATTAAAACTGTTTAAAGGTTGTCAAACGTTGTTTCTCGTTGTATATCCTTTAATTCTAGAGTTAAATTGATAAATAACGTGTACGAATTTGTTTAACGCATTTGTTTTGGTTACTAGACGTCTCCGTTCTCGTGTAGCCTACATATTGCGTTTTTTTTTTATTTGCTTACCGGGCTAAAGGTTAGCATGTTTAAAATACGTAAGTCGTTTTGTTAATCAAATTTAAGTAGATAACTCATCAGTTGTTTGCATCAGAGCGATAATTTTTGAGATAGTTATTAAAACTGTTTAAAGGTTGTCAAACGTTGTTTCTCGTTGTATATCCTTTAATTCTAGAGTTAAATTGATAAATAACGTGTACGAATTTGTTTAACGCATTTGTTTTGGTTACTCGACGTCTCCGTTCTCGTGTAGCCTACATATTGCGTTTGTTTTTAATTTGCTTACCGGGCTAAAGGTTAGCATGTTTAAAATACGTAAGTCGTTTTGTTCATCAAATTTAAGTAGATAACTCATCAGTTGTTTGCATCAGAGCGATAATTTTTGAGATAATTATTAAAACTGTTTAAAGGTTGTCAAACGTTGTTTCTCGTTGTATATCCTTTAATTCTAGAGTTAAATTGATAAATAACGTGTACGAATTTGTTTAACGCATTTGTTTTGGTTACTCGACGTCTCCGTTCTCGTGTAGCCTACATATTGCGTTTTTTTTTTAATTTGCTTACCGGGCTAAAGGTTAGCATGTTTAAAATACGTAAGTCGTTTTGTTCATCAAATTTAAGTAGATAACTCATCAGTTGTTTGCATCAGAGCGATAATTTTTGAGATAGTTATTAAAACTGTTTAAAGGTTGTCAAACGTTGTTTCTCGTTGTATATCCTTTAATTCTAGAGTTAAATTGATAAATAACGTGTACGAATTTGTTTAACGCATTTGTTTTGGTTACTCGACGTCTCCGTTCTCGTGAAGCCTATATATTGCGTTTTTTTTTAATTTGCTTACCGGGCTAAAGGTTAGCATGTTTAAAATACGTAAGTCGTTTTGTTCATCAAATTTAAGTAGATAACTCATCAGTTGTTTGCATCAGAGCGATAATTTTTGAGATAGTTATTAAAACTGTTTAAAGGTTGTCAAACGTTGTTTCTCGTTGTATATCCTTTAATTCTAGAGTTAAATTGATAAATAACGTGTACGAATTTGTTTAACGCATTTGTTTTGGTTACTCGACGTCTCCGTTCTCGTGTAGCCTACATATTGCGTTTTTTTTTAATTTGCTTACAGGGCTAAAGGTTAGCATGTTTAAAATACGTAAGTCGTTTTGTTCATCAAATTTAAGTAGATAACTCATCAGTTGTTTGCATCAGAGCGATAATTTTTGAGATAGTTATTAAAACTGTTTAAAGGTTGTCAAACGTTGTTTCTCGTTGTATATCCTTTAATTCTAGAGTTAAATTGATAAATAACGTGTACGAATTTGTTTAACGCATTTGTTTTGGTTACTCGACGTCTCCGTTCTCGTGTAGCCTACATATTGCGTTTTTTTTTAATTTGTTGTTTGCATCAGAGCGATAATTTTTGAGATAGTTATTAAAACTGTTTAAAGGTTGTCAAACGTTGTTTCTCGTTGTATATCCTTTAATTCTAGAGTTAAATTGATAAATAACGTGTACGAATTTGTTTAACGCATTTGTTTTGGTTACTCGACGTCTCCGTTCTCGTGTAGCCTACATATTGCGTTTTTTTTTAATTTGCTTACCGGGCTAAAGGTTAGCATGTTTAAAATACGTAAGTCGTTTTGTTCATCAAATTTAAGTAGATAACTCATCAGTTGTTTGCATCAGAGCGATAATTTTTGAGATAGTTATTAAAACTGTTTAAAGGTTGTCAAACGTTGTTTCTCGTTGTATATCCTTTAATTCTAGAGTTAAATTGATAAATAACGTGTACGAATTTGTTTAACGCATTTGTTTTGGTTACTCGACGTCTCCGTTCTCGTGTAGCCTACATATTGCGTTTTTTTTTAATTTGCTTACCGGGCTAAAGGTTAGCATGTTTAAAATACGTAAGTCGTTTTGTTCATCAAATTTAAGTAGATAACTCATCAGTTGTTTGCATCAGAGCGACAATTGTTGAGATAGTTATTAAAACTGTTTAAAGGTTGTCAAACGTTGTTTCTCGTTGCATATCCTTTAATTCTAGAGTTAAATTGATAAATAACGTGTACGAATTTGTTTAACGCATTTGTTTTGGTTACTCGACGTCTCCGTTCTCGTGTAGCCTACATATTGCGTTTTTTTTTTAATTTGCTTACCGGGCTGAAGGTTAGCATACTTAAAATACGTAAGTCGTTTTGTTCATCATATTTAAGTAGATAACTCATCAGTTGTTTGCATCAGAGCGACAATTTTTGAGATAGTTTTTAAAACTGTTTAAAGGTTGTCAAACGTTGTTTCTCGTTGTATATCCTTTAATTCTAGAGTTAAATTGATAAATAACTTGTACGAATTTGTTTAACGCATTTGTTTTGGTTACTCGACGTCTCCGCTCTCGTGTAGCCTACATATTGCGTTTTTTTTTAATTTGCTTACCGGGCTAAAGGTTAGCATGTTTAAAATACGTAAGTCGTTTTGTTCATCAAATTTAAGTAGATAATTCATCAGTTGTTTGCATCAGAGCGACAATTGTTGAGATAGTTATTAAAACTGTTTAAAGGTTGTCAAACGTTGTTTCTCGTTGTATATCCTTTAATTCTAGAGATAAATTGATAAATAACGTGTACGAATTTGTTTAACGCATTTGTTTTGGTTACTCGACGTCTCCGTTCTCGTGTAGCCTACATATTGCGTTTTTTTTTTTAATTTGCTTACCGGGCTAAAGGTTAGCATGTTTAAAATACGTAAGTCGTTTTGTTCATCAAATTTAAGTAGATAACTCATCAGTTGTTTGCATCAGAGCGATAATTTTTGAGATAGTTATTAAAACTGTTTAAAGGTTGTCAAACGTTGTTTCTCGTTGTATATCCTTTAATTCTAGAGTTAAATTGATAAATAACGTGTACGAATTTGTTTAACGCATTTGTTTTGGTTACTCGACGTCTCCGTTCTCGTGTAGCCTACATATTGCGTTTTTTTTTTAATTTGCTTACCGGGCTAAAGGTTAGCATGTTTAAAATACGTAAGTCGTTTTGTTCATCAAATTTAAGTTGTTTGCATCAGAGCGATAATTTTTGAGATAGTTATTAAAACTGTTTAAAGGTTGTCAAACGTTGTTTCTCGTTGTATATCCTTTAATTCTAGAGTTAAATTGATAAATAACGTGTACGAATTTGTTTAACGCATTTGTTTTGGTTACTCGACGTCTCCGTTCTCGTGTAGCCTACATATTGCGTTTTTTTTTAATTTGCTTACCGGGGTAAAGGTTAGCATGTTTAAAATACGTAAGTCGTTTTGTTCATCAAATTTAAGTAGATAACTCATCAGTTGTTTGCATCAGAGCGATAATTTTTGAGATAGTTATTAAAACTGTTTAAAGGTTGTCAAACGTTGTTTCTCGTTGTATATCCTTTAATTCTAGAGTTAAATTGATAAATAACGTGTACGAATTTGTTTAACGCATTTGTTTTGGTTACTCGACGTCTCCGTTCTCGTGTAGCCCACATATTGCGTTTTTTTTTTAATTTGCTTACCGGGCTAAAGGTTAGCATGTTTAAAATACGTAAGTCGTTTTGTTCAACAAATTTGAGTAGATAACTCAGCAGTTGTTTGCATCAGAGCGACAATTTTTGAGATAGTTATTAAAATTGTTTAAAGGTTGTCAAACGTTGTTTCTCGTTGTATATCCTTTAATTCTAGAGTTAAATTGATAAATAACGTGTACGAATTTATTTAACGCATTTGTTTTGGTTACTCGACGTCTCCGTTCTCGTGTAGCCTACATATTGCGTTTTTTTTTTAATTTGCTTACCGGGCTAAAGGTTAGCATGCTTAAAATACGTAAGTCGTTTTGTTCAACAAATTTAAGTATCCTTTAATTCTAGAGTTAAATTGATAAATAACGTGTACGAATTTGTTTAACGCATTTGTTTTGGTTACTCGACGTCTCCGTTCTCGTGTAGCCTACATATTGCGTTTTTTTTTTAATTTGCTTACCGGGCTAAAGGTTAGCATGTTTAAAATACGTAAGTCGTTTTGTTCATCATATTTAAGTAGATAACTCATCAGTTGTTTGCATCAGAGCGATAATTTTTGAGATAGTTATTAAAACTGTTTAAAGGTTGTCAAACGTTGTTTCTCGTTGTATATCCTTTAATTCTAGAGTTAAATTGATAAATAACGTGTACGAATTTGTTTAACGCATTTGTTTTGGTTACTCGACGTCTCCGTTCTCGTGTAGCCTACATATTGCGTTTTTTTTTAATTTGCTTACCGGGCTAAAGGTTAGCATGCTTAAAATACGTAAGTCGTTTGTTCAACAAATTTAAGTAGATAACTCATTAGTTGTTTGCATCAGAGCGACAATTTTTGAGATAGTTATTAAAACTGTTTAAAGGTTGTCAAACGTTGTTTCTCGTTGTATATCCTTTAATTCTAGAGTTAAATTGATAAATAACGTGTACGAATTTGTTTAACGCATTTGTTTTGGTTACTCGACGTCTCCGTTCTCGTGTAGCCTACATATTGCGTTTTTTTTTTAATTTGCTTACCGGGCTAAAGGTTAGCATGTTTAAAATACGTAAGTCGTTTTGTTCATCAAATTTAAGTAGATAACTCATCAGTTGTTTGCATCAGAGCGATAATTTTTGAGATAGTTATTAAAACTGTTTAAAGGTTGTCAAACGTTGTTTCTCGTTGTATATCCTTTAATTCTAGAGTTAAATTGATAAATAACGTGTACGAATTTGTTTAACGCATTTGTTTTGGTTACTCGACGTCTCCGTTCTCGTGTAGCCTACATATTGCGTTTTTTGTTTAATTTGCTTACCGGGCTAAAGGTTAGCATGTTTAAAATACGTAAGTCGTTTTGTTCATCATATTTAAGTAGATAACTCATCAGTTGTTTGCATCAGAGCGATAATTTTTGAGATAGTTATTAAAACTGTTTAAAGGTTGTCAAACGTTGTTTCTCGTTGTATATCCTTTAATTCTAGAGTTAAATTGATAAATAACGTGTACGAATTTGTTTAACGCATTTGTTTTGGTTACTCGACGTCTCCGTTCTCGTGTAGCCTACATATTGCGTTTTTTTTTTAGTTTGCTTACCGGGCTAAAGGTTAGCATGTTTAAAATACGTAAGTCGTTTTGTTCATCAAATTTAAGTAGATAACTCATCAGTTGTTTGCATCAGAGCGATAATTTTTGAGATAGTTATTAAAACTATTTAAAGGTTGTCAAACGTTGTTTCTCGTTGTATATCCTTTAATTCTAGAGTTAAATTGATAAATAACGTGTACGAATTTGTTTAACGCATTTGTTTTGGTTACTCGACGTCTCCGTTCTTGTGTCGCCTACATATAGGGTTTTACCGGGCTAAAGGTTAGCATGTTTAAAATACGTAAGTCGTTTTGTTCATCACATTTAAGTAGATAACTCATCAGTTGTTTGCATCAGAGCGATAATTTTTGAGATAGTTATTAAAACTGTTTAAAGGTTGTCAAACGTTGTTTCTCGTTGTATATCCTTTAATTCTAGAGTTAAATTGATAAATAACGTGTACGAATTTGTTTAGCGCATTTGTTTTGGTTACTCGACGTCTCCGTTCTCGTGTAGCCTACATATTGCGTTTTTTTTAATTTGCTTACCGGGCTAAAGGTTAGCATGCTTAAAATAGGTAAGTCGTTTTGTTCAACAAATTTAAGTAGATAACTCATTAGTTGTTTGCATCAGAGCGACAATTTTTGAGATAGTTATTAAAACTGTTTAAAGGTTGTCAAACGTTGTTTCTCGTTGTATATCCTTTAATTCTAGAGTTAAATTGATAAATAACGTGTACGAATTTGTTTAACGCATTTGTTTTGGTTACTCGACGTCTCCGTTCTCGTGTAGCCTACATATTGCGTTTTTTTTTTAATTTGCTTACCGGGCTAAAGGTTAGCATGTTTAAAATACGTAAGTGGTTTTGTTCATCAATTTTAAGTAGATAACTCATCAGTTGTTTGCATCAGAGCGATAATTTTTGAGATAGTTATTAAAACTGTTTAAAGGTTGTCAAACGTTGTTTCTCGTTGTATATCCTCTAATTCTAGAGTTAAATTGATAAATAACGTGTACGAATTTGTTTAACGCATTTGTTTTGGTTACTCGACGTCTCCGTTCTCGTGTAGCCTACATATTGCGTTTTTTTTTAATTTGCTTACCGGGCTAAAGGTTAGCATGTTTAAAATACGTAAGTCGTTTTGTTCATCAAATTTAAGTAGATAACTCATCAGTTGTTTGCATCAGAGCGATAATTTTTGAGATAGTTATTAAAACTGTTTAAAGGTTGTCAAACGTTGTTTCTCGTTGTATATCCTTTAATTCTAGAGCTAAATTGATAAATAACGTGTACGAATTTGTTTAACGCATTTGTTTTGGTTACTCGACGTCTCCGTTCTCGTGTAGCCTACATATTGCGTTTTTTTTTTAATTTGCTTACCGGGCTAAAGGTTAGCATGTTTAAAATACGTAAGTCGTTTTGTTCATCATATTTAAGTAGATAACTCATCAGTTGTTTGCATCAGAGCGATAATTTTTGAGATAGTTATTAAAACTGTTTAAAGGTTGTCAAACGTTGTTTCTCGTTGTATATCCTTTAATTCTAGAGTTAAATTGATAAATAACGTGTACGAATTTGTTTAACGCATTTGTTTTGGTTACTCGACGTCTCCGTTCTCGTGTAGCCTACATATTGCGTTTTTTTTTTAATTTGCTTACCGGGCTAAAGGTTAGCATGTTTAAAATACGTAAGTCGTTTTGTTCATCAAATTTAAGTATATAACTCATCAGTTGTTTGCAGCAGAGCGATAATTTTTGAGATAGTTATTAAAACTGTTTAAAGGTTGTCAAACGTTGTTTCTCGTTGTATATCCTTTAATTCTAGAGTTAAATTGATAAATAACGTGTACGAATTTGTTTAACGCATTTGTTTTGGTTACTCGACGTCTCCGTTCTCGTGTAGCCTACATATTGGGTTTTTTTTAATTTGCTTACCGGGCTAAAGGTTAGCATGTTTAAAATACGTAAGTCGTTTTGTTCATCAAATTTAAGTAGATAACTCATCAGTTGTTTGCATCAGAGCGATAATTTTTGAGATAGTTATTAAAACTGTTTAAAGGTTGTCAAACGTTGCTTCTCGTTGTATATCCTTTAATTCTAGAGTTAAATTGATAAATAACATGTACGAATTTGTTTAACGCATTTGTTTTGGTTACTCGACGTCTCCGTTCTCGTGTAGCCTACATATTGCGTTTTTTTTTAAATTTGCTTACCGGGCTAAAGGTTAGCATGTTTAAAATACGTAAGTCGTTTTGTTCATCAAATTTAAGTAGATAACTCATCAGTTGTTTGCATTAGAGCGATAATTTTTGAGATAGTTATTAAAACTGTTTAAAGGTTGTCAAACGTTGTTTCTCGTTGTATATCCTTTAATTCTAGAGTTAAATTGATAAATAACGTGTACGAATTTGTTTAACGCATTTGTTTTGGTTACTCGACGTCTCCGTTCTCGTGTAGCCTACATATCGCGTTTTTTTTTTAATTTGCTTACCGGGCTAAAGGTTAGCATGCTTAAAATACGTAAGTCGTTTTGTTCAACAAATTTAAGAAGATAACTCATCAGTTGTTTGCATCAGAGCGACAATTTTTGAGGTAGTTATTAAAACTGTTTAAAGGTTGTCAAATGTTGTTTCTCGTTGTATATCCTTTAATTCCAGAGTTAAATTGATAAATAACGTGTACGAATTTGTTTAACGCATTTGTTTTGGTTACTCGACGTCTCCGTTCTCGTGTAGCCCACATATTGCGTTTTTTTTTAATTTGCTTACCGGGCTAAAGGTTAGCATGCTTAAAATACGTAAGTCGTTTTGTTCAACAAATTTAAGTAGATAACTCATCAGTTGTTTGCATCAGAGCGACAATTTTTGAGATAATTATTAAAACTGTTTAAAGGTTGTCAAACGTTGTTTCTCGTTGTATATCCTTTAATTCTAGAGTTAAATTGATAAATAACGTGTACGAATTTGTTTAACGCATTTGTTTTGGTTACTCGACGTCTCCGTTCTCGTGTAGCCTACATATTGCGTTTTTTTTTTAATTTGCTTACCGGGCTAAAGGTTAGCATGTTTAAAATACGTAAGTCGTTTTGTTCATCATATTTAAGTAGATAACTCATCAGTTGTTTGCATCAGAGCGATAATTTTTGAGATAGTTATTAAAACTGTTTAAAGGTTGTCAAACGTTGTTTCTCGTTGTATATCCTTTAATTCTAGAGTTAAGTTGATAAATAACGTGTACGAATTTGTTTAACGCATTTGTTTTGGTTACTCGACGTCTCCGTTCTCGTGTAGCCTACATATTGCGTTTTTTTTTTAATTTGCTTACCGGGCTAAAGGTTAGCATGTTTAAAATACGTAAGTCGTTTTGTTCATCAAATTTAAGTAGATAACTCATCAGTTGTTTGCATCAGAGCGATAATTTTTGAGATAGTTATTAAAACTGTTTAAAGGTTGTCAAACGTTGTTTCTCGTTGTATATCCTTTAATTCTAGAGTTAAATTGATAAATAACGTGTACGAATTTGTTTAACGCATTTGTTTTGGTTACTCGACGTCTCCGTTCTCGTGTAGCCCACATATTGCGTTTTTTTTTTAATTTGCTTACCGGGCTAAAGGTTAGCATGTTTAAAATACGTAAGTCGTTTTGTTCATCATATTTAAGTAGATAACTCATCAGTTGTTTGCATCAGAGCGATAATTTTTGAGATAGTTATTAAAACTGTTTAAAGGTTGTCAAACGTTGTTTCTCGTTGTATATCCTTTAATTCTAGAGTTAAATTGATAAATAACGTGTACGAATTTGTTTAACGCATTTGTTTTGGTTACTCGACGTCTCCGTTCTCGTGTAGCCTACATATTGCGTTTTTTGTTTAATTTGCTTACCGGGCTAAAGGTTAGCATGTTTAAAATACGTAAGTCGTTTTGTTCATCAAATTTAAGTAGATAACTCATCAGTTGTTTGCATCAGAGCGATAATTTTTGAGATAGTTATTAAAACTATTTAAAGGTTGTCAAACGTTGTTTCTCGTTGTATATCCTTTAATTCTAGAGTTAAATTGATAAATAACGTGTACGAATTTGTTTAACGCATTTGTTTTGGTTACTCGACGTCTCCGTTCTTGTGTCGCCTACATATAGGGTTTTACCGGGCTAAAGGTTAGCATGTTTAAAATACGTAAGTCGTTTTGTTCATCACATTTAAGTAGATAACTCATCAGTTGTTTGCATCAGAGCGATAATTTTTGAGATAGTTATTAAAACTGTTTAAAGGTTGTCAAACGTTGTTTCTCGTTGTATATCCTTTAATTCTAGAGTTAAATTGATAAATAACGTGTACGAATTTGTTTAGCGCATTTGTTTTGGTTACTCGACGTCTCCGTTCTCGTGTAGCCTACATATTGCGTTTTTTTTAATTTGCTTACCGGGCTAAAGGTTAGCATGCTTAAAATAGGTAAGTCGTTTTGTTCAACAAATTTAAGTAGATAACTCATTAGTTGTTTGCATCAGAGCGACAATTTTTGAGATAGTTATTAAAACTGTTTAAAGGTTGTCAAACGTTGTTTCTCGTTGTATATCCTTTAATTCTAGAGTTAAATTGATAAATAACGTGTACGAATTTGTTTAACGCATTTGTTTTGGTTACTCGACGTCTCCGTTCTCGTGTAGCCTACATATTGCGTTTTTTTTTTAATTTGCTTACCGGGCTAAAGGTTAGCATGTTTAAAATACGTAAGTGGTTTTGTTCATCAATTTTAAGTAGATAACTCATCAGTTGTTTGCATCAGAGCGATAATTTTTGAGATAGTTATTAAAACTGTTTAAAGGTTGTCAAACGTTGTTTCTCGTTGTATATCCTCTAATTCTAGAGTTAAATTGATAAATAACGTGTACGAATTTGTTTAACGCATTTGTTTTGGTTACTCGACGTCTCCGTTCTCGTGTAGCCTACATATTGCGTTTTTTTTTAATTTGCTTACCGGGCTAAAGGTTAGCATGTTTAAAATACGTAAGTCGTTTTGTTCATCAAATTTAAGTAGATAACTCATCAGTTGTTTGCATCAGAGCGATAATTTTTGAGATAGTTATTAAAACTGTTTAAAGGTTGTCAAACGTTGTTTCTCGTTGTATATCCTTTAATTCTAGAGCTAAATTGATAAATAACGTGTACGAATTTGTTTAACGCATTTGTTTTGGTTACTCGACGTCTCCGTTCTCGTGTAGCCTACATATTGCGTTTTTTTTTTAATTTGCTTACCGGGCTAAAGGTTAGCATGTTTAAAATACGTAAGTCGTTTTGTTCATCATATTTAAGTAGATAACTCATCAGTTGTTTGCATCAGAGCGATAATTTTTGAGATAGTTATTAAAACTGTTTAAAGGTTGTCAAACGTTGTTTCTCGTTGTATATCCTTTAATTCTAGAGTTAAATTGATAAATAACGTGTACGAATTTGTTTAACGCATTTGTTTTGGTTACTCGACGTCTCCGTTCTCGTGTAGCCTACATATTGCGTTTTTTTTTTTAATTTGCTTACCGGGCTAAAGGTTAGCATGTTTAAAATACGTAAGTCGTTTTGTTCATCAAATTTAAGTATATAACTCATCAGTTGTTTGCAGCAGAGCGATAATTTTTGAGATAGTTATTAAAACTGTTTAAAGGTTGTCAAACGTTGTTTCTCGTTGTATATCCTTTAATTCTAGAGTTAAATTGATAAATAACGTGTACGAATTTGTTTAACGCATTTGTTTTGGTTACTCGACGTCTCCGTTCTCGTGTAGCCTACATATTGGGGTTTTTTTAATTTGCTTACCGGGCTAAAGGTTAGCATGTTTAAAATACGTAAGTCGTTTTGTTCATCAAATTTAAGTAGATAACTCATCAGTTGTTTGCATCAGAGCGATAATTTTTGAGATAGTTATTAAAACTGTTTAAAGGTTGTCAAACGTTGCTTCTCGTTGTATATCCTTTAATTCTAGAGTTAAATTGATAAATAACATGTACGAATTTGTTTAACGCATTTGTTTTGGTTACTCGACGTCTCCGTTCTCGTGTAGCCTACATATTGCGTTTTTTTTTAAATTTGCTTACCGGGCTAAAGGTTAGCATGTTTAAAATACGTAAGTCGTTTTGTTCATCAAATTTAAGTAGATAACTCATCAGTTGTTTGCATTAGAGCGATAATTTTTGAGATAGTTATTAAAACTGTTTAAAGGTTGTCAAACGTTGTTTCTCGTTGTATATCCTTTAATTCTAGAGTTAAATTGATAAATAACGTGTACGAATTTGTTTAACGCATTTGTTTTGGTTACTCGACGTCTCCGTTCTCGTGTAGCCTACATATCGCGTTTTTTTTTTAATTTGCTTACCGGGCTAAAGGTTAGCATGCTTAAAATACGTAAGTCGTTTTGTTCAACAAATTTAAGAAGATAACTCATCAGTTGTTTGCATCAGAGCGACAATTTTTGAGGTAGTTATTAAAACTGTTTAAAGGTTGTCAAATGTTGTTTCTCGTTGTATATCCTTTAATTCCAGAGTTAAATTGATAAATAACGTGTACGAATTTGTTTAACGCATTTGTTTTGGTTACTCGACGTCTCCGTTCTCGTGTAGCCCACATATTGCGTTTTTTTTTAATTTGCTTACCGGGCTAAAGGTTAGCATGCTTAAAATACGTAAGTCGTTTTGTTCAACAAATTTAAGTAGATAACTCATCAGTTGTTTGCATCAGAGCGACAATTTTTGAGATAATTATTAAAACTGTTTAAAGGTTGTCAAACGTTGTTTCTCGTTGTATATCCTTTAATTCTAGAGTTAAATTGATAAATAACGTGTACGAATTTGTTTAACGCATTTGTTTTGGTTACTCGACGTCTCCGTTCTCGTGTAGCCCACATATTGCGTTTTTTTTTTAATTTGCTTACCGGGCTAAAGGTTAGCATGTTTAAAATACGTAAGTCGTTTTGTTCATCATATTTAAGTAGATAACTCATCAGTTGTTTGCATCAGAGCGATAATTTTTGAGATAGTTATTAAAACTGTTTAAAGGTTGTCAAACGTTGTTTCTCGTTGTATATCCTTTAATTCTAGAGTTAAGTTGATAAATAACGTGTACGAATTTGTTTAACGCATTTGTTTTGGTTACTCGACGTCTCCGTTCTCGTGTAGCCTACATATTGCGTTTTTTTTTTAATTTGCTTACCGGGCTAAAGGTTAGCATGTTTAAAATACGTAAGTCGTTTTGTTCATCAAATTTAAGTAGATAACTCATCAGTTGTTTGCATCAGAGCGATAATTTTTGAGATAGTTATTAAAACTGTTTAAAGGTTGTCAAACGTTGTTTCTCGTTGTATATCCTTTAATTCTAGAGTTAAATTGATAAATAACGTGTACGAATTTGTTTAACGCATTTGTTTTGGTTACTCGACGTCTCCGTTCTCGTGTAGCCCACATATTGCGTTTTTTTTTTAATTTGCTTACCGGGCTAAAAGTTAGCATGTTTAAAATACGTAAGTCGTTTTGTTCAACAAATTTAAGTAGATAACTCATCAGTTGTTTGCATCAGAGCGACAATTTTTGAGATAGTTATTAAAACTGTTTAAAGTTTGTCAAACGTTGTTTCTCGTTGTATATCCTTTAATTCTAGAGTTAAATTGATAAATAACGTGTACGAATTTGTTTAACGCATTTGTTTTGGTTACTCGACGTCTCCGTTCTCGTGTAGCCTACATATTGCGTTTTTTTTTTAATTTGCTTACCGGGCTAAAGGTTAGCATGCTTAAAATACGTAAGTCGTTTTGTTCAACAAATTTAAGTAGATAACTCATCAGTTGTTTGCATCAGAGCGACAATTTTTGAGATAGTTATTAAAACTGTTTAAAGGTTGTCAAACGTTGTTTCTCGTTGTATATCCTTTAATTCTAGAGTTAAATTGATAAATAACGTGTACGAATTTGTTTAACGCATTTGTTTTGGTTACTCGACGTCTCCGTTCCCGTGTAGCCTACATATTGCGTTTTTTTTTTTAATTTGCTTACCGGGCTAAAGGTTAGCATGTTTAAAATACGTAAGTCGTTTTGTTCATCAAATTTAAGTAGATAACTCATCAGTTGTTTGCATCAGAGCGATAATTTTTGAGATAGTTATTAAAACTATTTAAAGGTTGTCAAACGTTGTTTCTCGTTGTATATCCTTTAATTCTAGAGTTAAATTGATAAATAACGTGTACGAATTTGTTTAACACATTTGTTTTGGTTACTCGACTTCTCTGTTCTCGTGTAGCCTACATATTGCGTTTTTTTTTAATTTGCTTACCGGGCTAAAGGTTAGCATGTTTAAAATACATAAGTCGTTTTGTTCATCAAATTTAAGTAGATAACTCATCAGTTGTTTGCATCAGAGCGATAATTTTTGAGATACTTATTAAAACTGTTTAAAGGTTGTCAAACGTTGTTTCTCGTTGTATATCCTTTAATTCTAGAGTTAAATTGATAAATAACGTGTACGAATTTGTTTAACGCATTTGTTTTGGTTACTCGACGTCTCCGTTCTCGTGTAGCCTACATATTGCGTTTTTTTTTTAATTTGCTTACCGGGATAAAGGTTAGCATGTTTAAAATACGTAAGTCGTTTTGTTCATCAAATTTAAGTAGATAACTCATCAGTTGTTTGCATCAGAGCGATAATTTTTGAGATAGTTATTTAAACTGTTTAAAGGTTGTCAAACGTTGTTTCTCGTTGTATATCCTTTAATTCTAGAGTTAAACTGATAAATAACGTGTACGAATTTGTTTAACGCATTTGTTTTGGTTACTCGACGTCTCCGTTCTCGTGTAGCCTACATATTGCGTTTTTTTTTTAATTTGCTTACCGGGCTAAAGGTTAGCATGTTTAAAATACGTAAGTCGCTTTGTTCTTCAAATTTAAGTAGATAACTCATCAGTTGTTTGCATCAGAGCGACAATTTTTGAGATAGTTATTAAAACTGTTTAAAGGTTGTCAAACGTTGTTTCTCGTTGTATATCCTTTAATTCTAGAGTTAAATTGATAAATAACGTGTACGAATTTGTTTAACGCATTTGTTTTGGTTACTCGACGTCTCCGTTCTCGTGTAGCCTACATATTGCGTTTTTTTTTTTAATTTGATTACCGGGCTAAAGGTTAGCATGTTTAAAATATGTAAGTCGTTTTGTTTATCAAATTTAAGTAGATAACTCATCAGTTGTTTGCATCAGAGCGATAATTTTTGAGATAGTTATTAAAACTGTTTAAAGGTTGTCAAAAGTTGTTTCTCGTTGTATATCCTTTAATTCTAGAGTTAAATTGATAAATAACGTGTACGAATTTGTTTAACGCATTTGTTTTGGTTACTCGACGTCTCCGTTCTCGTGTAGCCTACATATTGCGTTTTTTTTTTAATTTGCTTACCGGGCTAAAGTTTAGCATGTTTAAAATACGTAAGTCGTTTTGTTCAACAAATTTAAGTAGATAACTCATCAGTTGTTTGCATCAGAGCGATAATTTTTGAGATAGTTATTAAAACTGTTTAAAGGTTGTCAAACGTTGTTTCTCGTTGTATATCCTTTAATTCTAGAGTTAAATTGATAAATAACGTGTACGAATTTGTTTAACGCATTTGTTTTGGTTACTCGACGTCTCCGTTCTCGTGTAGCCTACATATTGCGTTTTTTTTTTAATTTGCTTACCGGGCTAAAGGTTAGCATGTTTAAAATACGTAAGTCGTTTTGTTCATCATATTTAAATAGATAACTCATCAGTTGTTTGCATCAGAGCGATAATTTTTGAGATAGTTATTAAAACTGTTTAAAAGTTGTCAAACGTTGTTTCTCGTTGAATATCCTTTAATTCTAGAGTTAAATTGATAAATAACGTGTACGAATTTGTTTAACGCATTTGTTTTGGTTACTCGACGTCTCCGTTCTCGTGTAGCCTACATATTGCGTTTTTTTTTTAATTTGCTTACCGGGCTAAAGGTTAGCATGCTTAAAATACGTAAGACGTTTTGTTCATCATATTTAAGTAGATAACTCATCAGTTGTTTGCATCAGAGCGATAATTTTTGAGATAGTTATTAAAACTGTTTAAAGGTTGTCAAACGTTGTTTCTCGTTGTATATCCTTTAATTCTAGAGTTAAATTGATAAATAACGTGTACGAATTTGTTTAACGCATTTGTTTTGGTTACTCGACGTCTCCGTTCTCGTGTAGCCCACATATTGCGTTTTTTTTTTAATTTGCTTACCGGGCTAAAGGTTAGCATGTTTAGAATACGTAAGTCGTTTTGTTCATCATATTTAAGTAGATAACTCATCAGTTGTTTGCATCAGAGCGATAATTTTTGAGATAGTTATTAAAACCGTTTAAAGGTTGTCAAACGTTGTTTCTCGTTGTATATCCTTTAATTCTAGAGTTAAATTGATAAATAACGTGTACGAATTTGTTTAACGCATTTGTTTTGGTTACTCGACGTCTCCGTTCTCGTGTAGCCCACATATTGCGTTTTTTTTTAATTTGCTTACCGGGCTAAAGGTTAGCATGCTTAAAATACGTAAGTCGTTTTGTTCAACAAATTTAAGTAGATAACTCATCAGTTGTTTGCATCAGAGCGACAATTTTTGAGATAGTTATTAAAACTGTTTAAAGGTTGTCAAACGTTGTTTCTCGTTGTATATCCTTTAATTCTAGAGTTAAATTGATAAATAACGTGTACGAATTTGTTTAACGCATTTGTTTTGGTTACTCGACGTCTCCGTTCTCGTGTAGCCTACATATTGCGTTTTTTTTTTAATTTGCTTACCGGGCTAAAGGTTAGCATGTTTAAAATACGTAAGTCGTTTTGTTCATCATATTTAAGTAGATAACTCATCAGTTGTTTGCATCAGAGCGATAATTTTTGAGATAGTTATTAAAACTGTTTAAAGGTTGTCAAACGTTGTTTCTCGTTGTATATCCTTTAATTCTAGAGTTAAGTTGATAAATAACGTGTACGAATTTGTTTAACGAATTTGTTTTGGTTACTCGACGTCTCCGTTCTCGTGTAGCCTACATATTGCGTTTTTTTTTAATTTGCTTACCGGGCTAAAGGTTAGCATGTTTAAAATACGTAAGTCGTTTTGTTCATCAAATTTAAGTAGATAACTCATCAGTTGTTTGCATCAGAGCGATAATTTTTGAGATAGTTATTAAAACTGTTTAAAGGTTGTCAAACGTTGTTTCTCGTTGTATATCCTTTAATTCTAGAGTTAAATTGATAAATAACGTGTACGAATTTGTTTAACGCATTTGTTTTGGTTACTCGACGTCTCCGTTCTCGTGTAGCCCACATATTGCGTTTTTTTTTTAATTTGCTTACCGGGCTAAAGGTTAGCATGTTTAAAATACGTAAGTCGTTTTGTTCAACAAATTTAAGTAGATAACTCATCAGTTGTTTGCATCAGAGCGACAATTTTTGAGATAGTTATCAAAACTGTTTAAAGTTTGTCAAACGTTGTTTCTCGTTGTATATCCTTTAATTCTAGAGTTAAATTGATAAATAACGTGTACGAATTTGTTTAACGCATTTGTTTTGGTTACTCGACGTCTCCGTTCTCGTGTAGCCTACATATTGCGTTTTTTTTTTAATTTGCTTACCGGGCTAAAGGTTAGCATGCTTAAAATACGTAAGTCGTTCTGTTCAACAAATTTAAGTAGATAACTCATCAGTTGTTTGCATCAGAGCGACAATTTTTGAGATAGTTATTAAAACTGTTTATAGGTTGTCAAACGTTGTTTCTCGTTGTATATCCTTTAATTCTAGAGTTAAATTGATAAATAACGTGTACGAATTTGTTTAACGCATTTGTTTTGGTTACTCGACGTCTCCGTTCCCGTGTAGCCTACATATTGCGTTTTTTTTTTTAATTTGCTTACCGGGCTAAAGGTTAGCATGTTTAAAATACGTAAGTCGTTTTGTTCATCAAATTTAAGTAGATAACTCATCAGTTGTTTGCATCTGAGCGATAATTTTTGAGATAGTTATTAAAACTATTTAAAGGTTGTCAAACGTTGTTTCTCGTTGTATATCCTTTAATTCTAGAGTTAAATTGATAAATAACGTGTACGAATTTGTTTAACACATTTGTTTTGGTTACTCGACGTCTCTGTTCTCGTGTAGCCTACATATTGCGTTTTTTTTTAATTTGCTTACCGGGCTAAAGGTTAGCATGTTTAAAATACATAAGTCGTTTTGTTCATCAAATTTAAGTAGATAACTCATCAGTTGTTTGCATCAGAGCGATAATTTTTGAGATACTTATTAAAACTGTTTAAAGGTTGTCAAACGTTGTTTCTCGTTGTATATCCTTTAATTCTAGAGTTAAATTGATAAATAACGTGTACGAATTTGTTTAACGCATTTGTTTTGGTTACTCGACGTCTCCGTTCTCGTGTAGCCTACATATTGCGTTTTTTTTTTAATTTGCTTACCGGGATAAAGGTTAGCATGTTTAAAATACGTAAGTCGTTTTGTTCATCAAATTTAAGTAGATAACTCATCAGTTGTTTGCATCAGAGCGATAATTTTTGAGATAGTTATTTAAACTGTTTAAAGGTTGTCAAACGTTGTTTCTCGTTGTATATCCTTTAATTCTAGAGTTAAATTGATAAATAACGTGTACGAATTTGTTTAACGCATTTGTTTTGGTTACTCGACGTCTCCGTTCTCGTGTAGCCTACATATTGCGTTTTTTTTTTTAATTTGCTTACCGGGCTAAAGGTTAGCATGTTTAAAATACGTAAGTCGCTTTGTTCTTCAAATTTAAGTAGATAACTCATCAGTTGTTTGCATCAGAGCGACAATTTTTGAGATAGTTATTAAAACTGTTTAAAGGTTGTCAAACGTTGTTTCTCGTTGTATATCCTTTAATTCTAGAGTTAAATTGATAAATAACGTGTACGAATTTGTTTAACGCATTTGTTTTGGTTACTCGACGTCTCCGTTCTCGTGTAGCCTACATATTGCGTTTTTTTTTTTAATTTGCTTACCGGGCTAAAGGTTAGCATGTTTAAAATACGTAAGACGTTTTGTTCATCATATTTAAGTAGATAACTCATCAGTTGTTTGCATCAGAGCGATAATTTTTGAGATAGTTATTAAAACTGTTTAAAGGTTGTCAAACGTTGTTTCTCGTTGTATATCCTTTAATTCTAGAGTTAAATTGATAAATAACGTGTACGAATTTGTTTAACGCATTTGTTTTGGTTACTCGACGTCTCCGTTCTCGTGTAGCCTACATATTGCGTTTTTTTTTTAATTTGCTTACCGGGCTAAAAGTTAGCATGTTTAAAATACGTAAGACGTTTTGTTCATCATATTTAAGTAGATAACTCATCAGTTGTTTGCATCAGAGCGATAATTTTTGAGATAGTTATTAAAACTGTTTAAAGGTTGTCAAACGTTGTTTCTCGTTGTATATCCTTTAATTCTAGAGTTAAATTTATAAATAACGTGTACGAATTTGTTTAACGCATTTGTTTTGGTTACTCGACGTCTCCGTTCTCGTGTAGCCTACATATTGCGTTTTTTTTTTAATTTGCTTACCGGGCTAAAGGTTAGCATGTTTAAAATACGTAAGTCGTTTTGTTCATCAAATTTAAGTAGATAACTCATCAGTTGTTTGCATTAGAGCGATAATTTTTGAGATAGTTATTAAAACTGTTTAAAGGTTGTCAAACGTTGTTTCTCGTTGTATATCCTTTAATTCTAGAGTTAAATTGATAAATAACGTGTACGAATTTGTTTAACGCATTTGTTTTGGTTACTCGACGTCTCCGTTCTCGTGTAGCCTACATATTGCGTTTTTTTTTTAATTTGCTTACCGGGCTAAAGGTTAGCATGTTTAAAATACGTAAGTCGTTTTGTTCATCAAATTTAAGTAGATAACTCATCAGTTGTTTGCATTAGAGCGATAATTTTTGAGATAGTTATTAAAACTGTTTAAAGGTTGTCAAACGTTGTTTCTCTTTGTATATCCTTTAATTCTAGAGTTAAATTGATAAATAACGTGTACGAATTTGTTTAACGCATTTGTTTTGGTTACTCGACGTCTCCGTTCTCGTGTAGCCTACATATTGCGTTTTTTTTTTAATTTGCTTACCGGGCTAAAGGTTAGCATATTTAAAATACGTAAGTCGTTTTGTTCATCAAATTTAAGTAGATAACTCATCAGTTGTTTGCATCAGAGCGATAATTTTTGAGATAGTTATTAAAACTGTTTAAAGGTTGTCAAACGTTGTTTCTCGTTGTATATCCTTTAATTCTAGAGTTAAATTGATAAATAACGTGTACGAATTTGTTTAACGCATTTGTTTTGGTTACTCGACGTCTCCGTTCTCGTGTAGCCTACATATTGCGTTTTTTTTTTAATTTGCTTACCGGGCTAAAGGTTAGCATGCTTAAAATACGTAAGACGTTTTGTTCATCATATTTAAGTAGATAACTCATCAGTTGTTTGCATCAGAGCGATAATTTTTGAGATAGTTATTAAAACTGTTTAAAGGTTGTCAAACGTTGTTTCTCGTTGTATATCCTTTAATTCTAGAGTTAAATTGATAAATAACGTGTACGAATTTGTTTAACGCATTTGTTTTGGTTACTCGACGTCTCCGTTCTCGTGTAGCCTACATATTGCGTTTTTTTTTTAATTTGCTTACCGGGCTAAAGGTTAGCATGTTTAAAATACGTAAGTCGTTTTGTTCATCAAATTTAAGTAGATAACTCATCAGTTGTTTGCATCAGAGCGATAATTTTTGAGATAGTTATTAAAACTGTTTAAAGGTTGTCAAACGTTGTTTCTCGTTGTATATCCTTTAATTCTAGAGTTAAATTTATAAATAACGTGTACGAATTTGTTTAACGCATTTGTTTTGGTTACTCGACGTCTCCGTTCTCGTGTAGCCTACATATTGCGTTTTTTTTTTAATTTGCTTACCGGGCTAAAGGTTAGCATGTTTAAAATACGTAAGTCGTTTTGTTCATCAAATTTAAGTAGATAACTCATCAGTTGTTTGCATTAGAGCGATAATTTTTGAGATAGTTATTAAAACTGTTTAAAGGTTGTCAAACGTTGTTTCTCGTTGTATATCCTTTAATTCTAGAGTTAAATTGATAAATAACGTGTACGAATTTGTTTAACGCATTTGTTTTGGTTACTCGACGTCTCCGTTCTCGTGTAGCCTACATATTGCGTTTTTTTTTTAATTTGCTTACCGGGCTAAAGGTTAGCATGCTTAAAATACGTAAGACGTTTTGTTCATCATATTTAAGTAGATAACTCATCAGTTGTTTGCATCAGAGCGATAATTTTTGAGATAGTTATTAAAACTGTTTAAAGGTTGTCAAACGTTGTTTCTCGTTGTATATCCTTTAATTCTAGAGTTAAATTGATAAATAACGTGTACGAATTTGTTTAACGCATTTGTTTTGGTTACTCGACGTCTCCGTTCTCGTGTAGCCTACATATTGCGTTTTTTTTTTTAATTTGATTACCGGGCTAAAGGTTAGCATGTTTAAAATATGTAAGTCGTTTTGTTTATCAAATTTAAGTAGATAACTCATCAGTTGTTTGCATCAGAGCGATAATTTTTGAGATAGTTATTAAAACTGTTTAAAGGTTGTCAAACGTTGTTTCTCGTTGTATATCCTTTAATTCTAGAGTTAAATTGATAAATAACGTGTACGAATTTGTTTAACGCATTTGTTTTGGTTACTCGACGTCTCCGTTCTCGTGTAGCCTACATATTGCGTTTTTTTTTTTAATTTGCTTACCGGGCTAAAGGTTAGCATGCTTAAAATACGTAAGACGTTTTGTTCATCATATTTAAGTAGATAACTCATCAGTTGTTTGCATCAGAGCGATAATTTTTGAGATAGTTATTAAAACTGTTTAAAGGTTGTCAAACGTTGTTTCTCGTTGTATATCCTTTAATTCTAGAGTTAAATTGATAAATAACGTGTACGAATTTGTTTAACGCATTTGTTTTGGTTACTCGACGTCTCCGTTCTCGTGTAGCCCACATATTGCGTTTTTTTTTTAATTTGCTTACCGGGCTAAAGGTTAGCATGTTTAGAATACGTAAGTCGTTTTGTTCATCATATTTAAGTAGATAACTCATCAGTTGTTTGCATCAGAGCGATAATTTTTGAGATAGTTATTAAAACTGTTTAAAGGTTGTCAAACGTTGTTTCTCGTTGTATATCCTTTAATTCTAGAGTTAAATTGATAAATAACGTGTACGAATTTGTTTAACGCATTTGTTTTGGTTACTCGACGTCTCCGTTCTCGTGTAGCCCACATATTGCGTTTTTTTTTAATTTGCTTACCGGGCTAAAGGTTAGCATGCTTAAAATACGTAAGTCGTTTTGTTCAACAAATTTAAGTAGATAACTCATCAGTTGTTTGCATCAGAGCGACAATTTTTGAGATAGTTATTAAAACTGTTTAAAGGTTGTCAAACGTTGTTTCTCGTTGTATATCCTTTAATTCTAGAGTTAAATTGATAAATAACGTGTACGAATTTGTTTAACGCATTTGTTTTGGTTACTCGACGTCTCCGTTCTCGTGTAGCCTACATATTGCGTTTTTTTTTTTAATTTGCTTACCGGGCTAAAGGTTAGCATGTTTAAAATACGTAAGTCGTTTTGTTCATCATATTTAAGTAGATAACTCATCAGTTGTTTGCATCAGAGCGATAATTTTTGAGATAGTTATTAAAACTGTTTAAAGGTTGTCAAACGTTGTTTCTCGTTGTATATCCTTTAATTCTAGAGTTAAGTTGATAAATAACGTGTACGAATTTGTTTAACGAATTTGTTTTGGTTACTCGACGTCTCCGTTCTCGTGTAGCCTACATATTGCGTTTTTTTTTTAATTTGCTTACCGGGCTAAAGGTTAGCATGTTTAAAATACGTAAGTCGTTTTGTTCATCAAATTTAAGTAGATAACTCATCAGTTGTTTGCATCAGAGCGATAATTTTTGAGATAGTTATTAAAACTGTTTAAAGGCTGTCAAACGTTGTTTCTCGTTGTATATCCTTTAATTCTAGAGTTAAATTGATAAATAACGTGTACGAATTTGTTTAACGCATTTGTTTTGGTTACTCGACGTCTCCGTTCTCGTGTAGCCCACATATTGCGTTTTTTTTTTAATTTGCTTACCGGGCTAAAGGTTAGCATGTTTAAAATACGTAAGTCGTTTTGTTCAACAAATTTAAGTAGATAACTCATCAGTTGTTTGCATCAGAGCGACAATTTTTGAGATAGTTATTAAAACTGTTTAAAGTTTGTCAAACGTTGTTTCTCGTTGTATATCCTTTAATTCTAGAGTTAAATTGATAAATAACGTTTACGAATTTGTTTAACGCATTTGTTTTGGTTACTCGACGTCTCCGTTCTCGTGTAGCCTACATATTGCGTTTTTTTTTTAATTTGCTTACCGGACTAAAGGTTAGCATGCTTAAAATACGTAAGTCGTTTTGTTCAACAAATTTAAGTAGATAACTCATCAGTTGTTTGCATCAGAGCGACAATTTTTGAGATAGTTATTAAAACTGTTTAAAGGTTGTCAAACGTTGTTTCTCGTTGTATATCCTTTAATTCTAGAGTTAAATTGATAAATAACGTGTACGAATTTGTTTAACGCATTTGTTTTGGTTACTCGACGTCTCCGTTCCCGTGTAGCCTACATATTGCGTTTTTTTTTTAATTTGCTTACCGGGCTAAAGGTTAGCATGTTTAAAATACGTAAGTCGTTTTGTTCATCAAATTTAAGTAGATAACTCATCAGTTGTTTGCATCAGAGCGATAATTTTTGAGATAGTTATTAAAACTGTTTAAAGGTTGTCAAACGTTGTTTCTCGTTGTATATCCTTTAATTCTAGAGTTAAATTGATAAATAACGTGTACGAATTTGTTTAACGCATTTGTTTTGGTTACTCGACGTCTCCGTTCTCGTGTAGCCTACATATTGCGTTTTTTTTTTAATTTGCTTACCGGGCTAAAGGTTAGCATGTTTAAAATACGTAAGTCGTTTTGTTCATCATATTTAAGTAGATAACTCATCAGTTGTTTGCATCAGAGCGATAATTTTTGAGATAGTTATTAAAACTGTTTAAAGGTTGTCAAACGTTGTTTCTCGTTGTATATCCTTTAATTCTAGAGTTAAATTGATAAATAACGTGTACGAATTTGTTTAACGCATTTGTTTTGGTTACTCGACGTCTCCGTTCTCGTGTAGCCTACATATTGCGTTTTTTTTTTAATTTGCTTACCGGGCTAAAAGTTAGCATGTTTAAAATACGTAAGTCGTTTTGTTCATCATATTTAAGTAGATAACTCATCAGTTGTTTGCATCAGAGCGATAATTTTTGAGATAGTTATTAAAACTGTTTAAAGGTTGTCAAACGTTGTTTCTCGTTGTATATCCTTTAATTCTAGAGTTAAATTTATAAATAACGTGTACGAATTTGTTTAACGCATTTGTTTTGGTTACTCGACGTCTCCGTTCTCGTGTAGCCTACATATTGCGTTTTTTTTTTAATTTGCTTACCGGGCTAAAGGTTAGCATGTTTAAAATACGTAAGTCGTTTTGTTCATCAAATTTAAGTAGATAACTCATCAGTTGTTTGCATTAGAGCGATAATTTTTGAGATAGTTATTAAAACTGTTTAAAGGTTGTCAAACGTTGTTTCTCGTTGTATATCCTTTAATTCTAGAGTTAAATTGATAAATAACGTGTACGAATTTGTTTAACGCATTTGTTTTGGTTACTCGACGTCTCCGTTCTCGTGTAGCCTACATATTGCGTTTTTTTTTTAATTTGCTTACCGGGCTAAAGGTTAGCATGTTTAAAATACGTAAGTCGTTTTGTTCATCAAATTTAAGTAGATAACTCATCAGTTGTTTGCATTAGAGCGATAATTTTTGAGATAGTTATTAAAACTGTTTAAAGGTTGTCAAACGTTGTTTCTCTTTGTATATCCTTTAATTCTAGAGTTAAATTGATAAATAACGTGTACGAATTTGTTTAACGCATTTGTTTTGGTTACTCGACGTCTCCGTTCTCGTGTAGCCTACATATTGCGTTTTTTTTTTAATTTGCTTACCGGGCTAAAGGTTAGCATATTTAAAATACGTAAGTCGTTTTGTTCATCAAATTTAAGTAGATAACTCATCAGTTGTTTGCATCAGAGCGATAATTTTTGAGATAGTTATTAAAACTGTTTAAAGGTTGTCAAACGTTGTTTCTCGTTGTATATCCTTTAATTCTAGAGTTAAATTGATAAATAACGTGTACGAATTTGTTTAACGCATTTGTTTTGGTTACTCGACGTCTCCGTTCTCCTGTAGCCTACATATTGCGTTTTTTTTTAATTTGCTTACCGGGCTAAAGGTTAGCATGTTTAAAATACGTAAGTCGTTTTGTTCATCAAATTTAAGTAGATAACTCATCAGTTGTTTGCATCAGAGCGATAATTTTTGAGATAGTTATTAAAACTGTTTAAAGGTTGTCAAACGTTGTTTCTCGTTGTATATCCTTTAATTCTAGAGTTAAATTGATAAATAACGTGTACGAATTTGTTTAACGCATTTGTTTTGGTTACTCGACGTCTCCGTTCTCGTGTAGCCTACATATTGCGTTTTTTTTTTAATTTGCTTACCGGGCTAAAGGTTAGCATGTTTAAAATACGTAAGTCGTTTTGTTCATCAAATTTAAGTAGATAACTCATCAGTTGTTTGCATCAGAGCGATAATTTTTGAGATAGTTATTAAAACTATTTAAAGGTTGTCAAACGTTGTTTCTCGTTGTATATCCTTTAATTCTAGAGTTAAATTGATAAATAACATGTACGAATTTGTTTAACGCATTTGTTTTGGTTACTCGACGTCTCCGTTCTCGTGTAGCCTACATATTGCGTTTTTTTTTTTAATTTGCTTACCGGGCTAAAGGTTAGCATGTTTAAAATACGTAAGTCGTTTTGTTCATCATATTTAAGTAGATAACTCATCAGTTGTTTGCATCAGAGCGATAATTTTTGAGATAGTTATTGAAACTGTTTAAAGGTTGTCAAACGTTGTTTCTCGGTGTATATCCTTTAATTCTAGAGTTAAATTGATAAATAACGTGTACGAATTTGTTTAACGCATTTGTTTTGGTTACTCGACGTCTCCGTTCTCGTGTAGCCTACATATTGCGTTTTTTTTTTAATTTGCTTACCGGGCTAAAGGTTAGCATGTTTAAAATACGTAAGTCGTTTTGTTCAACAAATTTAAGTAGATAACTCATCAGTTGTTTGCATCAGAGCGACAATTTTTGAGATAGTTATTAAAACTGTTTAAAGGTTGTCAAACGTTGTTTCTCGTTGTATATCCTTTAATTCTAGAGTTAAATTGATAAATAACGTGTACGAATTTGTTTAACGCATTTATTTTGGTTACTCGACGTCTCCGTTCTCGTGTAGCCTACATATTGCGTTTTTTTTTTTAATTTGCTTACCGGGCTAAAGGTTAGCATGTTTAAAATACGTAAGTCGTTTTGTTCATCATATTTATGTAGATAACTCATCAGTTGTTTGCATCAGAGCGATAATTTTTGAGATAGTTATTAAAACTGTTTAAAGGTTGTCAAACGTTGTTTCTCGTTGTATATCCTTTAATTCTAGAGTTAAATTGATAAATAACGTGTACGAATTTGTTTAACGCATTTGTTTTGGTTACTCGACGTCTCCGTTCTCGTGTAGCCTACATATTGCGTTTTTTTTTTTTAATTTGCTTACCGGGCTAAAGGTTAACATGTTTAAAATACGTAAGTCGTTTTGTTCAACAAATTTAAGTAGATAACTCATCAGTTGTTTGCATCAGAGCGACAATTTTTGAGATAGTTATTAAAACTGTTTAAAAGTTGTCAAACGTTGTTTCTCGTTGTATATCCTTTAATCCTAGAGTTAAATTGATAAATAACGTGTACGAATTTGTTTAACGCATTTGTTTTGGTTACTCGACGTCTCCGTTCTCGTGTAGCCTACATATTGCGTTTTTTTTTTAATTTGCTTACCGGGCTAAAGGTTAGCATGTTTAAAATACGTAAGTCGTTTTGTTCATCATATTTAAGTAGATAACTCATCAGTTGTTTGCATCAGAGCGATAATTTTTGAGATAGTTATTAAAACTGTTTAAAGGTTGTCAAACGTTGTTTCTCGTTGTATATCCTTTAATTCTAGAGTTAAATTGATAAATAACGTGTACGAATTTGTTTAACGCATTTGTTTTGGTTACTCGACGTCTCCGTTCTCGTGTAGCCTACATATTGCGTTTTTTTTTTAATTTGCTTACCGGGCTAAAGGTTAGCATGTTTAAAATACGTAAGTCGTTTTGTTCATCAAATTTAAGTAGATAACTCATCAGTTGTTTGCATCAGAGCGATAATTTTTGAGATAGTTATTAAAACTGTTTAAAGGTTGTCAAATGTTGTTTCTCGTTGTATATCCTTTAATTCTAGAGTTAAATTGATAAATAACGTGTACGAATTTGTTTAACGCATTTGTTTTGGTTACTCGACGTCTCCGTTCTCGTGTAGCCCACATATTGCGTTTTTTTTTTAATTTGCTTACCGGGCTAAAGGTTAGCATGTTTAAAATACGTAAGTCGTTTTGTTCATCATATTTAAGTAGATAACTCATCAGTTGTTTGCATCAGAGCGATAATTTTTGAGATAGTTATTAAAACTGTTTAAAGGTTGTCAAACGTTGTTTCTCGTTGTATATCCTTTAATTCTAGAGTTAAATTGATAAATAACGTGTACGAATTTGTTTAACGCATTTGTTTTGGTTACTCGACGTCTCCGTTCTCGTGTAGCCTACATATTGCGTTTTTTTTTTTAATTTGCTTACCGGGCTAAAGGTTAGCATGTTTAAAATACGTAAGTCGTTTTGTTCATCATATTTAAGTAGATAACTCATCAGTTGTTTGCATCAGAGCGATAATTTTTGAGATAGTTATTAAAACTGTTTAAAGGTTGTCAAACGTTGTTTCTCGTTGTATATCCTTTAATTCTAGAGTTAAATTGATAAATAACGTGTACGAATTTGTTTAACGCATTTGTTTTGGTTACTCGACGTCTCCGTTCTCGTGTAGCCTACATATTGCGTTTTTTTTTTAATTTGCTTACCGGGCTAAAGGTTAGCATGCTTAAAATACGTAAGTCGTTTTGTTCAACAAATTTAAGTAGATAACTCATCAGTTGTTTGCATCAGAGCGATAATTTTTGAGATAGTTATTAAAACTGTTTAAAGGTTGTCAAACGTTGTTTCTCGTTGTATATCCTTTAATTCTAGAGTTAAATTGATAAATAACGTGTACGAATTTGTTTAACGCATTTGTTTTGGTTACTCGACGTCTCCGTTCTCGTGTAGCCTACATATTGCGTTTTTTTTTTAATTTGCTTACCGGGCTAAAGGTTAGCATGTTTAAAATACGTAAGTCGTTTTGTTCATCAAATTTAAGTAGATAACTCATCAGTTGTTTGCATCAGAGCGATAATTTTTGAGATAGTTATTAAAACTGTTTAAAGGTTGTCAAACGTTGTTTCTCGTTGTATATCCTTTAATTCTAGAGTTAAATTGATAAATAACGTGTACGAATTTGTTTAACGCATTTGTTTTGGTTACTCGACGTCTCCGTTCTCGTGTAGCCTACATATTGCGTTTTTTTTTTAATTTGCTTACCGGGCTAAAGGTTAGCATGTTTAAAATGCGTAAGTCGTTTTGTTCATCAAATTTAAGTAGATAACTCATCAGTTGTTTGCATCAGAGCGACAATTCTTGAGATAGTTATTAAAACTGTTTAAAGGTTGTCAAACGTTGTTTCTCGTTGTATATCCTTTAATTCTAGAGTTAAATTGATAAATAACGTGTACGAATTTGTTTAACGCATTTGTTTTGGTTACTCGACGTCTCCGTTCTCGTGTAGCCTACATATTGCGTTTTTTTTTTTAATTTGCTTACCGGGCTAAAGGTTAGCATGTTTAAAATACGTAAGTCGTTTTGTTCAACAAATTTAAGTAGATAACTCATCAGTTGTTTGCATCAGAGCGACAATTTTTGAGATAGTTATTAAAACTGTTTAAAGGTTGTCAAACGTTGTTTCTCGTTGTATATCCTTTAATTCTAGAGTTAAATTGATAAATAACGTGTACGAATTTGTTTAACGCATTTGTTTTGGTTACTCGACGTCTCCGTTCTCGTGTAGCCTACATATTGCGTTTTTTTTTTTTAATTTGCTTACCGGGCTAAAGGTTAGCATGTTTAAAATACGTAGGTCGTTTTGTTCATCAAATTTAAGTAGATAACTCAGCAGTTGTTTGCATCAGAGCGACAATTTTTGAGATAGTTATTAAAACTGTTTAAAGGTTGTCAAACGTTGTTTCTCGTTGTATATCCTTTAATTCTAGAGTTAAATTGATAAATAACGTGTACGAATTTGTTTAACTCATTTGTTTTGGTTACTCGACGTCTCCGTTCTCGTGTAGCCTACATATTGCGTTTTTTTTTTAATTTGCTTACCGGGCTAAAGGCTAGCATGTTTAAAATACGTAAGTCGTTTTGTTCATCATATTTAAGTAGATAACTCATCAGTTGTTTGCATCAGAGCGATAATTTTTGAGATAGTTATTAAAACTGTTTAAAGGTTGTCAAACGTTGTTTCTCGTTGTATATCCTTTAATTCTAGAGTTAAATTGATAAATAACGTGTACGAATTTGTTTAACGCATTTGTTTTGGTTACTCGACGTCTCCGTTCTCGTGTAGGCTACATATTGCGTTTTTTTTTAATTTGCTTACCGGGCTAAAGGTTAGCATGTTTAAAATACGTAAGTCGTTTTGTTCATCATATTTAAGTAGATAACTCATCAGTTGTTTGCATCAGAGCGATAATTTTTGAGATAGTTATTAAAACTCTTTAAAGGTTGTCAAACGTTGTTTCTCGTTGTATATCCTTTAATTCTAGAGTTAAATTGATAAATAACGTGTACGAATTTGTTTAACGCATTTGTTTTGGTTACTCGACGTCTCCGTTCTCGTGTAGCCTACATATTGCGTTTTTTTTTTAATTTGCTTACCGGGCTAAAGGTTAGCATGTTTAAAATACGTAAGTCGTTTTGTTCATCAAATTTAAGTAGATAACTCATCAGTTGTTTGCATCAGAGCGATAATTTTTGAGATAGTTATTAAAACTGTTTAAAGGTTGTCAAACGTTGTTTCTCGTTGTATATCCTTTAATTCTAGAGTTAAATTGATAAATAACGTGTACGAATTTGTTTAACGCATTTGTTTTGGTTACTCGACGTCTCCGTTCTCGTGTAGCCTACATATTGCGTTTTTTTTTAATTTGCTTACCGGGCTAAAGGTTAGCATGTTTAAAATACGTAAGTCGTTTTGTTCATCATATTTAAGTAAATAACTCATCAGTTGTTTGCATCAGAGCGACAATTTTTGAGATAGTTATTAAAATTGTTTAAAGGTTGTCAAACGTTGTTTCTCGTTGTATATCCTTTAATTCTAGAGTTAAATTGATAAATAACGTGTACGAATTTGTTTAACGCATTTGTTTTGGTTACTCGACGTCTCCGTTCTCGTGTAGCCTACATATTGCGTTTTTTTTTAATTTGCTTACCGGGCTAAAGGTTAGCATGTTTAAAATACGTAAGTCGTTTTGTTCAACAAATTTGAGTAGATAACTCATCAGTTGTTTGCATCAGAGCGACAATTTTTGAGATAGTTATTAAAACTGTTTAAAGGTTGTCAAACGTTGTTTCTCGTTGTATCTCCTTTAATTCTAGAGTTAAATTGATAAATAACGTGTACGAATTTGTTTAACGCATTTGTTTTGGTTACTCGACGTCTCCGTTCTCGTGTAGCCTACATATTGCGTTTTTTTTTTAATTTGCTTACCGGGCTAAAGGTTAGCACGTTTAAAATACGTAAGTCGTTTTGTTCATCATATTTAAGTAGATAACTCATCAGTTGTTTGCATCAGAGCGATAATTTTGAGATAGTTATTAAAACTGTTTAAAGGTTGTCAAACGTTGTTTCTCGTTGTATATCCTTTAATTCTAGAGTTAAATTGATAAATAACGTGTACGAATTTGTTTAACGCATTTGTTTTGGTTACTCGACGTCTCCGTTCTCGTGTAGCCTACATATTGCGTTTTTTTTTTAATTTGCTTACCGGGCTAAAGGTTAGCATGCTTAAAATACGTAAGTCGTTTTGTTCAACAAATTTAAGAAGATAACTCATCAGTTGTTTGCATCAGAGCGACAATTTTTGAGGTAGTTATTAAAACTGTTTAAAGGTTGTCAAATGTTGTTTCTCGTTGTATATCCTTTAATTCCAGAGTTAAATTGATAAATAACGTGTACGAATTTGTTTAACGCATTTGTTTTGGTTACTCGACGTCTCCGTTCTCGTGTAGCCCACATATTGCGTTTTTTTTTAATTTGCTTACCGGGCTAAAGGTTAGCATGCTTAAAATACGTAAGTCGTTTTGTTCAACAAATTTAAGTAGATAACTCATCAGTTGTTTGCATCAGAGCGACAATTTTTGAGATAATTATTAAAACTGTTTAAAGGTTGTCAAACGTTGTTTCTCGTTGTATATCCTTTAATTCTAGAGTTAAATTGATAAATAACGTGTACGAATTTGTTTAACGCATTTGTTTTGGTTACTCGACGTCTCCGTTCTCGTGTAGCCTACATATTGCGTTTTTTTTTTAATTTGCTTACCGGGCTAAAGGTTAGCATGTTTAAAATACGTAAGTCGTTTTGTTCATCATATTTAAGTAGATAACTCATCAGTTGTTTGCATCAGAGCGATAATTTTTGAGATAGTTATTAAAACTGTTTAAAGGTTGTCAAACGTTGTTTCTCGTTGTATATCCTTTAATTCTAGAGTTAAGTTGATAAATAACGTGTACGAATTTGTTTAACGCATTTGTTTTGGTTACTCGACGTCTCCGTTCTCGTGTAGCCTACATATTGCGTTTTTTTTTTAATTTGCTTACCGGGCTAAAGGTTAGCATGTTTAAAATACGTAAGTCGTTTTGTTCATCAAATTTAAGTAGATAACTCATCAGTTGTTTGCATCAGAGCGATAATTTTTGAGATAGTTATTAAAACTGTTTAAAGGTTGTCAAACGTTGTTTCTCGTTGTATATCCTTTAATTCTAGAGTTAAATTGATAAATAACGTGTACGAATTTGTTTAACGCATTTGTTTTGGTTACTCGACGTCTCCGTTCTCGTGTAGCCCACATATTGCGTTTTTTTTTTAATTTGCTTACCGGGCTAAAAGTTAGCATGTTTAAAATACGTAAGTCGTTTTGTTCAACAAATTTAAGTAGATAACTCATCAGTTGTTTGCATCAGAGCGACAATTTTTGAGATAGTTATTAAAACTGTTTAAAGTTTGTCAAACGTTGTTTCTCGTTGTATATCCTTTAATTCTAGAGTTAAATTGATAAATAACGTGTACGAATTTGTTTAACGCATTTGTTTTGGTTACTCGACGTCTCCGTTCTCGTGTAGCCTACATATTGCGTTTTTTTTTTAATTTGCTTACCGGGCTAAAGGTTAGCATGCTTAAAATACGTAAGTCGTTTTGTTCAACAAATTTAAGTAGATAACTCATCAGTTGTTTGCATCAGAGCGACAATTTTTGAGATAGTTATTAAAACTGTTTAAAGGTTGTCAAACGTTGTTTCTCGTTGTATATCCTTTAATTCTAGAGTTAAATTGATAAATAACGTGTACGAATTTGTTTAACGCATTTGTTTTGGTTACTCGACGTCTCCGTTCCCGTGCAGCCTACATATTGCGTTTTTTTTTTTAATTTGCTTACCGGGCTAAAGGTTAGCATGTTTAAAATACGTAAGTCGTTTTGTTCATCAAATTTAAGTAGATAACTCATCAGTTGTTTGCATCAGAGCGATAATTTTTGAGATAGTTATTAAAACTATTTAAAGGTTGTCAAACGTTGTTTCTCGTTGTATATCCTTTAATTCTAGAGTTAAATTGATAAATAACGTGTACGAATTTGTTTAACACATTTGTTTTGGTTACTCGACGTCTCTGTTCTCGTGTAGCCTACATATTGCGTTTTTTTTTAATTTGCTTACCGGGCTAAAGGTTAGCATGTTTAAAATACATAAGTCGTTTTGGTCATCAAATTTAAGTAGATAACTCATCAGTTGTTTGCATCAGAGCGATAATTTTTGAGATACTTATTAAAACTGTTTAAAGGTTGTCAAACGTTGTTTCTCGTTGTATATCCTTTAATTCTAGAGTTAAATTGATAAATAACGTGTACGAATTTGTTTAACGCATTTGTTTTGGTTACTCGACGTCTCCGTTCTCGTGTAGCCTACATATTGCGTTTTTTTTTTAATTTGCTTACCGGGATAAAGGTTAGCATGTTTAAAATACGTAAGTCGTTTTGTTCATCAAATTTAAGTAGATAACTCATCAGTTGTTTGCATCAGAGCGATAATTTTTGAGATAGTTATTTAAACTGTTTAAAGGTTGTCAAACGTTGTTTCTCGTTGTATATCCTTTAATTCTAGAGTTAAACTGATAAATAACGTGTACGAATTTGTTTAACGCATTTGTTTTGGTTACTCGACGTCTCCGTTCTCGTGTAGCCTACATATTGCGTTTTTTTTTTAATTTGCTTACCGGGCTAAAGGTTAGCATGTTTAAAATACGTAAGTCGCTTTGTTCTTCAAATTTAAGTAGATAACTCATCAGTTGTTTGCATCAGAGCGACAATTTTTGAGATAGTTATTAAAACTGTTTAAAGGTTGTCAAACGTTGTTTCTCGTTGTATATCCTTTAATTCTAGAGTTAAATTGATAAATAACGTGTACGAATTTGTTTAACGCATTTGTTTTGGTTACTCGACGTCTCCGTTCTCGTGTAGCCTACATATTGCGTTTTTTTTTTTAATTTGATTACCGGGCTAAAGGTTAGCATGTTTAAAATATGTAAGTCGTTTTGTTTATCAAATTTAAGTAGATAACTCATCAGTTGTTTGCATCAGAGCGATAATTTTTGAGATAGTTATTAAAACTGTTTAAAGGTTGTCAAAAGTTGTTTCTCGTTGTATATCCTTTAATTCTAGAGTTAAATTGATAAATAACGTGTACGAATTTGTTTAACGCATTTGTTTTGGTTACTCGACGTCTCCGTTCTCGTGTAGCCTACATATTGCGTTTTTTTTTTAATTTGCTTACCGGGCTAAAGTTTAGCATGTTTAAAATACGTAAGTCGTTTTGTTCAACAAATTTAAGTAGATAACTCATCAGTTGTTTGCATCAGAGCGATAATTTTTGAGATAGTTATTAAAACTGTTTAAAGGTTGTCAAACGTTGTTTCTCGTTGTATATCCTTTAATTCTAGAGTTAAATTGATAAATAACGTGTACGAATTTGTTTAACGCATTTGTTTTGGTTACTCGACGTCTCCGTTCTCGTGTAGCCTACATATTGCGTTTTTTTTTTAATTTGCTTACCGGGCTAAAGGTTAGCATGTTTAAAATACGTAAGTCGTTTTGTTCATCATATTTAAATAGATAACTCATCAGTTGTTTGCATCAGAGCGATAATTTTTGAGATAGTTATTAAAACTGTTTAAAGGTTGTCAAACGTTGTTTCTCGTTGAATATCCTTTAATTCTAGAGTTAAATTGATAAATAACGTGTACGAATTTGTTTAACGCATTTGTTTTGGTTACTCGACGTCTCCGTTCTCGTGTAGCCTACATATTGCGTTTTTTTTTTAATTTGCTTACCGGGCTAAAGGTTAGCATGCTTAAAATACGTAAGACGTTTTGTTCATCATATTTAAGTAGATAACTCATCAGTTGTTTGCATCAGAGCGATAATTTTTGAGATAGTTATTAAAACTGTTTAAAGGTTGTCAAACGTTGTTTCTCGTTGTATATCCTTTAATTCTAGAGTTAAATTGATAAATAACGTGTACGAATTTGTTTAACGCATTTGTTTTGGTTACTCGACGTCTCCGTTCTCGTGTAGCCCACATATTGCGTTTTTTTTTTAATTTGCTTACCGGGCTAAAGGTTAGCATGTTTAGAATACGTAAGTCGTTTTGTTCATCATATTTAAGTAGATAACTCATCAGTTGTTTGCATCAGAGCGATAATTTTTGAGATAGTTATTAAAACCGTTTAAAGGTTGTCAAACGTTGTTTCTCGTTGTATATCCTTTAATTCTAGAGTTAAATTGATAAATAACGTGTACGAATTTGTTTAACGCATTTGTTTTGGTTACTCGACGTCTCCGTTCTCGTGTAGCCCACATATTGCGTTTTTTTTTAATTTGCTTACCGGGCTAAAGGTTAGCATGCTTAAAATACGTAAGTCGTTTTGTTCAACAAATTTAAGTAGATAACTCATCAGTTGTTTGCATCAGAGCGACAATTTTTGAGATAGTTATTAAAACTGTTTAAAGGTTGTCAAACGTTGTTTCTCGTTGTATATCCTTTAATTCTAGAGTTAAATTGATAAATAACGTGTACGAATTTGTTTAACGCATTTGTTTTGGTTACTCGACGTCTCCGTTCTCGTGTAGCCTACATATTGCGTTTTTTTTTTAATTTGCTTACCGGGCTAAAGGTTAGCATGTTTAAAATACGTAAGTCGTTTTGTTCATCATATTTAAGTAGATAACTCATCAGTTGTTTGCATCAGAGCGATAATTTTTGAGATAGTTATTAAAACTGTTTAAAGGTTGTCAAACGTTGTTTCTCGTTGTATATCCTTTAATTCTAGAGTTAAGTTGATAAATAACGTGTACGAATTTGTTTAACGAATTTGTTTTGGTTACTCGACGTCTCCGTTCTCGTGTAGCCTACATATTGCGTTTTTTTTTAATTTGCTTACCGGGCTAAAGGTTAGCATGTTTAAAATACGTAAGTCGTTTTGTTCATCAAATTTAAGTAGATAACTCATCAGTTGTTTGCATCAGAGCGATAATTTTTGAGATAGTTATTAAAACTGTTTAAAGGTTGTCAAACGTTGTTTCTCGTTGTATATCCTTTAATTCTAGAGTTAAATTGATAAATAACGTGTACGAATTTGTTTAACGCATTTGTTTTGGTTACTCGACGTCTCCGTTCTCGTGTAGCCCACATATTGCGTTTTTTTTTTAATTTGCTTACCGGGCTAAAGGTTAGCATGTTTAAAATACGTAAGTCGTTTTGTTCAACAAATTTAAGTAGATAACTCATCAGTTGTTTGCATCAGAGCGACAATTTTTGAGATAGTTATCAAAACTGTTTAAAGTTTGTCAAACGTTGTTTCTCGTTGTATATCCTTTAATTCTAGAGTTAAATTGATAAATAACGTGTACGAATTTGTTTAACGCATTTGTTTTGGTTACTCGACGTCTCCGTTCTCGTGTAGCCTACATATTGCGTTTTTTTTTTAATTTGCTTACCGGGCTAAAGGTTAGCATGCTTAAAATACGTAAGTCGTTTTGTTCAACAAATTTAAGTAGATAACTCATCAGTTGTTTGCATCAGAGCGACAATTTTTGAGATAGTTATTAAAACTGTTTATAGGTTGTCAAACGTTGTTTCTCGTTGTATATCCTTTAATTCTAGAGTTAAATTGATAAATAACGTGTACGAATTTGTTTAACGCATTTGTTTTGGTTACTCGACGTCTCCGTTCCCGTGTAGCCTACATATTGCGTTTTTTTTTTTAATTTGCTTACCGGGCTAAAGGTTAGCATGTTTAAAATACGTAAGTCGTTTTGTTCATCAAATTTAAGTAGATAACTCATCAGTTGTTTGCATCAGAGCGATAATTTTTGAGATAGTTATTAAAACTATTTAAAGGTTGTCAAACGTTGTTTCTCGTTGTATATCCTTTAATTCTAGAGTTAAATTGATAAATAACGTGTACGAATTTGTTTAACACATTTGTTTTGGTTACTCGACGTCTCTGTTCTCGTGTAGCCTACATATTGCGTTTTTTTTTAATTTGCTTACCGGGCTAAAGGTTAGCATGTTTAAAATACATAAGTCGTTTTGTTCATCAAATTTAAGTAGATAACTCATCAGTTGTTTGCATCAGAGCGATAATTTTTGAGATACTTATTAAAACTGTTTAAAGGTTGTCAAACGTTGTTTCTCGTTGTATATCCTTTAATTCTAGAGTTAAATTGATAAATAACGTGTACGAATTTGTTTAACGCATTTGTTTTGGTTACTCGACGTCTCCGTTCTCGTGTAGCCTACATATTGCGTTTTTTTTTTAATTTGCTTACCGGGATAAAGGTTAGCATGTTTAAAATACGTAAGTCGTTTTGTTCATCAAATTTAAGTAGATAACTCATCAGTTGTTTGCATCAGAGCGATAATTTTTGAGATAGTTATTTAAACTGTTTAAAGGTTGTCAAACGTTGTTTCTCGTTGTATATCCTTTAATTCTAGAGTTAAATTGATAAATAACGTGTACGAATTTGTTTAACGCATTTGTTTTGGTTACTCGACGTCTCCGTTCTCGTGTAGCCTACATATTGCGTTTTTTTTTTAATTTGCTTACCGGGCTAAAGGTTAGCATGTTTAAAATACGTAAGTCGCTTTGTTCTTCAAATTTAAGTAGATAACTCATCAGTTGTTTGCATCAGAGCGACAATTTTTGAGATAGTTATTAAAACTGTTTAAAGGTTGTCAAACGTTGTTTCTCGTTGTATATCCTTTAATTCTAGAGTTAAATTGATAAATAACGTGTACGAATTTGTTTAACGCATTTGTTTTGGTTACTCGACGTCTCCGTTCTCGTGTAGCCTACATATTGCGTTTTTTTTTTAATTTGCTTACCGGGCTAAAGGTTAGCATGTTTAAAATACGTAAGTCGTTTTGTTCATCAAATTTAAGTAGATAACTCATCAGTTGTTTGCATCAGAGCGATAATTTTTGAGATAGTTATTAAAACTGTTTAAAGGTTGTCAAACGTTGTTTCTCGTTGTATATCCTTTAATTCTAGAGTTAAATTGATAAATAACGTGTACGAATTTGTTTAACGCATTTGTTTTGGTTACTCGACGTCTCCGTTCTCGTGTAGCCTACATATTGCGTTTTTTTTTTAATTTGCTTACCGGGCTAAAGGTTAGCATGTTTAAAATACGTAAGTCGTTTTGTTCATCAAATTTAAGTAGATAACTCATCAGTTGTTTGCATCAGAGCGATAATTTTTGAGATAGTTATTAAAACTGTTTAAAGGTTGTCAAACGTTGTTTCTCGTTGTATATCCTTTAATTCTAGAGTTAAATTTATAAATAACGTGTACGAATTTGTTTAACGCATTTGTTTTGGTTACTCGACGTCTCCGTTCTCGTGTAGCCTACATATTGCGTTTTTTTTTTAATTTGCTTACCGGGCTAAAGGTTAGCATGTTTAAAATACGTAAGTCGTTTTGTTCATCAAATTTAAGTAGATAACTCATCAGTTGTTTGCATTAGAGCGATAATTTTTGAGATAGTTATTAAAACTGTTTAAAGGTTGTCAAACGTTGTTTCTCGTTGTATATCCTTTAATTCTAGAGTTAAATTGATAAATAACGTGTACGAATTTGTTTAACGCATTTGTTTTGGTTACTCGACGTCTCCGTTCTCGTGTAGCCTACATATTGCGTTTTTTTTTTAATTTGCTTACCGGGCTAAAGGTTAGCATGCTTAAAATACGTAAGACGTTTTGTTCATCATATTTAAGTAGATAACTCATCAGTTGTTTGCATCAGAGCGATAATTTTTGAGATAGTTATTAAAACTGTTTAAAGGTTGTCAAACGTTGTTTCTCGTTGTATATCCTTTAATTCTAGAGTTAAATTGATAAATAACGTGTACGAATTTGTTTAACGCATTTGTTTTGGTTACTCGACGTCTCCGTTCTCGTGTAGCCTACATATTGCGTTTTTTTTTTTAATTTGATTACCGGGCTAAAGGTTAGCATGTTTAAAATATGTAAGTCGTTTTGTTTATCAAATTTAAGTAGATAACTCATCAGTTGTTTGCATCAGAGCGATAATTTTTGAGATAGTTATTAAAACTGTTTAAAGGTTGTCAAACGTTGTTTCTCGTTGTATATCCTTTAATTCTAGAGTTAAATTGATAAATAACGTGTACGAATTTGTTTAACGCATTTGTTTTGGTTACTCGACGTCTCCGTTCTCGTGTAGCCTACATATTGCGTTTTTTTTTTTAATTTGCTTACCGGGCTAAAGGTTAGCATGCTTAAAATACGTAAGACGTTTTGTTCATCATATTTAAGTAGATAACTCATCAGTTGTTTGCATCAGAGCGATAATTTTTGAGATAGTTATTAAAACTGTTTAAAGGTTGTCAAACGTTGTTTCTCGTTGTATATCCTTTAATTCTAGAGTTAAATTGATAAATAACGTGTACGAATTTGTTTAACGCATTTGTTTTGGTTACTCGACGTCTCCGTTCTCGTGTAGCCCACATATTGCGTTTTTTTTTTAATTTGCTTACCGGGCTAAAGGTTAGCATGTTTAGAATACGTAAGTCGTTTTGTTCATCATATTTAAGTAGATAACTCATCAGTTGTTTGCATCAGAGCGATAATTTTTGAGATAGTTATTAAAACTGTTTAAAGGTTGTCAAACGTTGTTTCTCGTTGTATATCCTTTAATTCTAGAGTTAAATTGATAAATAACGTGTACGAATTTGTTTAACGCATTTGTTTTGGTTACTCCACGTCTCCGTTCTCGTGTAGCCCACATATTGCGTTTTTTTTTAATTTGCTTACCGGGCTAAAGGTTAGCATGCTTAAAATACGTAAGTCGTTTTGTTCAACAAATTTAAGTAGATAACTCATCAGTTGTTTGCATCAGAGCGACAATTTTTGAGATAGTTATTAAAACTGTTTAAAGGTTGTCAAACGTTGTTTCTCGTTGTATATCCTTTAATTCTAGAGTTAAATTGATAAATAACGTGTACGAATTTGTTTAACGCATTTGTTTTGGTTACTCGACGTCTCCGTTCTCGTGTAGCCTACATATTGCGTTTTTTTTTTAATTTGCTTACCGGGCTAAAGGTTAGCATGTTTAAAATACGTAAGTCGTTTTGTTCATCATATTTAAGTAGATAACTCATCAGTTGTTTGCATCAGAGCGATAATTTTTGAGATAGTTATTAAAACTGTTTAAAGGTTGTCAAACGTTGTTTCTCGTTGTATATCCTTTAATTCTAGAGTTAAGTTGATAAATAACGTGTACGAATTTGTTTAACGAATTTGTTTTGGTTACTCGACGTCTCCGTTCTCGTGTAGCCTACATATTGCGTTTTTTTTTAATTTGCTTACCGGGCTAAAGGTTAGCATGTTTAAAATACGTAAGTCGTTTTGTTCATCAAATTTAAGTAGATAACTCATCAGTTGTTTGCATCAGAGCGATAATTTTTGAGATAGTTATTAAAACTGTTTAAAGGCTGTCAAACGTTGTTTCTCGTTGTATATCCTTTAATTCTAGAGTTAAATTGATAAATAACGTGTACGAATTTGTTTAACGCATTTGTTTTGGTTACTCGACGTCTCCGTTCTCGTGTAGCCCACATATTGCGTTTTTTTTTTAATTTGCTTACCGGGCTAAAGGTTAGCATGTTTAAAATACGTAAGTCGTTTTGTTCAACAAATTTAAGTAGATAACTCATCAGTTGTTTGCATCAGAGCGACAATTTTTGAGATAGTTATTAAAACTGTTTAAAGTTTGTCAAACGTTGTTTCTCGTTGTATATCCTTTAATTCTAGAGTTAAATTGATAAATAACGTGTACGAATTTGTTTAACGCATTTGTTTTGGTTACTCGACGTCTCCGTTCTCGTGTAGCCTACATATTGCGTTTTTTTTTTAATTTGCTTACCGGACTAAAGGTTAGCATGCTTAAAATACGTAAGTCGTTTTGTTCAACAAATTTAAGTAGATAACTCATCAGTTGTTTGCATCAGAGCGACAATTTTTGAGATAGTTATTAAAACTGTTTAAAGGTTGTCAAACGTTGTTTCTCGTTGTATATCCTTTAATTCTAGAGTTAAATTGATAAATAACGTGTACGAATTTGTTTAACGCATTTGTTTTGGTTACTCGACGTCTCCGTTCCCGTGTAGCCTACATATTGCGTTTTTTTTTTAATTTGCTTACCGGGCTAAAGGTTAGCATGTTTAAAATACGTAAGTCGTTTTGTTCATCAAATTTAAGTAGATAACTCATCAGTTGTTTGCATCAGAGCGATAATTTTTGAGATAGTTATTAAAACTGTTTAAAGGTTGTCAAACGTTGTTTCTCGTTGTATATCCTTTAATTCTAGAGTTAAATTGATAAATAACGTGTACGAATTTGTTTAACGCATTTGTTTTGGTTACTCGACGTCTCCGTTCTCGTGTAGCCTACATATTGCGTTTTTTTTTTAATTTGCTTACCGGGCTAAAGGTTAGCATGTTTAAAATACGTAAGTCGTTTTGTTCATCATATTTAAGTAGATAACTCATCAGTTGTTTGCATCAGAGCGATAATTTTTGAGATAGTTATTAAAACTGTTTAAAGGTTGTCAAACGTTGTTTCTCGTTGTATATCCTTTAATTCTAGAGTTAAATTGATAAATAACGTGTACGAATTTGTTTAACGCATTTGTTTTGGTTACTCGACGTCTCCGTTCTCGTGTAGCCTACATATTGCGTTTTTTTTTTAATTTGCTTACCGGGCTAAAAGTTAGCATGTTTAAAATACGTAAGTCGTTTTGTTCATCATATTTAAGTAGATAACTCATCAGTTGTTTGCATCAGAGCGATAATTTTTGAGATAGTTATTAAAACTGTTTAAAGGTTGTCAAACGTTGTTTCTCGTTGTATATCCTTTAATTCTAGAGTTAAATTTATAAATAACGTGTACGAATTTGTTTAACGCATTTGTTTTGGTTACTCGACGTCTCCGTTCTCGTGTAGCCTACATATTGCGTTTTTTTTTTAATTTGCTTACCGGGCTAAAGGTTAGCATGTTTAAAATACGTAAGTCGTTTTGTTCATCAAATTTAAGTAGATAACTCATCAGTTGTTTGCATTAGAGCGATAATTTTTGAGATAGTTATTAAAACTGTTTAAAGGTTGTCAAACGTTGTTTCTCGTTGTATATCCTTTAATTCTAGAGTTAAATTGATAAATAACGTGTACGAATTTGTTTAACGCATTTGTTTTGGTTACTCGACGTCTCCGTTCTCGTGTAGCCTACATATTGCGTTTTTTTTTTAATTTGCTTACCGGGCTAAAGGTTAGCATGTTTAAAATACGTAAGTCGTTTTGTTCATCAAATTTAAGTAGATAACTCATCAGTTGTTTGCATTAGAGCGATAATTTTTGAGATAGTTATTAAAACTGTTTAAAGGTTGTCAAACGTTGTTTCTCTTTGTATATCCTTTAATTCTAGAGTTAAATTGATAAATAACGTGTACGAATTTGTTTAACGCATTTGTTTTGGTTACTCGACGTCTCCGTTCTCGTGTAGCCTACATATTGCGTTTTTTTTTTAATTTGCTTACCGGGCTAAAGGTTAGCATATTTAAAATACGTAAGTCGTTTTGTTCATCAAATTTAAGTAGATAACTCATCAGTTGTTTGCATCAGAGCGATAATTTTTGAGATAGTTATTAAAACTGTTTAAAGGTTGTCAAACGTTGTTTCTCGTTGTATATCCTTTAATTCTAGAGTTAAATTGATAAATAACGTGTACGAATTTGTTTAACGCATTTGTTTTGGTTACTCGACGTCTCCGTTCTCCTGTAGCCTACATATTGCGTTTTTTTTTAATTTGCTTACCGGGCTAAAGGTTAGCATGTTTAAAATACGTAAGTCGTTTTGTTCATCAAATTTAAGTAGATAACTCATCAGTTGTTTGCATCAGAGCGATAATTTTTGAGATAGTTATTAAAACTGTTTGAAGGTTGTCAAACGTTGTTTCTCGTTGTATATCCTTTAATTCTAGAGTTAAATTGATAAATAACGTGTACGAATTTGTTTAACGCATTTGTTTTGGTTACTCGACGTCTCCGTTCTCGTGTAGCCTACATATTGCGTTTTTTTTTTAATTTGCTTACCGGGCTAAAGGTTAGCATGTTTAAAATACGTAAGTCGTTTTGTTCATCAAATTTAAGTAGATAACTCATCAGTTGTTTGCATCAGAGCGATAATTTTTGAGATAGTTATTAAAACTATTTAAAGGTTGTCAAACGTTGTTTCTCGTTGTATATCCTTTAATTCTAGAGTTAAATTGATAAATAACATGTACGAATTTGTTTAACGCATTTGTTTTGGTTACTCGACGTCTCCGTTCTCGTGTAGCCTACATATTGCGTTTTTTTTTTTAATTTGCTTACCGGGCTAAAGGTTAGCATGTTTAAAATACGTAAGTCGTTTTGTTCATCATATTTAAGTAGATAACTCATCAGTTGTTTGCATCAGAGCGATAATTTTTGAGATAGTTATTGAAACTGTTTAAAGGTTGTCAAACGTTGTTTCTCGGTGTATATCCTTTAATTCTAGAGTTAAATTGATAAATAACGTGTACGAATTTGTTTAACGCATTTGTTTTGGTTACTCGACGTCTCCGTTCTCGTGTAGCCTACATATTGCGTTTTTTTTTTAATTTGCTTACCGGGCTAAAGGTTAGCATGTTTAAAATACGTAAGTCGTTTTGTTCAACAAATTTAAGTAGATAACTCATCAGTTGTTTGCATCAGAGCGACAATTTTTGAGATAGTTATTAAAACTGTTTAAAGGTTGTCAAACGTTGTTTCTCGTTGTATATCCTTTAATTCTAGAGTTAAATTGATAAATAACGTGTACGAATTTGTTTAACGCATTTATTTTGGTTGCTCGACGTCTCCGTTCTCGTGTAGCCTACATATTGCGTTTTTTTTTTTAATTTGCTTACCGGGCTAAAGGTTAGCATGTTTAAAATACGTAAGTCGTTTTGTTCATCATATTTATGTAGATAACTCATCAGTTGTTTGCATCAGAGCGATAATTTTTGAGATAGTTATTAAAACTGTTTAAAGGTTGTCAAACGTTGTTTCTCGTTGTATATCCTTTAATTCTAGAGTTAAATTGATAAATAACGTGTACGAATTTGTTTAACGCATTTGTTTTGGTTACTCGACGTCTCCGTTCTCGTGTAGCCTACATATTGCGTTTTTTTTTTTTAATTTGCTTACCGGGCTAAAGGTTAACATGTTTAAAATACGTAAGTCGTTTTGTTCAACAAATTTAAGTAGATAACTCATCAGTTGTTTGCATCAGAGCGACAATTTTTGAGATAGTTATTAAAACTGTTTAAAAGTTGTCAAACGTTGTTTCTCGTTGTATATCCTTTAATCCTAGAGTTAAATTGATAAATAACGTGTACGAATTTGTTTAACGCATTTGTTTTGGTTACTCGACGTCTCCGTTCTCGTGTAGCCTACATATTGCGTTTTTTTTTTAATTTGCTTACCGGGCTAAAGGTTAGCATGTTTAAAATACGTAAGTCGTTTTGTTCATCATATTTAAGTAGATAACTCATCAGTTGTTTGCATCAGAGCGATAATTTTTGAGATAGTTATTAAAACTGTTTAAAGGTTGTCAAACGTTGTTTCTCGTTGTATAAATTGTCGCTCTGATGCAAACAACTGATGAGTTATCTACTTAAATTTGTTGAACAAAACGACTTACGTATTTTAAACATGCTAACCTTTAGCCCGGTAAGCAAATTAAAAAAAAAAACGCAATATGTAGGCTACACGAGAACGGAGACGTCGAGTAACCAAAACAAATGCGTTAAACAAATTCGTACACGTTATTTATCAATTTAACTCTAGAATTAAAGGATATACAACGAGAAACAACGTTTGACAACCTTTAAACAGTTTTAATAACTATCTCAAGAATTGTCGCTCTGATGCAAACAACTGATGAGTTATCTACTTAAATTTGATGAACAAAACGACTTACGCATTTTAAACATGCTAACCTTTAGCCCGGTAAGCAAATTAAAAAAAAAACGCAATATGTAGGCTACACGAGAACGGAGACGTCGAGTAACCAAAACAAATGCGTTAAACAAATTCGTACACGTTATTTATCAATTTAACTCTAGAATTAAAGGATATACAACGAGAAACAACGTTTGACAACCTTTAAACAGTTTTAATAACTATCTCAAAAATTATCGCTCTGATGCAAACAACTGATGAGTTATCTACTTAAATTTGATGAACAAAACGACTTACGTATTTTAAACATGCTAACCTTTAGCCCGGTAAGCAAATTAAAAAAAAAACGCTGGTTACTCGACGTCTCCGTTCTCGTGTAGCCTACATATTGCGTTTTTTTTTTAATTTGCTTACCGGGCTAAAGGTTAGCATGTTTAAAATACGTAAGTCGTTTTGTTCAACAAATTTAAGTAGATAACTCATCAGTTGTTTGCATCAGAGCGATAATTTTTGAGATAGTTATTAAAACTGTTTAAAGGTTGTCAAACGTTGTTTCTCGTTGTATATCATTTAATTCTAGGGTTAAATTGATAAATAACGTGTACGAATTTGTTTAACGCATTTGTTTTGGTTACTCGACGTCTCCGTTCTCGTGTAGCCTACATATTGCGTTTTTTTTTTAATTTGCTTACCGGGCTAAAGGTTAGCATGTTTAAAATACGTAAGTCGTTTTGTTCATCATATTTAAGTAGATAACTCATCAGTTGTTTGCATCAGAGCGATAATTTTTGAGATAGTTATTAAAACTGTTTAAAGGTTGTCAAACGTTGTTTCTCGTTGTATATCCTTTAATTCTAGAGTTAAATTGATAAATAACGTGTACGAATTTGTTTAACGCATTTGTTTTGGTTACTCGACGTCTCCGTTCTCGTGTAGCCTACATATTGCGTTTTTTTTTTAATTTGCTTACCGGGCTAAAGGTTAGCATGTTTAAAATACGTAAGTCGTTTTGTTCATCAAATTTAAGTAGATAACTCATCAGTTGTTTGCATCAGAGCGATAATTTTTGAGATAGTTATTAAAACTGTTTAAAGGTTGTCAAACGTTGTTTCTCGTTGTATATCCTTTAATTCTAGAGTTAAATTGATAAATAACGTGTACGAATTTGTTTAACGCATTTGTTTTGGTTACTCGACGTCTCCGTTCTCGTGTAGCCTACATATTGCGTTTTTTTTTTAATTTGCTTACCGGGCTAAAGGTTAGCATGTTTAAAATACGTAAGTCGTTTTGTTCAACAAATTTAAGTAGATAACTCATCAGTTGTTTGCATCAGAGCGATAATTTTTGAGATAGTTATTAAAACTGTTTAAAGGTTGTCAAACGTTGTTTTTCGTTGTATATCCTTTAATTCTAGAGTTAAATTGATAAATAACGTGTACGAATTTGTTTAACGCATTTGTTTTGGTTACTCGACGTCTCCGTTCTCGGTTAGCCTACATATTGCGTTTTTTTTTTAATTTGCTTACCGGGCTAAAGGCTAGCATGTTTAAAATACGTAAGTCGTTTTGTTCATCATATTTAAGTAGATAACTCATCAGTTGTTTGCATCAGAGCGATAATTTTTGAGATAGTTATTAAAACTGTTTAAAGGTTGTCAAACGTTGTTTCTCGTTGTATATCCTTTAATTCTAGAGTTAAATTGATAAATAACGTGTACGAATTTGTTTAACGCATTTGTTTTGGTTACTCGACGTCTCCGTTCTCGTGTAGGCTACATATTGCGTTTTTTTTTAATTTGCTTACCGGGCTAAAGGTTAGCATGTTTAAAATACGTAAGTCGTTTTGTTCATCATATTTAAGTAGATAACTCATCAGTTGTTTGCATCAGAGCGATAATTTTTGAGATAGTTATTAAAACTCTTTAAAGGTTGTCAAACGTTGTTTCTCGTTGTATATCCTTTAATTCTAGAGTTAAATTGATAAATAACGTGTACGAATTTGTTTAACGCATTTGTTTTGGTTACTCGACGTCTCCGTTCTCGTGTAGCCTACATATTGCGTTTTTTTTTTAATTTGCTTACCGGGCTAAAGGTTAGCATGTTTAAAATACGTAAGTCGTTTTGTTCATCAAATTTAAGTAGATAACTCATCAGTTGTTTGCATCAGAGCGATAATTTTTGAGATAGTTATTAAAACTGTTTAAAGGTTGTCAAACGTTGTTTCTCGTTGTATATCCTTTAATTCTAGAGTTAAATTGATAAATAACGTGTACGAATTTGTTTAACGCATTTGTTTTGGTTACTCGACGTCTCCGTTCTCGTGTAGCCTACATATTGCGTTTTTTTTTAATTTGCTTACCGGGCTAAAGGTTAGCATGTTTAAAATACGTAAGTCGTTTTGTTCATCATATTTAAGTAAATAACTCATCAGTTGTTTGCATCAGAGCGACAATTTTTGAGATAGTTATTAAAATTGTTTAAAGGTTGTCAAACGTTGTTTCTCGTTGTATATCCTTTAATTCTAGAGTTAAATTGATAAATAACGTGTACGAATTTGTTTAACGCATTTGTTTTGGTTACTCGATGTCTCCGTTCTCGTGTAGCCTACATATTGCGTTTTTTTTTTAATTTGCTTACCGGGCTAAAGGTTAGCATGTTTAAAATACGTAAGTCGTTTTGTTCAACAAATTTGAGTAGATAACTCATCAGTTGTTTGCATCAGAGCGACAATTTTTGAGATAGTTATTAAAACTGTTTAAAGGTTGTCAAACGTTGTTTCTCGTTGTATCTCCTTTAATTCTAGAGTTAAATTGATAAATAACGTGTACGAATTTGTTTAACGCATTTGTTTTGGTTACTCGACGTCTCCGTTCTCGTGTAGCCTACATATTGCGTTTTTTTTTTAATTTGCTTACCGGGCTAAAGGTTAGCACGTTTAAAATACGTAAGTCGTTTTGTTCATCATATTTAAGTAGATAACTCATCAGTTGTTTGCATCAGAGCGATAATTTTGAGATAGTTATTAAAACTGTTTAAAGGTTGTCAAACGTTGTTTCTCGTTGTATATCCTTTAATTCTAGAGTTAAATTGATAAATAACGTGTACGAATTTGTTTAACGCATTTGTTTTGGTTACTCGACGTCTCCGTTCTCGTGTAGCCTACATATTGCGTTTTTTTTTAATTTGCTTACCGGGCTAAAGGTTAGCATGTTTAAAATACGTAAGTCGTTTTGTTCAACAAATTTGAGTAGATAACTCATCAGTTGTTTGCATCAGAGCGATAATTTTTGAGATAGTTATTAAAACTGTTTAAAGGTTGTCAAACGTTGTTTCTCGTTGTATATCCTTTAATTCTAGAGTTAAATTGATAAATAACGTGTACGAATTTGTTTAACGCATTTGTATTGGTTACTCGACGTCTCCGTTCTCGTGTAGCCTACATATTGCGTTTTTTTTTAATTTGCTTACCGGGCTAAAGGTTAGCATGTTTAAAATACGTAAGTCGTTTTGTTCAACAAATTTGAGTAGATAACTCATCAGTTGTTTGCATCAGAGCGACAATTTTTGAGATAGTTATTAAAACTGTTTAAAGGTTGTCAAACGTTGTTTCTCGTTGTATATCCTTTAATTCTAGAGTTAAATTGATAAATAACGTGTACGAATTTGTTTAACGCATTTGTTTTGGTTACTCGACGTCTCCGTTCTCGTGTAGCCTACATATTGCGTTTTTTTTTTTTTAATTTGCTTACCGGGCTAAAGGTTAACATGTTTAAAATACGTAAGTCGTTTTGTTCAACAAATTTAAGTAGATAACTCATCAGTTGTTTGCATCAGAGCGACAATTTTTGAGATAGTTATTAAAACTGTTTAAAGGTTTTCAAACGTTGTTTCTCGTTGTATATCCTTTAATCCTAGAGTTAAATTGATAAATAACGTGTACGAATTTGTTTAACGCATTTGTTTTGGTTACTCGACGTCTCCGTTCTCGTGTAGCCTACATATTGCGTTTTTTTTTTAATTTGCTTACCGGGCTAAAGGTTAGCATGTTTAAAATACGTAAGTCGTTTTGTTCAACAAATTTGAGTAGATAACTCATCAGTTGTTTGCATCAGAGCGACAATTTTTGAGATAGTTATTAAAACTGTTTAAAGGTTGTCAAACGTTGTTTCTCGTTGTATCTCCTTTAATTCTAGAGTTAAATTGATAAATAACGTGTACGAATTTGTTTAACGCATTTGTTTTGGTTACTCGACGTCTCCGTTCTCGTGTAGCCTACATATTGCGTTTTTTTTTTAATTTGCTTACCGGGCTAAAGGTTAGCACGTTTAAAATACGTAAGTCGTTTTGTTCATCATATTTAAGTAGATAACTCATCAGTTGTTTGCATCAGAGCGATAATTTTGAGATAGTTATTAAAACTGTTTAAAGGTTGTCAAACGTTGTTTCTCGTTGTATATCCTTTAATTCTAGAGTTAAATTGATAAATAACGTGTACGAATTTGTTTAACGCATTTGTTTTGGTTACTCGACGTCTCCGTTCTCGTGTAGCCCACATATTGCGTTTTTTTTTTAATTTGCTTACCGGGCTAAAGGTTAGCATGTTTAAAATACGTAAGTCGTTTTGTTCAACAAATTTGAGTAGATAACTCATCAGTTGTTTGCATCAGAGCGATAATTTTTGAGATAGTTATTAAAACTGTTTAAAGGTTGTCAAACGTTGTTTCTCGTTGTATATCCTTTAATTCTAGAGTTAAATTGATAAATAACGTGTACGAATTTGTTTAACGCATTTGTTTTGGTTACTCGACGTCTCCGTTCTCGTGTAGCCTACATATTGCGTTTTTTTTTTAATTTGCTTACCGGGCTAAAGGTTAGCATGTTTAAAATACGTAAGTCGTTTTGTTCATCAAATTTAAGTAGATAACTCATCAGTTGTTTGCATCAGAGCGATAATTTTTGAGATAGTTATTAAAACTGTTTAAAGGTTGTCAAATGTTGTTTCTCGTTGTATATCCTTTAATTCTAGAGTTAAATTGATAAATAACGTGTACGAATTTGTTTAACGCATTTGTTTTGGTTACTCGACGTCTCCGTTCTCGTGTAGCCCACATATTGCGTTTTTTTTTAATTTGCTTACCGGGCTAAAGGTTAGCATGTTTAAAATACGTAAGTCGTTTTGTTCATCATATTTAAGTAGATAACTCATCAGTTGTTTGCATCAGAGCGATAATTTTTGAGATAGTTATTAAAACTGTTTAAAGGTTGTCAAACGTTGTTTCTCGTTGTATATCCTTTAATTCTAGAGTTAAATTGATAAATAACGTGTACGAATTTGTTTAACGCATTTGTTTTGGTTACTCGACGTCTCCGTTCTCGTGTAGCCTACATATTGCGTTTTTTTTTTAATTTGCTTACCGGGCTAAAGGTTAGCATGTTTAAAATACGTAAGTCGTTTTGTTCATCATATTTAAGTAGATAACTCATCAGTTGTTTGCATCAGAGCGATAATTTTTGAGATAGTTATTAAAACTGTTTAAAGGTTGTCAAACGTTGTTTCTCGTTGTATATCCTTTAATTCTAGAGTTAAATTGATAAATAACGTGTACGAATTTGTTTAACGCATTTGTTTTGGTTACTCGACGTCTCCGTTCTCGTGTAGCCTACATATTGCGTTTTTTTTTTAATTTGCTTACCGGGCTAAAGGTTAGCATGTTTAAAATACGTAAGTCGTTTTGTTCATCATATTTAAGTAGATAACTCATCAGTTGTTTGCATCAGAGCGATAATTTTTGAGATAGTTATTAAAACTCTTTAAAGGTTGTCAAACGTTGTTTCTCGTTGTATATCCTTTAATTCTAGAGTTAAATTGATAAATAACGTGTACGAATTTGTTTAACGCATTTGTTTTGGTTACTCGACGTCTCCGTTCTCGTGTAGCCTACATATTGCGTTTTTTTTTTAATTTGCTTACCGGGCTAAAGGTTAGCATGCTTAAAATACGTAAGTCGTTTTGTTCAACAAATTTAAGTAGATAACTCATCAGTTGTTTGCATCAGAGCGATAATTTTTGAGATAGTTATTAAAACTGTTTAAAGGTTGTCAAACGTTGTTTCTCGTTGTATATCCTTTAATTCTAGAGTTAAATTGATAAATAACGTGTACGAATTTGTTTAACGCATTTGTTTTGGTTACTCGACGTCTCCGTTCTCGTGTAGCCTACATATTGCGTTTTTTTTTTTAATTTGCTTACCGGGCTAAAGGTTAGCATGTTTAAAATGCGTAAGTCGTTTTGTTCATCAAATTTAAGTAGATAACTCATCAGTTGTTTGCATCAGAGCGACAATTTTTGAGATAGTTATTAAAACTGTTTAAAGGTTGTCAAACGTTGTTTCTCGTTGTATATCCTTTAATTCTAGAGTTAAATTGATAAATAACGTGTACGAATTTGTTTAACGCATTTGTTTTGGTTACTCGACGTCTCCGTTCTCGTGTAGCCTACATATTGCGTTTTTTTTTTTTTAATTTGCTTACCGGGCTAAAGGTTAACATGTTTAAAATACGTAAGTCGTTTTGTTCAACAAATTTAAGTAGATAACTCATCAGTTGTTTGCATCAGAGCGGCAATTTTTGAGATAGTTATTAAAACTGTTTAAAGGTTGTCAAACGTTGTTTCTCGTTGTATATCCTTTAATTCTAGAGCTAAATTGATAAATAACGTGTACGAATTTGTTTAACGCATTTGTTTTGGTTACTCGACGTCTCCGTTCTCGTGTAGCCTACATATTGCGTTTTTTTTTTTAATTTGCTTACCGGGCTAAAGGTTAGCATGTTTAAAATACGTAAGTCGTTTTGTTCATCAAATTTAAGTAGATAACTCAGCAGTTGTTTGCATCAGAGCGACAATTTTTGAGATAGTTATTAAAACTGTTTAAAGGTTGTCAAACGTTGTTTCTCGTTGTATGTCCTTTAATTCTAGAGTTAAATTGATAAATAACGTGTACGAATTTGTTTAACGCATTTGTTTTGGTTACTCGACGTCTCCGTTCTCGTGTAGCCTACATATTGCGTTTTTTTTTTAATTTGCTTACCGGGCTAAAGGTTAGCATGTTTAAAATACGTAAGTCGTTTTGTTCATCATATTTAAGTAGATAACTCATCAGTTGTTTGCATCAGAGCGATAATTTTTGAGATAGTTATTAAAACTGTTTAAAGGTTGTCAAACGTTGTTTCTCGTTGTATATCCTTTAATTCTAGAGTTAAATTGATAAATAACGTGTACGAATTTGTTTAACGCATTTGTTTTGGTTACTCGACGTCTCCGTTCTCGTGTAGCCTACATATTGCGTTTTTTTTTTTAATTTGCTTACCGGGCTAAAGGTTAGCATGTTTAAAATACGTAAGTCGTTTTGTTCAACAAATTTAAGTAGATAACTCATCAGTTGTTTGCATCAGAGCGATAATTTTTGAGATAGTTATTAAAACTGTTTAAAGGTTGTCAAACGTTGTTTCTCGTTGTATATCCTTTAATTCTAGAGTTAAATTGATAAATAACGTGTACGAATTTGTTTAACGCATTTGTTTTGGTTACTCGACGTCTCCGTTCTCGTGTAGCCTACATATTGCGTTTTTTTTTTTAATTTGCTTACCGGGCTAAAGGTTAGCATGTTTAAAATACGTAAGTCGTTTTGTTCATCATATTTAAGTAGATAACTCATCAGTTGTTTGCATCAGAGCGATAATTTTTGAGATAGTTATTAAAACTGTTTAAAGGTTGTCAAACGTTGTTTCTCGTTGTATATCCTTTAATTCTAGAGTTAAATTGATAAATAACGTGTACGAATTTGTTTAACGCATTTGTTTTGGTTACTCGACGTCTCCGTTCTCGTGTAGCCTACATATTGCGTTTTTTTTTTAATTTGCTTACCGGGCTAAAGGTTAGCATGTTTAAAATACGTAAGTCGTTTTGTTCATCAAATTTAAGTAGATAACTCATCAGTTGTTTGCATCAGAGCGATAATTTTTGAGATAGTTATTAAAACTGTTTAAAGGTTGTCAAACGTTGTTTCTCGTTGTATATCCTTTAATTCTAGAGTTAAATTGATAAATAACGTGTACGAATTTGTTTAACGCATTTGTTTTGGTTACTCGACGTCTCCGTTCTCGTGTAGCCTACATATTGCGTTTTTTTTTTAATTTGCTTACCGGGCTAAAGGTTAGCATGTTTAAAATACGTAAGTCGTTTTGTTCAACAAATTTAAGTAGATAACTCATCAGTTGTTTGCATCAGAGCGATAATTTTTGAGATAGTTATTAAAACTGTTTAAAGGTTGTCAAACGTTGTTTCTCGTTGTATATCCTTTAATTCTAGAGTTAAATTGATAAATAACGTGTACGAATTTGTTTAACGCATTTGTTTTGGTTACTCGACGGCTCCGTTCTCGTGTAGCCTACATATTGCGTTTTTTTTCTAATTTGCTTACCGGGCTAAAGGTTAGCATGCTTAAAATACGTAAGTCGTTTTGTTCAACAAATTTAAGTAGATAACTCATCAGTTGTTTGCATCAGAGCGACAATTTTTGAGATAGTTATTAAAACTGTTTAAAGGTTGTCAAACGTTGTTTCTCGTTGTATATCCTTTCATTCTAGAGTTAAATTGATAAATAACGTGTACGAATTTGTTTAACGCATTTGTTTTGGTTACTCGACGTCTCCGTTCTCGTGTAGCCTACATATTGCGTTTTTTTTTTAATTTGCTTACCGGGCTAAAGGTTAGCATGCTTAAAATACGTAAGTCGTTTTGTTCAACAAATTTAAGTAGATAACTCATCAGTTGTTTGCATCAGAGCGACAATTTTTGAGACAGTTATTAAAACTGTTTAAAGGTTGTCAAATGATGTTTCTCGTTGTATATCCTTTAATTCTAGAGTTAAATTGATAAATAACGTGTACGAATTTGTTTAACGCATTTGTTTTGGTTACTCGACGTCTCCGTTCACGTGTAGCCTACTTATTGCGTTTTTTTTTTCTAATTTGCTTACCGGGCTAAAGGTTAGCATGCTTAAAATACGTAAGTCGTTTTGTTCAACAAATTTGAGTAGATAACTCATCAGTTGTTTGCATCAGAGCGATAATTTTTGAGATAGTTATTAAAACTGTTTAAAGGTTGTCAAACGTTGTTTCTCGTTGTATATCCTTTAATTCTAGAGTTAAATTGATAAATAATGTGTACGAATTTGTTTAACGCATTTGTTTTGGTTACCCGACGTCTCCGTTCTCGTGTAGCCTACATATTGCGTTTTTTTTTTAATTTGCTTACCGGGCTAAAGGTTAGCATGTTTAAAATACGTAAGTCGTTTTGTTCATCATATTTAAGTAGATAACTCATCAGTTGTTTTCATCAGAGCGACAATTTTTGAGATAGTTATTAAAATTGTTTAAAGGTTGTCAAACGTTGTTTCTCGTTGTATATCCTTTAATTCTAGAGTTAAATTGATAAATAACGTGTACGAATTTGTTTAACGCATTTGTTTTGGTTACTCGACGTCTCCGTTCTCGTGTAGCCTACATATTGCGTTTTTTTTTTAATTTGCTTACCGGGCTAAAGGTTAGCATGTTTAAAATACGTAAGTCGTTTTGTTCAACAAATTTGAGTAGATAACTCATCAGTTGTTTGCATCAGAGCGACAATTTTTGAGATAGTTATTAAAACTGTTTAAAGGTTGTCAAACGTTGTTTCTCGTTGTATCTCCTTTAATTCTAGAGTTAAATTGATAAATAACGTGTACGAATTTGTTTAACGCATTTGTTTTGGTTACTCGACGTCTCCGTTCTCGTGTAGCCTACATATTGCGTTTTTTTTTTAATTTGCTTACCGGGCTAAAGGTTAGCACGTTTAAAATACGTAAGTCGTTTTGTTCATCATATTTAAGTAGATAACTCATCAGTTGTTTGCATCAGAGCGATAATTTTGAGATAGTTATTAAAACTGTTTAAAGGTTGTCAAACGTTGTTTCTCGTTGTATATCCTTTAATTCTAGAGTTAAATTGATAAATAACGTGTACGAATTTGTTTAACGCATTTGTTTTGGTTACTCGACGTCTCCGTTCTCGTGTAGCCTACATATTGCGTTTTTTTTTTAATTTGCTTACCGGGCTAAAGGTTAGCATGTTTAAAATACGTAAGTCGTTTTGTTCAACAAATTTGAGTAGATAACTCATCAGTTGTTTGCATCAGAGCGATAATTTTTGAGATAGTTATTAAAACTGTTTAAAGGTTGTCAAACGTTGTTTCTCGTTGTATATCCTTTAATTCTAGAGTTAAATTGATAAATAACGTGTACGAATTTGTTTAACGCATTTGTTTTGGTTACTCGACGTCTCCGTTCTCGTGTAGCCTACATATTGCGTTTTTTTTTAATTTGCTTACCGGGCTAAAGGTTAGCATGTTTAAAATACGTAAGTCGTTTTGTTCAACAAATTTGAGTAGATAACTCATCAGTTGTTTGCATCAGAGCGACAATTTTTGAGATAGTTATTAAAACTGTTTAAAGGTTGTCAAACGTTGTTTCTCGTTGTATATCCTTTAATTCTAGAGTTAAATTGATAAATAACGTGTACGAATTTGTTTAACGCATTTGTTTTGGTTACTCGACGTCTCCGTTCTCGTGTAGCCTACATATTGCGTTTTTTTTTTTTTAATTTGCTTACCGGGCTAAAGGTTAACATGTTTCAAATACGTAAGTCGTTTTGTTCAACAAATTTAAGTAGATAACTCATCAGTTGTTTGCATCAGAGCGACAATTTTTGAGATAGTTATTAAAACTGTTTAAAGGTTGTCAAACGTTGTTTCTCGTTGTATATCCTTTAATCCTAGAGTTAAATTGATAAATAACGTGTACGAATTTGTTTAACGCATTTGTTTTGGTTACTCGACGTCTCCGTTCTCGTGTAGCCTACATATTGCGTTTTTTTTTTTAATTTGCTTACCGGGCTAAAGGTTAGCATGTTTAAAATACGTAAGTCGTTTTGTTCATCATATTTAAGTAGATAACTCATCAGTTGTTTGCATCAGAGCGATAATTTTTGAGATAGTTATTAAAACTGTTTAAAGGTTGTCAAACGTTGTTTCTCGTTGTATATCCTTTAATTCTAGAGTTAAATTGATAAATAACGTGTACGAATTTGTTTAACGCATTTGTTTTGGTTACTCGACGTCTCCGTTCTCGTGTAGCCTACATATTGCGTTTTTTTTTTAACTTGCTTACCGGGCTAAAGGTTAGCATGTTTAAAATACGTAAGTCGTTTTGTTCATCAAATTTAAGTAGATAACTCATCAGTTGTTTGCATCAGAGCGATAATTTTTGAGATAGTTATTAAAACTGTTTAAAGGTTGTCAAATGTTGTTTCTCGTTGTATATCCTTTAATTCTAGAGTTAAATTGATAAATAACGTGTACGAATTTGTTTAACGCATTTGTTTTGGTTACTCGACGTCTCCGTTCTCGTGTAGCCCACATATTGCGTTTTTTTTTTAATTTGCTTACCGGGCTAAAGGTTAGCATGTTTAAAATACGTAAGTCGTTTTGTTCATCATATTTAAGTAGATAACTCATCAGTTGTTTGCATCAGAGCGATAATTTTTGAGATAGTTATTAAAACTGTTTAAAGGTTGTCAAACGTTGTTTCTCGTTGTATATCCTTTAATTCTAGAGTTAAATTGATAAATAACGTGTACGAATTTGTTTAACGCATTTGTTTTGGTTACTCGACGTCTCCGTTCTCGTGTAGCCTACATATTGCGTTTTTTTTTAATTTGCTTACCGGGCTAAAGGTTAGCATGTTTAAAATACGTAAGTCGTTTTGTTCATCATATTTAAGTAGATAACTCATCAGTTGTTTGCATCAGAGCGATAATTTTTGAGATAGTTATTAAAACTGTTTAAAGGTTGTCAAACGTTGTTTCTCGTTGTATATCCTTTAATTCTAGAGTTAAATTGATAAATAACGTGTACGAATTTGTTTAACGCATTTGTTTTGGTTACTCGACGTCTCCGTTCTCGTGTAGCCTACATATTGCGTTTTTTTTTTAATTTGCTTACCGGGCTAAAGGTTAGCATGCTTAAAATACGTAAGTCGTTTTGTTCAACAAATTTAAGTAGATAACTCATCAGTTGTTTGCATCAGAGCGATAATTTTTGAGATAGTTATTAAAACTGTTTAAAGGTTGTCAAACGTTGTTTCTCGTTGTATATCCTTTAATTCTAGAGTTAAATTGATAAATAACGTGTACGAATTTGTTTAACGCATTTGTTTTGGTTACTCGACGTCTCCGTTCTCGTGTAGCCTACATATTGCGTTTTTTTTTTAATTTGCTTACCGGGCTAAAGGTTAGCATGTTTAAAATACGTAAGTCGTTTTGTTCATCAAATTTAAGTAGATAACTCATCAGTTGTTTGCATCAGAGCGATAATTTTTGAGATAGTTATTAAAACTGTTTAAAGGTTGTCAAACGTTGTTTCTCGTTGTATATCCTTTAATTCTAGAGTTAAATTGATAAATAACGTGTACGAATTTGTTTAACGCATTTGTTTTGGTTACTCGACGTCTCCGTTCTCGTGTAGCCTACATATTGCGTTTTTTTTTTAATTTGCTTACCGGGCTAAAGGTTAGCATGTTTAAAATACGTAAGTCGTTTTGTTCATCAAATTTAAGTAGATAACTCATCAGTTGTTTGCATCAGAGCGACAATTTTTGAGATAGTTATTAAAACTGTTTAAAGGTTGTCAAACGTTGTTTCTCGTTGTATATCCTTTAATTCTAGAGTTAAATTGATAAATAACGTGTACGAATTTGTTTAACGCATTTGTTTTGGTTACTCGACGTCTCCGTTCTCGTGTAGCCTACATATTGCGTTTTTTTTTTTAATTTGCTTACCGGGCTAAAGGTTAGCATGTTTAAAATACGTAAGTCGTTTTGTTCAACAAATTTAAGTAGATAACTCATCAGTTGTTTGCATCAGAGCGACAATTTTTGAGATAGTTATTAAAACTGTTTAAAGGTTGTCAAACGTTGTTTCTCGTTGTATATCCTTTAATTCTAGAGTTAAATTGATAAATAACGTGTACGAATTTGTTTAACGCATTTGTTTTGGTTACTCGACGTCTCCGTTCTCGTGTAGCCTACATATTGCGTTTTTTTTTTTAATTTGCTTACCGGGCTAAATGTTAGCATGTTTAAAATACGTAAGTCGTTTTGTTCATCAAATTTAAGTAGATAACTCAGCAGTTGTTTGCATCAGAGCGACAATTTTTGAGATAGTTATTAAAACTGTTTAAAGGTTGTCAAACGTTGTTTCTCGTTGTATGTCCTTTAATTCTAGAGTTAAATTGATAAATAACGTGTACGAATTTGTTTAACGCATTTGTTTTGGTTACTCGACGTCTCCGTTCTCGTGTAGCCTACATATTGCGTTTTTTTTTAATTTGCTTACCGGGCTAAAGGTTAGCATGTTTAAAATACGTAAGTCGTTTTGTTCATCATATTTAAGTAGATAACTCATCAGTTGTTTGCATCAGAGCGATAATTTTTAAGATAGTTATTAAAACTGTTTAAAGGTTGTCAAACGTTGTTTCTCGTTGTATATCCTTTAATTCTAGAGTTAAATTGATAAATAACGTGTACGAATTTGTTTAACGCATTTGTTTTGGTTACTCGACGTCTCCGTTCTCGTGTAGCCTACATATTGCGTTTTTTTTTTTAATTTGCTTACCGGGCTAAAGGTTAGCATGTTTAAAATACGTAAGTCGTTTTGTTCAACAAATTTAAGTAGATAACTCATCAGTTGTTTGCATCAGAGCGATAATTTTTGAGATAGTTATTAAAACTGTTTAAAGGTTGTCAAACGTTGTTTCTCGTTGTATATCCTTTAATTCTAGAGTTAAATTGATAAATAGCGTGTACGAATTTGTTTAACGCATTTGTTTTGGTTACTCGACGTCTCCGTTCTCGTGTAGCCTACATATTGCGTTTTTTTTTAATTTGCTTACCGGGCTAAAGGTTAGCATGTTTAAAATACGTAAGTCGTTTTGTTCATCATATTTAAGTAGATAACTCATCAGTTGTTTGCATCAGAGCGATAATTTTTGAGATAGTTATTAAAACTGTTTAAAGGTTGTCAAACGTTGTTTCTCGTTGTATATCCTTTAATTCTAGAGTTAAATTGATAAATAACGTGTACGAATTTGTTTAACGCATTTGTTTTGGTTACTCGACGTCTCCGTTCTCGTGTAGCCTACATATTGCGTTTTTTTTTTAATTTGCTTACCGGGCTAAAGGTTAGCATGTTTAAAATACGTAAGTCGTTTTGTTCATCAAATTTAAGTAGATAACTCATCAGTTGTTTGCATCAGAGCGATAATTTTTGAGATAGTTATTAAAACTGTTTAAAGGTTGTCAAACGTTGTTTCTCGTTGTATATCCTTTAATTCTAGAGTTAAATTGATAAATAACGTGTACGAATTTGTTTAACGCATTTGTTTTGGTTACTCGACGTCTCCGTTCTCGTGTAGCCTACATATTGCGTTTTTTTTTTAATTTGCTTACCGGGCTAAAGGTTAGCATGTTTAAAATACGTAAGTCGTTTTGTTCAACAAATTTAAGTAGATAACTCATCAGTTGTTTGCATCAGAGCGATAATTTTTGAGATAGTTATTAAAACTGTTTAAAGGTTGTCAAACGTTGTTTTTCGTTGTATATCCTTTAATTCTAGAGTTAAATTGATAAATAACGTGTACGAATTTGTTTAACGCATTTGTTTTGGTTACTCGACGTCTCCGTTCTCGGTTAGCCTACATATTGCGTTTTTTTTTTAATTTGCTTACCGGGCTAAAGGTTAGCATGTTTAAAATACGTAAGTCGTTTTGTTCATCATATTTAAGTAGATAACTCATCAGTTGTTTGCATCAGAGCGATAATTTTTGAGATAGTTATTAAAACTGTTTAAAGGTTGTCAAACGTTGTTTCTCGTTTTATATCCTTTAATTCTAGAGTTAAATTGATAAATAACGTGTACGAATTAGTTTAACGCATTTGTTTTGGTTACTCGACGTCTCCGTTCTCGTGTAGCCTACATATTGCGTTTTTTTTTTAATTTGCTTACCGGGCTAAAGGTTAGCATGTTTAAAATACGTAAGTCGTTTTGTTCATCATATTTAAGTAGATAACTCATCAGTTGTTTGCATCAGAGCGATAATTTTTGAGATAGTTATTAAAACTCTTTAAAGGTTGTCAAACGTTGTTTCTCGTTGTATATCCTTTAATTCTAGAGTTAAATTGATAAATAACGTGTACGAATTTGTTTAACGCATTTGTTTTGGTTACTCGGCGTCTCCGTTCTCGTGTAGCCTACATATTGCGTTTTTTTTTTTAATTTGCTTACCGGGCTAAAGGTTAGCATGTTTAAAATACGTAAGTCGTTTTGTTCATCAAATTTAAGTAGATAACTCATCAGTTGTTTGCATCAGAGCGATAATTTTTGAGATAGTTATTAAAACTGTTTAAAGGTTGTCAAACGTTGTTTCTCGTTGTATATCCTTTAATTCTAGAGTTAAATTGATAAATAACGTGTACGAATTTGTTTAACGCATTTGTTTTGGTTACCCGACGTCTCCGTTCTCGTGTAGCCTACATATTGCGTTTTTTTTTAATTTGCTTACCGGGCTAAAGGTTAGCATGTTTAAAATACGTAAGTCGTTTTGTTCATCATATTTAAGTAGATAACTCATCAGTTGTTTGCATCAGAGCGACAATTTTTGAGATAGTTATTAAAATTGTTTAAAGGTTGTCAAACGTTGTTTCTCGTTGTATATCCTTTAATTCTAGTGTTAAATTGATAAATAACGTGTACGAATTTGTTTAACGCATTTGTTTTGGTTACTCGACGTCTCCGTTCTCGTGTAGCCTACATATTGCGTTTTTTTTTTAATTTGCTTACCGGGCTAAAGGTTAGCATGTTTAAAATACGTAAGTCGTTTTGTTCATCAAATTTAAGTAGATAACTGATCAGTTGTTTGCATCAGAGCGATAATTTTTGAGATAGTTATTAAAATTGTTTAAAGGTTGTCAAACGTTGTTTCTCGTTGTATATCCTTTAATTCTAGAGTTAAATTGATAAATAACGTGTACGATTTGTTTAACGCATTTTTTTTGGTTACTCGACGTCTCCGTTCTCGTGTAGCCTACATATTGCGTTTTTTTTTTTATTTGCTTACCGGGCTAAAGGTTAGCATGTTTAAAATACGTAAGTCGTTTTGTTCATCAAATTTAAGTAGATAACTCATCAGTTGTTTGCATCAGAGCGAGACAATTTTTGAGATAGTTATTAAAATTGTTTAAAGGTTGTCAAACGTTGTTTCTCGTTGTATATCCTTTAATTCTAGAGTTAAATTGATAAATAACGTGTACGAATTTGTTTAACGCATTTGTTTTGGTTACTCGACGTCTCCGTTCTCGTGTAGCCTACATATTGCGTTTTTTTTTTAATTTGCTTACCGGGCTAAAGGTTAGCATGCTTAAAATACGTAAGTCGTTTTGTTCAACAAATTTGAGTAGATAACTCATCAGTTGTTTGCATCAGAGCGAGACAATTTTTGAGATAGTTATTAAAATTGTTTAAAGGTTGTCAAACGTTGTTTCTCGTTGTATATCCTTTAATTCTAGAGTTAAATTGATAAATAACGTGTACGAATTTGTTTAACGCATTTGTTTTGGTTACTCGACGTCTCCGTTCTCGTGTAGCCTACATATTGCGTTTTTTTTTTAATTTGCTTACCGGGCTAAAGGTTAGCATGTTTAAAATACGTAAGTCGTTTTGTTCATCAAATTTAAGTAGATAATTCATCAGTTGTTTGCATCAGAGCGATAATTTTTGAGATAGTTATTAAAACTGTTTAAAGGTTGTCAAACGTTGTTTCTCGTTGTATATCCTTTAATTCTAGAGTTAAATTGATAAATAACGTGTACGAATTTGTTTAACGCATTTGTTTTGGTTACTCGACGTCTCCGTTCTCGTGTAGCCTACATATTGCGTTTTTTTTTTTTAATTTGCTTACCGGGCTAAAGGTTAGCATGCTTAAAATACGTAAGTCGTTTTGTTCATCAAATTTAAGTAGATAACTCATCAGTTGTTTGCATCAGAGCGATAATTTTTGAGATAGTTATTAAAACTGTTTAAAGGTTGTCAAACGTTGTTTCTCGTTGTATATCCTTTAATTCTAGAGTTAAATTGATAAATAACGTGTACGAATTTGTTTAACGCATTTGTTTTGGTTACTCGACGTCTCCGTTCTCGTGTAGCCTACATATTGCGTTTTTTTTTTAATTTGCTTACCGGGCTAAAGGTTAGCATGTTTAAAATACGTAAGTCGTTTTGTTCATCAAATTTAAGTAGATAACTCATCAGTTGTTTGCATCAGAGCGATAATTTTTGAGATAGTTATTAAAACTGTTTAAAGTTTGTCAAACGTTGTTTCTCGTTGTATATCCTTAAATTCTAGAGTTAAATTGATAAATAACGTGTACGAATTTGTTTAACGCATTTGTTTTGGTTACTCGACGTCTCCGTTCTCGTGTAGCCTACATATTGCGTTTTTTTTTTAATTTGCTTACCGGGCTAAAGGTTAGCATGTTTAAAATACGTAAGTCGTTTTGTTCAATAAATTTGAGTAGATAACTCATCAGTTGTTTGCATCAGAGCGATAATTTTTGAGATAGTTATTAAAACTGTTTAAAGGTTGTCAAACGTTGTTTCTCGTTGTATATCCTTTAATTCTAGAGTTAAATTGATAAATAACGTGTACGAATTTGTTTAACGCATTTGTTTTGGTTACTCGACGTCTCCGTTCTCGTGTAGCCTACATATTGCGTTTTTTTTTTAATTTGCTTACCGGGCTAAAGGTTAGCATGTTTAAAATACGTAAGTCGTTTTGTTCATCAAATTTAAGTAGATAACTCATCAGTTGTTTGCATCAGAGCGATAATTTTTGAGATAGTTATTAAAACTGTTTAAAGGTTGTCAAACGTTGTTTCTCGTTGTATATCCTTTAATTCTAGAGTTAAATTGATAAATAACGTGTACGAATTTGTTTAACGCATTTGTTTTGGTTACTCGACGTCTCCGTTCTCGTGTAGCCTACATATTGCGTTTTTTTTTTTAATTTGCTTACCGGGCTAAAGGTTAGCATGCTTAAAATACGTAAGTCGTTTTGTTCATCATATTTAAGTAGATAACTCATCAGTTGTTTGCATCAGAGCGATAATTTTTGAGATAGTTATTAAAACTGTTTAAAGGTTGTCAAACGTTGTTTCTCGTTGTATATCCTTTAATTCTAGAGTTAAATTGATAAATAACGTGTACGAATTTGTTTAACGCATTTGTTTTGGTTACTCGACGCCTCCGTTCTCGTGTAGCCTACATATTGCGTTTTTTTTTAATTTGCTTACCGGGCTAAAGGTTAGCATGTGTAAAATACGTAAGTCGTTTTGTTCATCAAATTTAAGTAGATAACTCATCAGTTGTTTGCATCAGAGCGATAATTTTTGAGATAGTTATTAAAACTGTTTAAAGGTTGTCAAACGTTGTTTCTCGTTGTATATCCTTTAATTCTAGAGTTAAATTGATAAATAACGTGTACGAATTTGTTTAACGCATTTGTTTTGGTTACTCGACGTCTCCGTTCTCGTGTAGCCTACATATTGCGTTTTTTTTTTAATTTGCTTACCGGGCTAAAGGTTAGCATGTTTAAAATACGTAAGTCGTTTTGTTCATCAAATTTAAGTAGATAACTCATCAGTTGTTTGCATCAGAGAGATAATTTTTGAGATAGTTATTAAAACTGTTTAAAGGTTGTCAAACGTTGTTTCTCGTTGTATATCCTTTAATTCTAGAGTTAAATTGATAAATAACGTGTACGAATTTGTTTAACGCATTTGTTTTGGTTACTCGACGTCTCCGTTCTCGTGTAGCCTACATATTGCGTTTTTTTTTTTTATTTGCTTACCGGGCTAAAGGTTAGCATGTTTAAAATACGTAAGTCGTTTTGTTCATCATATTTAAGTAGATAACTCATCAGTTGTTTGCATCAGAGCGACAATTTTTGAGATAGTTATTAAAACTGTTTAAAGGTTGTCAAACGTTGTTTCTCGTTGTATATCCTTTAATTCTAGAGTTAAGTTGATAAATAACGTGTACGAATTTGTTTAACGCATTTGTTTTGGTTACTCGACGTCTCCGTTCTCGTGTAGCCTACATATTGCGTTTTGTTTTTAATTTGCTTACCGGGCTAAAGGTTAGCATGTTTAAAATACGTAAGTCGTTTTGTTCATCAAATTTAAGTAGATAACTCATCAGTTGTTTGCATCAGAGCGATAATTTTTGAGATAGTTATTAAAACTGTTTAAAGGTTGTCAAACGTTTTTTCTTGTTGTATATCCTTTAATTCTAGAGTTAAATTGATAAATAACGTGTACGAATTTGTTTAACGCATTTGTTTTGGTTACTCGACGTCTCCGTTCTCGTGTAGCCCACATATTGCGTTTTTTTTTTTAATTTGTTTACCGGGCAATTTTAAATAATTTGCTTACGGTTAGCATGTTTAAAATACGTAAGTCGTTTTGTTCATCAAATTTAAGTAGATAACTCATCAGTTGTTTGCATCAGAGCGATAATTTTTGAGATAGTTATTAAAACTGTTTAAAGGTTATCAAACGTTGTTTCTCGTTGTATATCCTTTAATTCTAGAGTTAAATTGATAAATAACATGTACGAATTTGTTTAACGCATTTGTTTTGGTTACTCGACGTCTCCGTTCTCGTGTAGCCTACATATTGCGTTTTTTTTTTTAATTTGCTTACCGGGCTAAAGGTTAGCATGCTTAAAATACGTAAGTCGTTTTGTTCAACAAATTTAAGTAGATAACTCATCAGTTGTTTGCATCAGAGCGATAATTTTTGAGATAGTTTTCAAAACTGTTTAAAGGTTGTCAAACGTTGTTTCTCGTTGTATATCCTTTAATTCTAGAGTTAAATTGATAAATAACGTGTACGAATTTGTTTAACGCATTTGTTTTGGTTACTCGACGTCTCCGTTCTCGTGTAGCCTACATATTGCGTTTTTTTTTTAATTTGCTTACCGGGCTAAAGGTTAGCATGTTTAAAATACGTAAGTCGTTTTGTTCAACAAATTTAAGTAGATAACTCATCAGTTGTTTGCATCAGAGCGATAATTTTTGAGATAGTTTTTAAAACTGTTTAAAGGTTGTCAAACGTTGTTTCTCGTTGTATATCCTTTAATTCTAGAGTTAAATTGATAAATAACGTGTACGAATTTGTTTAACGCATTTGTTTTGGTTACTCGACGTCTCCGTTCTCGTGTAGCCTACATATTGCGTTTTTTTTTTAATTTGCTTACCGGGCTAAAGGTTAGCATGTTTAAAATACGTAAGTCGTTTTGTTCATCAAATTTAAGTAGATAACTCATCAGTTGTTTGCATCAGAGCGATAATTTTTGAGATAGTTTTTAAAACTGTTTAAAGGTTGTCAAACGTTGTTTCTCGTTGTATATCCTTTAATTCTAGAGTTAAATTGATAAATAACGTGTACGAATTTGTTTAACGCATTTGTTTTGGTTACTCGACGTCTCCGTTCTCGTGTAGCCTACATATTGCGTTTTTTTTTAATTTGTTTTTGTTCATCAAATTTAAGTAGATAACTCATCAGTTGTTTGCATCAGAGCGATAATTTTTGAGATAGTTATTAAAACTGTTTAAAGGTTGTCAAACGTTGTTTCTCGTTGTATATCCTTTAATTCTAGAGTTAAATTGATAAATAACGTGTAAGAATTTGTTTAACGCATTTGTTTTGGTTACTCGAGGTCTCCGTTCTCGTGTAGCCTACATATTGCGTTTTTTTTTAATTTGCTTACCGGGCTAAAGGTTAGCATGTTTAAAATACGTAAGTCGTTTTGTTCATCAAATTTAAGTAGATAACTCATCAGTTGTTTGCATCAGAGCGACAATTTTTGAGATAGTTATTAAAACTGTTTAAAGGTTGTCAAACGTTGTTTCTCGTTGTATATCCTTTAATTCTAGAGTTAAATTGATAAATAACGTGTACGAATTTGTTTAACGCATTTGTTTTGGTTACTCGACGTCTCCGTTCTCGTGTAGCCTACATATTGCGTTTTTTTTTTAATTTGCTTACCGGGCTAAAGGTTAGCATGCTTAAAATACGTAAGTCGTTTTGTTCATCAAATTTAAGTAGATAACTCATCAGTTGTTTGCATCAGAGCGATAATTTTTGAGATAGTTATTAAAACTGTTTAAAGGTTGTCAAACGTTGTTTCTCGTTGTATATCCTTTAATTCTAAAGTTAAATTGATAAATAACGTGTACGAATTTGTTTAACGCATTTGTTTTGGTTACTCGACGTCTCCGTTCTCGTGTAGCCTACATATTTCGTTTTTTTTTTAATTTGCTTACCGGGCTAAAGTTAGCATGTTTAAAATACGTAAGTCGTTTTGTTCAACAAATTTAAGTAGATAACTCATCAGTTGTTTGCATCAGAGCGACAATTGTTTCTCGTTGTATATCCTTTAATCCTAGAGTTAAATTGATAAATAACGTGTACGAATTTGTTTAACGCATTTGTTTTGGTTACTCGACGTCTCCGTTCTCGTGTAGCCTACATATTGCGTTTTTTTTTTTTAATTTGCTTACCGGGCTAAAGGTTAGCATGTTTAAAATACGTAAGTCGTTTTGTTCATCAAATTTAAGTAGATAACTCATCAGTTGTTTGCATCAGAGCGATAATTTTTGAGATAGTTATTAAAACTGTTTAAAGGTTGTCAAACGTTGTTTCTCGTTGTATATCTTTTAATTCTAGAGTTAAATTGATAAATAACGTGTACGAATTTGTTTAACGCATTTGTTTTGGTTACTCGACGTCTCCGTTCTCGTGTAGCCTACATATTGCGTTTTTTTTTAATTTGCTTACCGGGCTAAAGGTTAGCATGTTTAAAATACGTAAGTCGTTTTGTTCATCAAATTTAAGTAGATAACTCATCAGTTGTTTGCATCAGAGCGAGACAATTTTTGAGATAGTTATTAAAATTGTTTAAAGGTTGTCAAACGTTGTTTCTCGTTGTATATCCTTTAATTCTAGAGTTAAATTGATAAATAACGTGTACGAATTTGTTTAACGCATTTGTTTTGGTTACTCGACGTCTCCGTTCTCGTGTAGCCTACATATTGCGTTTTTTTTTTAATTTGCTTACCGGGCTAAAGGTTAGCATGCTTAAAATACGTAAGTCGTTTTGTTCAACAAATTTGAGTAGATAACTCATCAGTTGTTTGCATCAGAGCGAGACAATTTTTGAGATAGTTATTAAAATTGTTTAAAGGTTGTCAAACGTTGTTTCTCGTTGTATATCCTTTAATTCTAGAGTTAAATTGATAAATAACGCGTACGAATTTGTTTAACGCATTTGTTTTGGTTACTCGACGTCTCCGTTCTCGTGTAGCCTACATATTGCGTTTTTTTTTTAATTTGCTTACCGGGCTAAAGGTTAGCATGTTTAAAATACGTAAGTCGTTTTGTTCATCAAATTTAAGTAGATAACTCATCAGTTGTTTGCATCAGAGCGATAATTTTTGAGATAGTTATTAAAACTGTTTAAAGGTTGTCAAACGTTGTTTCTCGTTGTATATCCTTTAATTCTAGAGTTAAATTGATAAATAACGTGTACGAATTTGTTTAACGCATTTGTTTTGGTTACTCGACGTCTCCGTTCTCGTGTAGCCTACATATTGCGTTTTTTTTTTTAATTTGCTTACCGGGCTAAAAGTTAGCATGCTTAAAATACGTAAGTCGTTTTGTTCATAAAATTTAAGTAGATAACTCATCAGTTGTTTGCATCAGAGCGATAATTTTTGAGATAGTTATTAAAACGGTTTAAAGGTTGTCAAACGTTGTTTCTCGTTGTATATCCTTTAATTCTAGAGTTAAATTGATAAATAACGTGTACGAATTTGTTTAACGCATTTGTTTTGGTTACTCGACGTCTCCGTTCTCGTGTAGCCTACATATTGCGTTTTTTTTTTAATTTGCTTACCGGGCTAAAGGTTAGCATGTTTAAAATACGTAAGTCGTTTTGTTCATCAAATTTAAGTAGATAACTCATCAGTTGTTTGCATCAGAGCGATAATTTTTGAGATAGTTATTAAAACTGTTTAAAGTTTGTCAAACGTTGTTTCTCGTTGTATATCCTTTAATTCTAGAGTTAAATTGATAAATAACGTGTACGAATTTGTTTAACGCATTTGTTTTGGTTACTCGACGTCTCCGTTCTCGTGTAGCCTACATATTGCGTTTTTTTTTTAATTTGCTTACCGGGCTAAAGGTTAGCATGTTTAAAATACGTAAGTCGTTTTGTTCAATAAATTTTAGTAGATAACTCATCAGTTGTTTGCATCAGAGCGATAATTTTTGAGATAGTTATTAAAACTGTTTAAAGGTTGTCAAACGTTGTTTCTCGTTGTATATCCTTTAATTCTAGAGTTAAATTGATAAATAACGTGTACGAATTTGTTTAACGCATTTGTTTTGGTTACTCGACGTCTCCGTTCTCGTGTAGCCTACATATTGCGTTTTTTTTAATTTGCTTACCGGGCTAAAGGTTAGCATGTTTAAAATACGTAAGTCGTTTTGTTCATCAAATTGAAGTAGATAACTCATCAGTTGTTTGCATCAGAGCGATAATTTTTGAGATAGTTATTAAAACTGTTTAAAGGTTGTCAAACCTTGTTTCTCGTTGTATATCCTTTAATTCTAGAGTTAAATTGATAAATAACGTGTACGAATTTGTTTAACGCGTTTGTTTTGGTTACTCGACGTCTCCGTTCTCGTGTAGCCTACATATTGCGTTTTTTTTTTTAATTTGCTTACCGGGCTAAAGGCTAGCATGCTTAAAATACGTAAGTCGTTTTGTTCATCATATTTAAGTAGATAACTCATCAGTTGTTTGCATCAGAGCGATAATTTTTGAGATAGTTATTAAAACTGTTTAAAGTTTGTCAAACGTTGTTTCTCGTTGTATATCCTTTAATTCTAGAGTTAAATTGATAAATAACGTGTACGAATTTGTTTAACGCATTTGTTTTGGTTACTCGACGTCTCCGTTCTCGTGTAGCCTACATATTGCGTTTTTTTTTTAATTTGCTTACCGGGCTAAAGGTTAGCATGTGTAAAATACGTAAGTCGTTTTGTTCATCAAATTTAAGTAGATAACTCATCAGTTGTTTGCATCAGAGCGATAATTTTTGAGATAGTTATTAAAACTGTTTAAAGGTTGTCAAACGTTGTTTCTCGTTGTATATCCTTTAATTCTAGAGTTAAATTGATAAATAACGTGTACGAATTTGTTTAACGCATTTGTTTTGGTTACTCGACGTCTCCGTTCTCGTGTAGCCTACATATTGCGTTTTTTTTTTTAATTTGCTTACCGGGCTAAAGGTTAGCATGTTTAAAATACGTAAGTCGTTTTGTTCATCAAATTTAAGTAGATAACTCATCAGTTGTTTGCATCAGAGCGATAATTTTTGAGATAGTTATTAAAACTGTTTAAAGGTTGTCAAACGTTGTTTCTCGTTGTATATCCTTTAATTCTAGAGTTAAATTGATAAATAACGTGTACGAATTTGTTTAACGCATTTGTTTTGGTTACTCGACGTCTCCGTTCTCGTGTAGCCTACATATTGCGTTTTTTTTTAATTTGCTTACCGGGCTAAAGGTTAGCATGTTTAAAATACGTAAGTCGTTTTGTTCATTATATTTAAGTAGATAACTCATCAGTTGTTTGCATCAGAGCGATAATTTTTGAGATAGTTATTAAAACTTTTTAAAGGTTGTCAAACGTTGTTTCTCGTTGTATATCCTTTAATTCTAGAGTTAAGTTGATAAATAACGTGTACGAATTTGTTTAACGCATTTGTTTTGGTTACTCGACGTCTCCGTTCTCGTGTAGCCTTCATATTGCGTTTTGTTTTTAATTTGCTTACCGGGCTAAAGGTTAGCATGTTTAAAATACGTAAGTCGTTTTGTTCATCAAATTTAAGTAGATAACTCATCAGTTGTTTGCATCAGAGCGATAATTTTTGAGATAGTTATTAAAACTGTTTAAAGGTTGTCAAACGTTTTTTCTCGTTGTATATCCTTTAATTCTAGAGTTAAATTGATAAATAACGTGTACGAATTTGTTTAACGCATTTGTTTTGGTTACTCGACGTCTCCGTTCTCGTGTAGCCCACATATTGCGTTTTTTTTTTTAATTTGCTTACCGGGCTAAAGGTTAGCATGTTTAAAATACGTAAGTCGTTTTGTTCATCAAATTTAAGTAGATAACTCATCAGTTGTTTGCATCAGAGCGATAATTTTTGAGATAGTTATTAAAACTGTTTAAAGGTTATCAAACGTTGTTTCTCGTTGTATATCCTTTAATTCTAGAGTTAAATTGATAAATAACGTGTACGAATTTGTTTAACGCATTTGTTTTGGTTACTCGACGTCTCCGTTCTCGTGTAGCCTACATATTGCGTTTTTTTTTTTAATTTGCTTACCGGGCTAAAGGTTAGCATGCTTAAAATACGTAAGTCGTTTTGTTCAACAAATTTAAGTAGATAACTCATCAGTTGTTTGCATCAGAGCGATAATTTTTGAGATAGTTATCAAAACTGTTTAAAGGTTGTCAAACGTTGTTTCTCGTTGTATATCCTTTAATTCTAGAGTTAAATTGATAAATAACGTGTACGAATTTGTTTAACGTATTTGTTTTGGTTACTCGACGTCTCCGTTCTCGTGTAGCCTACATATTGCGTTTTTTTTTTTAATTTGCTTACCGGGCTAAAGGTTAGCATGTTTAAAATACGTAAGTCGTTTTGTTCAACAAATTTAAGTAGATAACTCATCAGTTGTTTGCATCAGAGCGATAATTTTTGAGATAGTTATTAAAACTGTTTAAAGGTTGTCAAACGTTGTTTCTCGTTGTATATCCTTTAATTCTAGAGTTAAATTGATAAATAACGTGTACGAATTTGTTTAACGCATTTGTTTTGGTTACTCGACGTCTCCGTTCTCGTGTAGCCTACATATTGCGTTTTTTTTCTAATTTGCTTACCGGGCTAAAGGTTAGCATGTTTAAAATACGTAAGTCGTTTTGTTCATCATATTTAAGTAGATAACTCATCAGTTGTTTGCATCAGAGCGATAATTTTTGAGATAGTTATTAAAACTGTTTAAAGGTTGTCAAACGTTGTTTCTCGTTGTATATCCTTTAATTCTAGAGTTAAATTGATAAATAATGTGTACGAATTTGTTTAACGCATTTGTTTTGGTTACTCGACGTCTCCGTTCTCGTGTAGCCTACATATTACGTTTTTTTTTAATTTGCTTACCGGGCTAAAGGTTAGCATGTTTAAAATACGTAAGTCGTTTTGTTCATCAAATTTAAGTAGATAACTCATCAGTTGTTTGCATCAGAGCGATAATTTTTGAGATAGTTATTAAAACTGTTTAAAGGTTGTCAAACGTTGTTTCTCGTTGTATATACTTTAATTCTAGAGTTAAATTGATAAATAACGTGTACGAATTTGTTTAACGCATTTGTTTTGGTTACTCGACGTCTCCGTTCTCGTGTAGCCTACATATTGCGTTTTTTTTTAATTTGCTTACCGGGCTAAAGGTTAGCATGTTTAAAATACGTAAGTCGTTTTGTTCATCAAATTTAAGTAGATAACTCAACAGTTGTTTGCATCAGAGCGATAATTTTTGAGATAGTTATTAAAACTGTTTAAAGGTTGTCAAACGTTGTTTCTCGTTGTATATCCTTTAATTCTAGAGTTAAATTGATAAATAACGTGTAAGAATTTGTTTAACGCATTTGTTTTGGTTACTCGACGTCTCCGTTCTCGTGTAGCCTACATATTGCGTTTTTTTTTTAATTTGCTTACCGGGCTAAAGGTTAGCATGTTTAAAATACGTAAGTCGTTTTGTTCATCAAATTTAAGTAGATAACTCATCAGTTGTTTGCATCAGAGCGACAATTTTTGAGATAGTTATTAAAACTGTTTAAAGGTTGTCAAACGTTGTTTCTCGTTGTATATCCTTTAATTCTAGAGTTAAATTGATAAATAACGTGTACGAATTTGTTTAACGCATTTGTTTTGGTTACTCGACGTCTCCGTTCTCGTGTAGCCTACATATTACGTTTTTTTTTTTAATTTGATTACCGGGCTAAAGGTTAGCATGTTTAAAATACGTAAGTCGTTTTGTTCATCAAATTTAAGTAGATAACTCATCAGTTGTTTGCATTAGAGCGATAATTTTTGAGATAGTTATTAAAACTGTTTAAAGGTTGTCAAACGTTGTTTCTCGTTGTATATACTTTAATTCTAGAGTTAAATTGATAAATAACGTGTACGAATTTTTTTAACGCATTTGTTTTGGTTACTCGACGTCTCCGATCTCGTGTAGCCTACATATTGCGTTTTTTTTTTTAATTTGCTTACCGGGCTAAAGGTTAGCATGTTTAAAATACGTAAGTCGTTTTGTTCATCAAATTTAAGTAGATAACTCATCAGTTGTTTGCATCAGAGCGACAATTTTTGAGATAGTTATTAAAACTGTTTAAAGGTTGTCAAACGTTGTTTCGCGTTGTATATCCTTTAATTCTAGAGTTAAATTGATAAATAACTTGTACGAATTTGTTTAACGCATTTGTTTTGGTTACTCGACGTCTCCGTTCTCGTGTAGCCTACATATTGCGTTTTTTTTTTAATTTGCTTACCGGGCTAAAGGTTAGCATGTTTAAAATACGTAAGTCGTTTTGTTCATCATATTTAAGTAGATAACTCATCAGTTGTTTGCATCAGAGCGATAATTTTTGAGATAGTTATTAAAACTGTTTAAAGGTTGTCAAACGTTGTTTCTCGTTGTATATCCTTTAATTCTAGAGTTAAATTGATAAATAACGTGTAAGAATTTGTTTAACGCATTTGTTTTGGTTACTCGACGTCTCCGTTCTCGTGTAGCCTACATTTGCGTTTTTTTTTTAATTTGCTTACCGGGCTAAAGGTTAGCATGCTTAAAATACGTAAGTCGTTTTGTTCAACAAATTTGAGTAGATAACTCATCAGTTGTTTGCATCAGAGCGACAATTTTTGAGATAGTTATTAAAACTGTTTAAAGGTTGTCAAACGTTGTTTCTCTTTGTATATCCTTTAATTCTAGAGTTAAATTGATAAATAACGTGTACGAATTTGTTTAACGCATTTGTTTTGGTTACTCGACGTCTCCGTTCTCGTGTAGCCTACATATTGCGTTTTTTTTTAATTTGTTTACCGGGCTAAAGGTTAGCATGTTTAAAATACGTAAGTCGTTTTGTTCATCATATTTAAGTAGATAACTCATCAGTTGTTTGCATCAGAGCGACAATTTTTGAGATAGTTATTAAAACTGTTTAAAGGTTGTCAAACGTTGTTTCTCGTTGTATATCCTTTAATTCTAGAGTTAAATTGATAAATAACGTGTACGAATTTGTTTAACGCATTTGTTTTGGTTACTCGACGTCTCCGTTCTCGTGTAGCCTACATATTGCGTTTTTTTTTTAATTTGCTTACCGGGCTAAAGGTTAGCATGCTTAAAATACGTAAGTCGTTTTGTTCAACAAATTTGAGTAGATAACTCATCAGTTGTTTGCATCAGAGCGATAATTTTTGAGATAGTTATTAAAACTGTTTAAAGGTTGTCAAACGTTGTTTCTCGTTGTATATCCTTTAATTCTAGAGTTAAATTGATAAGTAACGTGTACGAATTTGTTTAACGCATTTGTTTTGGTTACTCGACGTCTCCGTTCTCGTGTAGCCTACATATTGCGTTTTTTTTTTAATTTGCTTACCGGGCTAAAGGTTAGCATGTTTAAAATACGTAAGTCGTTTTGTTCAACAAATTTAAGTAGATAACTCATCAGTTGTTTGCATCAGAGCGATAATTTTTGAGATAGTTATTAAAACTGTTTAAAGGTTGTCAAACGTTGTTTCTCGTTGTATATCCTTTAATTCTAGACTTAAATTGATAAATAACGTGTACGAATTTGTTTAACGCATTTGTTTTGGTTACTCGACGTCTCCGTTCTCGTGTAGCCTACATATTGCGTTTTTTTTTTTAATTTGCTTACCGGGCTAAAGGTTAGCATGTTTAAAATACGTAAGTCGTTTTGTTCATCATATTTAAGTAGATAACTCATCAGTTGTTTGCATCAGAGCGATAATTTTTGAGATAGTTATTAAAATTGTTTAAAGGTTGTCAAACGTTGTTTCTCGTTGTATATCCTTTAATTCTAGAGTTAAATTGATAAATAACGTGTACGAATTTGTTTAACGCATTTGTTTTGGTTACTCGACGTCTCCGTTCTCGTGTAGCCTACATATTGCGTTTTTTTTTTAATTTGCTTACCGGGCTAAAGGTTAGCATGTTTAAAATACGTAAGTCGTTTTGTTCATCAAATTTAAGTAGATAACTCATCAGTTGTTTGCATCAGAGCGATAATTTTTGAGATAGTTATTAAAACTGTTTAAAGGTTGTCAAACGTTGTTTCTCGTTGTATATCCTTTAATTCTAGAGTTAAATTGATAAATAACGTGTACGAATTTGTTTAACGCATTTGTTTTGGTTACTCGACGTCTCCGTTCTCGTGTAGCCTACATATTGCGTTTTTTTTTTAATTTGCTTACCGGGCTAAAGGTTAGCATGTTTAAAATACGTAAGTCGTTTTGTTCATCATATTTAAGTAGATAACTCATCAGTTGTTTGCATCAGAGCGATAATTTTTGAGATAGTTATTAAAACTGTTTAAAGGTTGTCAAACGTTGTTTCTCGTTGTATATCCTTTAATTCTAGAGTTAAATTGATAAATAACGTGTACGAATTTGTTTAACGCATTTGTTTTGGTTACTCGACGTCTCCGTTCTCGTGTAGCCTACATATTGCGTTTTTTTTTTTTAATTTGCTTACCGGGCTAAAGGTTAGCATGTTTAAAATACGTAAGTCGTTTTGTTCATCAAATTTAAGTAGATAACTCATCAGTTGTTTGCATCAGAGCGACAATTTTTGAGATAGTTATTAAAACTGTTTAAAGGTTGTCAAACGTTGTTTCTCGTTGTATATCCTTTAATTCTAGAGTTAAATTGATAAATAACGTGTACGAATTTTTTTAACGCATTTGTTTTGGTTACTCGACGTCTCCGTTCTCGTGTAGCCTACATATTGCGTTTTTTTTTAATTTGCTTACCGGGCTAAAGGTTAGCATGTTTAAAATACGTAAGTCGTTTTGTTCATCAAATTTAAGTAGATAACTCATCAGTTGTTTGCATCAGAGCGATAATTTTTGAGATAGTTATTAAAACTGTTTAAAGGTTGTCAAACGTTGTTTCTCGTTGTATATACTTTAATTCTAGAGTTAAATTGATAAATAACGTGTACGAATTTGTTTAACGCATTTGTTTTGGTTACTCGACGTCTCCGTTCTCGTGTAGCCTACATATTCCGTTTTTTTTTAATTTGCTTACCGGGCTAAAGGTTAGCATGTTTAAAATACGTAAGTCGTTTTGTTCATCAAATTTAAGTAGATAACTCAACAGTTGTTTGCATCAGAGCGATAATTTTTGAGATAGTTATTAAAACTGTTTAAAGGTTGTCAAACGTTGTTTCTCGTTGTATATCCTTTAATTCTAGAGTTAAATTGATAAATAACGTGTAAGAATTTGTTTAACGCATTTGTTTTGGTTACTCGACGTCTCCGTTCTCGTGTAGCCTACATATTGCGTTTTTTTTTTTAATTTGCTTACCGGGCTAAAGGTTAGCATGTTTAAAATACGTAAGTCGTTTTGTTCATCAAATTTAAGTAGATAACTCATCAGTTGTTTGCATCAGAGCGACAATTTTTGAGATAGTTATTAAAACTGTTTAAAGGTTGTCAAACGTTGTTTCTCGTTGTATATCCTTTAATTCTAGAGTTAAATTGATAAATAACGTGTACGAATTTGTTTAACGCATTTGTTTTGGTTACTCGACGTCTCCGTTCTCGTGTAGCCTACATATTACGTTTTTTTTTTAATTTGATTACCGGGCTAAAGGTTAGCATGTTTAAAATACGTAAGTCGTTTTGTTCATCAAATTTAAGTAGATAACTCATCAGTTGTTTGCATTAGAGCGATAATTTTTGAGATAGTTATTAAAACTGTTTAAAGGTTGTCAAACGTTGTTTCTCGTTGTATATACTTTAATTCTAGAGTTAAATTGATAAATAACGTGTACGAATTTTTTTAACGCATTTGTTTTGGTTACTCGACGTCTCCGATCTCGTGTAGCCTACATATTGCGTTTTTTTTTTTTTAATTTGCTTACCGGGCTAAAGGTTAGCATGTTTAAAATACGGAAGTCGTTTTGTTCATCAAATTTAAGTAGATAACTCATCAGTTGTTTGCATCAGAGCGACAATTTTTGAGATAGTTATTAAAACTGTTTAAAGGTTGTCAAACGTTGTTTCGCGTTGTATATCCTTTAATTCTAGAGTTAAATTGATAAATAACGTGTACGAATTTGTTTAACGCATTTGTTTTGGTTACTCGACGTCTCCGTTCTCGTGTAGCCTACATATTGCGTTTTTTTTTTAATTTGCTTACCGGGCTAAAGGTTAGCATGTTTAAAATACGTAAGTCGTTTTGTTCATCATATTTAAGTAGATAACTCATCAGTTGTTTGCATCAGAGCGATAATTTTTGAGATAGTTATTAAAACTGTTTAAAGGTTGTCAAACGTTGTTTCTCGTTGTATATCCTTTAATTCTAGAGTTAAATTGATAAATAACGTGTAAGAATTTGTTTAACGCATTTGTTTTGGTTACTCGACGTCTCCGTTCTCGTGTAGCCTACATTTGCGTTTTTTTTTTAATTTGCTTACCGGGCTAAAGGTTAGCATGCTTAAAATACGTAAGTCGTTTTGTTCAACAAATTTGAGTAGATAACTCATCAGTTGTTTGCATCAGAGCGACAATTTTTGAGATAGTTATTAAAACTGTTTAAAGGTTGTCAAACGTTGTTTCTCTTTGTATATCCTTTAATTCTAGAGTTAAATTGATAAATAACGTGTACGAATTTGTTTAACGCATTTGTTTTGGTTACTCGACGTCTCCGTTCTCGTGTAGCCTACATATTGCGTTTTTTTTAAATTTGTTTACCGGGCTAAAGGTTAGCATGTTTAAAATACGTAAGTCGTTTTGTTCATCATATTTAAGTAGATAACTCATCAGTTGTTTGCATCAGAGCGACAATTTTTGAGATAGTTATTAAAACTGTTTAAAGGTTGTCAAACGTTGTTTCTCGTTGTATATCCTTTAATTCTAGAGTTAAATTGATAAATAACGTGTACGAATTTGTTTAACGCATTTGTTTTGGTTACTCGACGTCTCCGTTCTCGTGTAGCCTACATATTGCGTTTTTTTTTTAATTTGCTTACCGGGCTAAAGGTTAGCATGCTTAAAATACGTAAGTCGTTTTGTTCAACAAATTTGAGTAGATAACTCATCAGTTGTTTGCATCAGAGCGATAATTTTTGAGATAGTTATTAAAACTGTTTAAAGGTTGTCAAACGTTGTTTCTCGTTGTATATCCTTTAATTCTAGAGTTAAATTGATAAGTAACGTGTACGAATTTGTTTAACGCATTTGTTTTGGTTACTCGACGTCTCCGTTCTCGTGTAGCCTACATATTGCGTTTTTTTTTTAATTTGCTTACCGGGCTAAAGGTTAGCATGTTTAAAATACGTAAGTCGTTTTGTTCAACAAATTTAAGTAGATAACTCATCAGTTGTTTGCATCAGAGCGATAATTTTTGAGATAGTTATTAAAACTGTTTAAAGGTTGTCAAACGTTGTTTCTCGTTGTATATCCTTTAATTCTAGACTTAAATTGATAAATAACGTGTACGAATTTGTTTAACGCATTTGTTTTGGTTACTCGACGTCTCCGTTCTCGTGTAGCCTACATATTGCGTTTTTTTTTTTAATTTGCTTACCGGGCTAAAGGTTAGCATGTTTAAAATACGTAAGTCGTTTTGTTCATCATATTTAAGTAGATAACTCATCAGTTGTTTGCATCAGAGCGATAATTTTTGAGATAGTTATTAAAATTGTTTAAAGGTTGTCAAACGTTGTTTCTCGTTGTATATCCTTTAATTCTAGAGTTAAATTGATAAATAACGTGTACGAATTTGTTTAACGCATTTGTTTTGGTTACTCGACGTCTCCGTTCTCGTGTAGCCTACATATTGCGTTTTTTTTTTAATTTGCTTACCGGGCTAAAGGTTAGCATGTTTAAAATACGTAAGTCGTTTTGTTCATCAAATTTAAGTAGATAACTCATCAGTTGTTTGCATCAGAGCGATAATTTTTGAGATAGTTATTAAAACTGTTTAAAGGTTGTCAAACGTTGTTTCTCGTTGTATATCCTTTAATTCTAGAGTTAAATTGATAAATAACGTGTACGAATTTGTTTAACGCATTTGTTTTGATTACTCGACGTCTCCGTTCTCGTGTAGCCTACATATTGCGTTTTTTTTTTTAATTTGCTTACCGGGCTAAAGGTTAGCATGTTTAAAATACGTAAGTCGTTTTGTTCATCATATTTAAGTAGATAACTCATCAGTTGTTTGCATCAGAGCGATAATTTTTGAGATAGTTATTAAAACTGTTTAAAGGTTGTCAAACGTTGTTTCTCGTTGTATATCCTTTAATTCTAGAGTTAAATTGATAAATAACGTGTACGAATTTGTTTAACGCATTTGTTTTGGTTACTCGACGTCTCCGTTCTCGTGTAGCCTACATATTGCGTTTTTTTTTTTAATTTGCTTACCGGGCTAAAGGTTAGCATGTTTAAAATACGTAAGTCGTTTTGTTCATCAAATTTAAGTAGATAACTCATCAGTTGTTTGCATCAGAGCGACAATTTTTGAGATAGTTATTAAAACTGTTTAAAGGTTGTCAAACGTTGTTTCTCGTTGTATATCCTTTAATTCTAGAGTTAAATTGATAAATAACGTGTACGAATTTTTTTAACGCATTTGTTTTGGTTACTCGACGTCTCCGTTCTCGTGTAGCCTACATATTGCGTTTTTTTTAATTTGCTTACCGGGCTAAAGGTTAGCATGTTTAAAATACGTAAGTCGTTTTGTTCATCAAATTTAAGTAGATAACTCATCAGTTGTTTGCATCAGAGCGATAATTTTTGAGATAGTTATTAAAACTGTTTAAAGGTTGTCAAACGTTGTTTCTCGTTGTATATCCTTTAATTCTAGAGTTAAATTGATAAATAACGTGTACGAATTTGTTGAACGCATTTGTTTTGGTTACTCGACGTCTCCGTTCTCGTGTAGCCTACATATTGCGTTTTTTTTTTAATTTGCTTACCGGGCTAAAGGTTAGCATGTTTAAAATACGTAAGTCGTTTTGTACATCATATTTAAGTAGATAACTCATCAGTTGTTTGCATCAGAGCGATAATTTTTGAGATAGTTATTAAAACTGTTTAAAGGTTGTCAAACGTTGTTTCTCGTTGTATATCCTTTAATTCTAGAGTTAAATTGATAAATAACGTGTACGAATTTTTTTAACGCATTTGTTTTGGTTACTCGACGTCTCCGTTCTCGTGTAGCCTACATATTGCGTTTTTTTTTTAATTTGCTTACCGGGCTAAAGGTTAGCATGTTTAAAATACGTAAGTCGTTTTGTTCATCAAATTTAAGTAGATAACTCATCAGTTGTTTGCATCAGAGCGATAATTTTTGAGATAGTTATTAAAACTGTTTAAAGGTTGTCAAACGTTGTTTCTCGTTGTATATCCTTTAATTCTAGGGTTAAATTGATAAATAACGTGTACGAATTTGTTTAACGCATTTGTTTTGGTTACTCGACGTCTCCGTTCTCGTGTAGCCTACATATTGCGTTTTTTTTTTAATTTGCTTACCGGGCTAAAGGTTAGCATGTTTAAAATACGTAAGTCGTTTTGTTCAACAAATTTAAGTAGATAACTCATCAGTTGTTTGCATCAGAGCGACAATTTTTGAGATAGTTATTAAAACTGTTTAAAGGTTGTCAAACGTTGTTTCTCGTTGTATATCCTTTAATTCTAGAGTTAAATTGATAAATAACGTGTACGAATTTGTTTAACGCATTTGTTTTGGTTACTCGACGTCTCCGTTCTCGTGTAGCCTACATATTGCGTTTTTTTTTTTTAATTTGCTTACCGGGCTAAATGTTAGCATGTTTAAAATACGTAAGTCGTTTTGTTCATCATATTTAAGTAGATAACTCATCAGTTGTTTGCATCAGAGCGATAATTTTTGAGATAGTTATTAAAACTGTTTAAAGGTTGTCAAACGTTGTTTCTCGTTGTATATCCTTTAATTATAGAGTTAAATTGATAAATAACGTGTACGAATTTGTTTAACGCATTTGTTTTGGTTACTCGACGTCTCCGTTCTCGTGTAGCCTACATATTGCGTTTTTTTTTTTTAATTTGCTTACCGGGCTAAAGGTTAGCATGTTTAAAATACGTAAGTCGTTTTGTTCATCAAATTTAAGTAGATAACTCATCAGTTGTTTGCATCAGAGCGATAATTTTTGAGATAGTTATTAAAACTGTTTAAAGGTTGTCAAACGTTGTTTCTCGTTGTATATCCTTTAATTCTAGAGTTAAATTGATAAATAACGTGTACGAATTTGTTTAACGCATTTGTTTTGGTTACTCGACGTCTCCGTTCTCGTGTAGCCTACATATTGCGTTTTTTTTTTAATTTGCTTACCGGGCTAAAGGTTAGCATGTTTAAAATACGTAAGTCGTTTTGTTCAACAAATTTAAGTAGATAACTCATCAGTTGTTTGCATCAGAGCGACAATTTTTGAGATAGTTATTAAAACTGTTTAAAGGTTGTCAAACGTTGTTTCTCGTTGTATATCCTTTAATTCTAGAGTTAAATTGATAAATAACGTGTACGAATTTGTTTAACGCATTTGTTTTGGTTACTCGACGTCTCCGTTCTCGTGTAGCCTACATATTGCGTTTTTTTTTTTTAATTTGCTTACCGGGCTAAAGGTTAGCATGTTTAAAATACGTAAGTCGTTTTGTTCATCAAATTTAAGTAGATAACTCATCAGTTGTTTGCATCAGAGCGATAATTTTTGAGATAGTTATTAAAACTGTTTAAAGGTTGTCAAACGTTGTTTCTCGTTGTATATCCTTTAATTCTAGAGTTAAATTGATAAATAACGTGTACGAATTTGTTTAACGCATTTGTTTTGGTTACTCGACGTCTCCGTTCTCGTGTAGCCTACATATTGCGTTTTTTTTTTAATTTGCTTACCGGGCTAAAGGTTAGCATGTTTAAAATACGTAAGTCGTTTTGTTCATCATATTTAAGTAGATAACTCATCAGTTGTTTGCATCAGAGCGACAATTTTTGAGATAGTTATTAAAACTGTTTAAAGGTTTTCAAACGTTGTTTCTCGTTGTATATCCTTTAATTCTAGAGTTAAATTGATAAATAACGTGTACGAATTTGTTTAACGCATTTGTTTTGGTTACTCGACGTCTCCGTTCTCGTGTAGCCTACATATTGCGTTTTTTTTTTAATTTGCTTACCGGGCTAAAGGTTAGCATGTTTAAAATACGTAAGTCGTTTTGTTCATCATATTTAAGTAGATAACTCATCAGTTGTTTGCATCAGAGCGATAATTTTTGCGATAGTTATTAAAACTGTTTAAAGGTTGTCTAACGTTGTTTCTCGTTGTATATCCTTTAATTCTATAGTTAAATTGATAAATAACGTGTACGAATTTGTTTAACGCATTTGTTTTGGTTACTCGACGTCTCCGTTCTCGTGTAGCCTACATATTGCGTTTTTTTTTTTTAATTTGCTTACCGGGCTAAATGTTAGCATGTTTAAAATACGTAAGTCGTTTTGTTCATCATATTTAAGTAGATAACTCATCAGTTGTTTGCATCAGAGCGATAATTTTTGAGATAGTTATTAAAACTGTTTAAAGGTTGTCAAACGTTGTTTCTCGTTGTATATCCTTTAATTATAGAGTTAAATTGATAAATAACGTGTACGAATTTGTTTAACGCATTTGTTTTGGTTACTCGACGTCTCCGTTCTCGTGTAGCCTACATATTGCGTTTTTTTTTTAATTTGCTTACCGGGCTAAAGGTTAGCATGTTTAAAATACGTAAGTCGTTTTGTTCATCAAATTTAAGTAGATAACTCATCAGTTGTTTGCATCAGAGCGATAATTTTTGAGATAGTTATTAAAACTGTTTAAAGGTTGTCAAACGTTGTTTCTCGTTGTATATCCTTTAATTCTAGAGTTAAATTGATAAATAACGTGTACGAATTTGTTTAACGCATTTGTTTTGGTTACTCGACGTCTCCGTTCTTGTGTAGCCTACATATTGCGTTTTTTTTTTTAATTTGCTTACCGGGCTAAAGGTTAGCATGTTTAAAATACGTAAGTCGTTTTGTTCAACAAATTTGAGTAGATAACTCATCAGTTGTTTGCATCAGAGCGACAATTTTTGAGATAGTTATTAAAACTGTTTAAAGGTTGTCAAACGTTGTTTCTCGTTGTATATCCTTTAATTCTAGAGTTAAATTGATAAATAACGTGTACGAATTTGTTTAACGCATTTGTTTTGGTTACTCGACGTCTCCGTTCTCGTGTAGCCTACATATTGCGTTTTTTTTTTAATTTGCTTACCGGGCTAAAGGTTAGCATGTTTAAAATACGTAAGTCGTTTTGTTCATCAAATTTAAGTAGATAACTCATCAGTTGTTTGCATCAGAGCGATAATTTTTGAGATAGTTATTAAAACTGTTTAAAGGTTGTCAAACGTTGTTTCTCGTTGTATATCCTTTAATTCTAGAGTTAAATTGATAAATAACGTGTACGAATTTGTTTAACGCATTTGTTTTGGTTACTCGACGTCTCCGTTCTCGCGTGGCCTACATATTGCGTTTTTTTTAATTTGCTTACCGGGCTAAAGGTTAGCATGTTTAAAATACGGAAGTCGTTTTGTTCATCATATTTAAGTAGATAACTCATCAGTTGTTTGCATCAGAGCGATAATTTTTGAGATAGTTACTAAAACTGTTTAAAGGTTGTCAAACGTTGTTTCTCGTTGTATATCCTTTAATTCTAGAGTTAAATTGATAAATAACGTGTACGAACTTGTTTAACGCATTTGTTTTGGTTACTCGACGTCTCCGTTCTCGTGTAGCCTACATATTGCGTTTTTTTTTTTTAATTTGCTTACCGGGCTAAAGGTTAGCATGTTTAAAATACGTGAGTCGTTTTGTTCATCATATTTAAGTAGATAACTCATCAGTTGTTTGCATCAGAGCGATAATTTTTGAGATAGTTACTAAAACTGTTTAAAGGTTGTCAAACGTTGTTTCTCGTTGTATATCCTTTAATTCTAGAGTTAAATTGATAAATAACGTGTACGAATTTGTTTAACGCATTTGTTTTGGTTACTCGACGTCTCCGTTCTCGTGTAGCCTACATATTGCGTTTTTTTTTTTAATTTGCTTACCGGGCTAAAGGTTAGCATGTTTAAAATACGTAAGTCGTTTTGTTCATCATATTTAAGTAGATAACTCATCAGTTGTTTGCATCAGAGCGATAATTTTTGAGATAGTTATTAAAACTGTTTAAAGGTTGTCAAACGTTGTTTCTCGTTGTATATCCTTTAATTCTAGAGTTAAATTGATAAATAACGTGTACGAATTTGTTTAACGCATTTGTTTTGGTTACTCGACGTCTCCGTTCTCGTGTAGCCTACATATTGCGTTTTTTTTTTAATTTGCTTACCGGGCTAAAGGTTAGCATGTTTAAAATACGTAAGTCGTTTTGTTCATCATATTTAAGTAGATAACTCATCAGTTGTTTGCATCAGAGCGATAATTTTTGAGATAGTTATTAAAACTGTTTAAAGGTTGTCAAACGTTTTTTCTCGTTGTATATCCTTTAATTCTAGAGTTAAATTGATAAATAACGTGTACGAATTTGTTTAACGCATTTGTTTTGGTTACTCGACGTCTCCGTTCTCGTGTAGCCTACATATTGCGTTTTTTTTTTAATTTGCTTACCGGGCTAAAGGTTAGCATGTTTAAAATACGTAAGTCGTTTTGTTCAACAAATTTAAGTAGATAACTCATCAGTTGTTTGCATCAGAGCGATAATTTTTGAGATAGTTATTAAAACTGTTTAAAGGTTGCCAAACGTTGTTTCTCGTTGTATATCCTTTAATTCTAGAGTTAAATTGATAAATAACGTGTACGAATTTGTTTAACGCATTTGTTTTGGTTACTCGACGTCTCCGTTCTCGTGTAGCCTAAATATTGCGTTTTTTTTTTTAATTTGCTTACCGGGCTAAAGGTTAGCATGTTTAAAATACGTAAGTCGTTTTGTTCATCAAATTTAAGTAGATAACTCATCAGTTGTTTGCATCAGAGCGATAATTTTTGAGATAGTTATTAAAACGGTTGAAAGGTTGTCAAACGTTGTTTCTCGTTGTATATCCTTTAATTCTAGAGTTAAATTGATAAATAACGTGTACGAATTTGTTTAACGCATTTGTTTTGGTTACTCGACGTCTCCGTTCTCGTGTAGTCTACATATTGCGTTTTTTTTAATTTGCTTACCGGGCTAAAGGTTAGCATGTTTAAAATACGTAAGTCGTTTTGTTCATCAAATTTAAGTAGATAACTCATCAGTTGTTTGCATCAGAGCGATAATTTTTGAGATAATTATTAAAACTGTTTAAAGGTTGTCAAACGTTGTTTCTCGTTGTATATCCTTTAATTCTAGAGTAAAATTGATAAATAACGTGTACGAATTTGTTTAACGCATTTGTTTTGGTTACTCGACGTCTCCGTTCTCGTGTAGCCTACATATTGCGTTTTTTTTTTAATTTGCTTACCGGGCTAAAGGTTAGCATGTTTAAAATACGTAAGTCGTTTTGTTCATCAAATTTAAGTAGATAACTCATCAGTTGTTTGCATCAGAGCGATAATTTTTGAGATAGTTATTAAAACTGTTTAAAGGTTGTCAAACGTTGTTTCTCGTTGTATATCCTTTAATTCTAGAGTTAAATTGATAAATAACGTGTACGAATTTGTTTAACGCATTTGTTTTGGTTACTCGACGTCTCCGTTCTCGTGTAGCCTACATATTGCGTTTTTTTTTTAATTTGCTTACCGGGCTAAAGGTTAGCATGTTTAAAATACGTAAGTCGTTTTGTTCATCATATTTAAGTAGATAACTCATCAGTTGTTTGCATCAGAGCGATAATTTTTGAGATAGTTATTAAAACTGTTTAAAGGTTGTCAAACGTTGTTTCTCGTTGTATATCCTTTAATTCTAGAGTTAAATTGATAAATAACGTGTACGAATTTGTTTAACGCATTTGTTTGGTTACTCGACGTCTCCGTTCTCGTGTAGCCTACATATTGCGTTTTTTTTTTAATTTGCTTACCGGGCTAAAGGTTAGCATGTTTAAAATACGTAAGTCGTTTTGTTCATCATATTTAAGTAGATAACTCATCAGTTGTTTGCATCAGAGCGATAATTTTTGAGATAGTTATTAAAACTGTTTAAAGGTTGTCAAACGTTGTTTCTCGTTGTATATCCTTTAATTCTAGAGTTAAATTGATAAATAACGTGTACGAATTTGTTTAACGCATTTGTTTTGGTTACTCGACGTCTCCGTTCTCGTGTAGCCTACATATTGCGTTTTTTTTTTAATTTGCTTACCGGGCTAAAGGTTAGCATGTTTAAAATACGTAAGTCGTTTTGTTCAACAAATTTAAGTAGATAACTCATCAGTTGTTTGCATCAGAGCGATAATTTTTGAGATAGTTATTAAAACTGTTTAAAGGTTGCCAAACGTTGTTTCTCGTTGTATATCCTTTAATTCTAGAGTTAAATTGATAAATAACGTGTACGAATTTGTTTAACGCATTTGTTTTGGTTACTCGACGTCTCCGTTCTCGTGTAGCCTAAATATTGCGTTTTTTTTTTAATTTGCTTACCGGGCTAAAGGTTAGCATGTTTAAAATACGTAAGTCGTTTTGTTCATCAAATTTAAGTAGATAACTCATCAGTTGTTTGCATCAGAGCGATAATTTTTGAGATAGTTATTAAAACGGTTTAAAGGTTGTCAAACGTTGTTTCTCGTTGTATATCCTTTAATTCTAGAGTTAAATTGATAAATAACGTGTACGAATTTGTTTGTTTTGGTTACTCGACGTCTCCGTTCTCGTGTAGCCTACATATTGCGTTTTTTTTTAATTTGCTTACCGGGCTAAAGGTTAGCATGTTTAAAATACGTAAGTCGTTTTGTTCATCAAATTTAAGTAGATAACTCATCAGTTGTTTGCATCAGAGCGACAATTGTTGAGATAGTTATTAAAACTGTTTAAAGGTTGTCAAACGTTGTTTCTCGTTGTATATCCTTTAATTCTAGAGTTAAATTGATAAATAACGTGTACGAATTTGTTTAACGCATTTGTTTTGGTTACTCGACGTCTCCGTTCTCGTGTAGCCTACATATTGCGTTTTTTTTTTAATTTGCTTACCGGGCTAAAAGTTAGCATGTTTAAAATACGTAAGTCGTTTTGTTCATCAAATTTAAGTAGATAACTCAGCAGTTGTTTGCATCAGAGCGACAATTTTTGAGATAGTTATTAAAACTGTTTAAAGGTTGTCAAACGTTGTTTCTCGTTGTATATCCTTTAATTCTAGAGTTAAATTGATAAATAACGTGTACGAATTTGTTTAACGCATTTGTTTTGGTTACTCGACGTCTCCGTTCTCGTGTAGCCTACATATTGCGTTTTTTTTTAATTTGCTTACCGAGCTAAAGGTTAGCATGTTTAAAATACGTAAGTCGTTTTGTTCATCAAATTTAAGTAGATAACTCAGCAGTTGTTTGCATCAGAGCGACAATTTTTGAGATAGTTATTAAAACTGTTTAAAGGTTGTCAAACGTTGTTTCTCGTTGTATATCCTTTAATTCTAGAGTTAAATTGATAAATAACGTGTACGAATTTGTTTAACGCATTTGTTTTGGTTACTCGACGTCTCCGTTCTCGTGTAGCCTACATATTGCGTTTTTTTTTTAATTTGCTTACCGGGCTAAAGGTTAGCATGTTTAAAATACGTAAGTCGTTTTGTTCATCATATTTAAGTAGATAACTCATCAGTTGTTTGCATCAGAGCGATAATTTTTGAGATAGTTATTAAAACTGTTTAAAGGTTGTCAAACGTTGTTTCTCGTTGTATATCCTTTAATTCTAGAGTTAAATTGATAAATAACGTGTACGAATTTGTTTAACGCATTTGTTTTGGTTACTCGACGTCTCCGTTCTCGTGTAGCCTACATATTGCGTTTTTTTTTTAATTTGCTTACCGGGCTAAAGGTTAGCATGTTTAAAATACGTAAGTCGTTTTGTTCATCATATTTAAGTAGATAACTCATCAGTTGTTTGCATCAGAGCGATAATTTTTGAGATAGTTATTAAAACTGTTTAAAGGTTGTCAAACGTTGTTTCTCGTTGTATATCCTTTAATTCTAGAGCTAAATTGATAAATAACGTGTACGAATTTGTTTAACGCATTTGTTTTGGTTACTCGACGTCTCCGTTCTCGTGTAGCCTACATATTGCGTTTTTTTTAATTTGCTTACCGGGCTAAAGGTTAGCATGTTTAAAATACGTAAGTCGTTTTGTTCATCAAATTTAAGTAGATAACTCATCAGTTGTTTGCATCAGAGCGATAATTTTTGAGATAGTTATTAAAACTGTTTAAAGGTTGTCAAACGTTGTTTCTCGTTGTATATCCTTTAATTCTAGAGTAAAATTGATAAATAACGTGTACGAATTTGTTTAACGCATTTGTTTTGGTTACTCGACGTCTCCGTTCTCGTGTAGCCTACATATTGCGTTTTTTTTTTAATTTGCTTACCGGGCTAAAGGTTAGCATGTTTAAAATACGTAAGTCGTTTTGTTCATCAAATTTAAGTAGATAACTCATCAGTTGTTTGCATCAGAGCGATAATTTTTGAGATAGTTATTAAAACTGTTTAAAGGTTGTCAAACGTTGTTTCTCGTTGTATATCCTTTAATTCTAGAGTTAAATTGATAAATAACGTGTACGAATTTGTTTAACGCATTTGTTTTGGTTACTCGACGTCTCCGTTCTCGTGTAGCCTACATATTGCGTTTTTTTTTTAATTTGCTTACCGGGCTAAAGGTTAGCATGTTTAAAATACGTAAGTCGTTTTGCTCATCATATTTAAGTAGATAACTCATCAGTTGTTTGCATCAGAGCGATAATTTTTGAGATAGTTATTAAAACTGTTTAAAGGTTGTCAAACGTTGTTTCTCGTTGTATATCCTTTAATTCTAGAGTTAAATTGATAAATAACGTGTACGAATTTGTTTAACGCATTTGTTTTGGTTACTCGACGTCTCCGTTCTCGTGTAGCCTACATATTGCGTTTTTTTTTTAATTTGCTTACCGGGCTAAAGGTTAGCATGTTTAAAATACGTAAGTCGTTTTGTTCATCATATTTAAGTAGATAACTCATCAGTTGTTTGCATCAGAGCGATAATTTTTGAGATAGTTATTAAAACTGTTTAAAGGTTGTCAAACGTTGTTTCTCGTTGTATATCCTTTAATTCTAGAGTTAAATTGATAAATAACGTGTACGAATTTGTTTAACGCATTTGTTTTGGTTACTCGACGTCTCCGTTCTCGTGTAGCCTACATATTGCGTTTTTTTTTTAATTTGCTTACCGGGCTAAAGGTTAGCATGTTTAAAATACGTAAGTCGTTTTGTTCATCATATTTAAGTAGATAACTCATCAGTTGTTTGCATCAGAGCGATAATTTTTGAGATAGTTATTAAAACTGTTTAAAGGTTGTCAAACGTTGTTTCTCGTTGTATATCCTTTAATTCTAGAGTTAAATTGATAAATAACGTGTACGAATTTGTTTAACGCATTTGTTTTGGTTACTCGACGTCTCCGTTCTCGTGTAGCCTACATATTGCGTTTTTTTTTAATTTGCTTACCGGGCTAAAGGTTAGCATGTTTAAAATACGTAAGTCGTTTTGTTCATCATATTTAAGTAGATAACTCATCAGTTGTTTGCATCAGAGCGATAATTTTTGAGATAGTTATTAAAACTGTTTAAAGGTTGTCAAACGTTGTTTCTCGTTGTATATCCTTTAATTCTAGAGTTAAATTGATAAATAACGTGTACCAATTTGTTTAACGCATTTGTTTTGGTTACTCGAAGTCTCCGTTCTCGTGTAGCCTACATATTGCGTTTTTTTTTTTAATTTGCTTACCGGGCTAAAGGTTAGCATGTTTAAAATACTTAAGTCGTTTTGTTCATCATATTTAAGTAGATAACTCATCAGTTGTTTGCATCAGAGCGATAATTTTTGAGATAGTTATTAAAACTGTTTAAAGGTTGTCAAACGTTGTTTCTCGTTGTATATCCTTTAATTCTAGAGTTAAATTGATAAATAACGTGTACGAATTTGTTTAACGCATTTGTTTTGGTTACTCGACGTCTCCGTTCTCGTGTAGCCTACATATTGCGTTTTTTTTTAATTTGCTTACCGGGCTAAAGGTTAGCATGTTTAAAATACGTAAGTCGTTTTGTTCATCAAATTTAAGTAGATAACTCATCAGTTGTTTGCATCAGAGCGATAATTTTTGAGATAGTTATTAAAACTGTTTAAAGGTTGTCAAACGTTGTTTCTCGTTGTATATCCTTTAATTCTAGAGTTAAATTGATAAATAACGTGTACGAATTTGTTTAACGCATTTGTTTTGGTTACTCGACGTCTCCGTTCTCGTGTAGCCTACATATTGCGTTTTTTTTTTAATTTGCTTACCTGGCTAAAGGTTAGCATGTTTAAAATACGTAAGTCGTTTTGTTCATCATATTTAAGTAGATAACTCATCAGTTGTTTGCATCAGAGCGATAATTTTTGAGATAGTTATTAAAACTGTTTAAAGGTTGTCAAACGTTGTTTCTCGTTGTATATCCTTTAATTCTAGAGTTAAATTGATAAATAACGTGTACGAATTTGTTTAACGCATTTGTTTTGGTTACTCGACGTCTCCGTTCTCGTGTAGCCTACATATTGCGTTTTTTTTTTAATTTGCTTGCGGGGCTAAAGGTTAGCATGTTTAAAATACGTAAGTCGTTTTGTTCATCAAATTTAAGTAGATAACTCATCAGTTGTTTGCATCAGAGCGATAATTTTTGAGATAGTTATTAAAACTGTTTAAAGGTTGTCAAACGTTGTTTCTCGTTGTATATCCTTTAATTCTAGAGTTAAATTGATAAATAACGTGTACGAATTTGTTTAACGCATTTGTTTTGGTTACTCGACGTCTCCGTTCTCGTGTAGCCTACATATTGCGTTTTTTTTTTAATTTGCTTACCGGGCTAAAGGTTAGCATGTTTAAAATACGTAAGTCGTTTTGTTCATCATATTTAAGTAGATAACTCATCAGTTGTTTGCATCAGAGCGACAATTTTTGAGATAGTTATTAAAACTGTTTAAAGGTTGTCAAACGTTGTTTCTCGTTGTATATCCTTTAATTCTAGAGTTAAATTGATAAATAACGTGTACGAATTTGTTTAACGCATTTGTTTTGGTTACTCGACGTCTCCGTTCTCGTGTAGCCCACATATTGCGTTTTTTTTTTAATTTGCTTACCGGGCTAAAGGTTAGCATGTTTAAAATACGTAAGTCGTTTTGTTCATCATATTTAAGTAGATAACTCATCAGTTGTTTGCATCAGAGCGACAATTTTTGAGATAGTTATTAAAACTCTTTAAAGGTTGTCAAACGTTGTTTCTCGTTGTATATCCTTTAATTCTAGAGTTAAATTGATAAATAACGTGTACGAATTTGTTTAACGCATTTGTTTTGGTTACTCGACGTCTCCGTTCTCGTGTAGCCTACATATTGCGTTTTTTTTTAATTTGCTTACCGGGCTAAAGGTTAGCATGTTTAAAATACGTAAGTCGTTTTGTTCATCATATTTAAGTAGATAACTCATCAGTTGTTTGCATCAGAGCGATAATTTTTGAGATAGTTATTAAAACTGTTTAAAGGTTGTCAAACGTTGTTTCTCGTTGTATATCCTTTAATTCTAGAGTTAAATTGATAAATAACGTGTACGAATTTGTTTAACGCATTTTTTTGGTTACTCGACGTATCCGTTCCTGTGTAGCCTACATATTGCGTTTTTTTTTTTAATTTGCTTACCGGGCTAAAGGTTATCATGTTTAAAATACGTAAGTCGTTTTGTTCATCATATTTAAGTAGATAACTCATCAGTTGTTTGCATCAGAGCGATAATTTTTGAGATAGTTATTAAAACTGTTTAAAGGTTGTCAAACGTTTTTTCTCGTTGTATATCCTTTAATTCTAGAGTTAAATTGATAAATAACGTGTACGAATTTGTTTAACGCATTTGTTTTGGTTACTCGACGTCTCTGTTCTCGTGTAGCCTACATATTGCGTTTTTTTTTTTAATTTGCTTACCGGGCTAAAGGTTAGCATATTTAAAATACGTAAGTCGTTTTGTTCATCAAATTTAAGTAGATAACTCATCAGTTGTTTGCATCAGAGCGACAATTTTTGAGATAGTTATTAAAACTGTTTAAAGGTTGTCAAACGTTGTTTCTCGTTGTATATCCTTTAATTCTAGAGTTAAATTGATAAATAACGTGTACGAATTTGTTTAACGCATTTGTTTTGGTTACTCGACGTCTCTGTTCTCGTGTAGCCTACATATTGCGTTTTTTTTTTTAATTTGCTTACCGGGCTAAAGGTTAGCATGTTTAAAATACGTAAGTCGTTTTGTTCAACAAATTTAAGTAGATAACTCATCAGTTGTTTGCATCAGAGCGACAATTTTTGAGATAGTTATTAAAACTGTTTAAAGGTTGTCAAACATTGTTTCTCGTTGTATATCCTTTAATTCTAGAGTTAAATTGATAAATAACGTGTACGAATTTGTTCAACGTATTTGTTTTGGTTACTCGACGTCTCCGTTCTCGTGTAGCCTACATATTGCGTTTTTTTTTTTAATTTGCTTACCGGGCTAAAGGTTAGCATGTTTAAAATACGTAAGTCGTTTTGTTCATCAAATTTAAGTAGATAACTCATCAGTTGTTTGCATCAGAGCGATAATTTTTGAGATAGTTATTAAAACTGTTTAAAGGTTGTCAAACGTTGTTTCTCGTTGTATATCCTTTAATTCTAGAGTTAAATTGATAAATAACGTGTACGAATTTGTTTAACGCATTTGTTTTGGTTACTCGACGTCTCCGTTCTCGTGTAGCCTACATATTGCGTTTTTTTTTTAATTTGCTTACCGGGCTAAAGGTTAGCATGTTTAAAATACGTAAGTCGTTTTGCTCATCATATTTAAGTAGATAACTCATCAGTTGTTTGCATCAGAGCGATAATTTTTGAGATAGTTATTAAAACTGTTTAAAGGTTGTCAAACGTTGTTTCTCGTTGTATATCCTTTAATTCTAGAGTTAAATTGATAAATAACGTGTACGAATTTGTTTAACGCATTTGTTTTGGTTACTCGACGTCTCCGTTCTCGTGTAGCCTACATATTGCGTTTTTTTTTTAATTTGCTTACCGGGCTAAAGGTTAGCATGTTTAAAATACGTAAGTCGTTTTGTTCATCATATTTAAGTAGATAACTCATCAGTTGTTTGCATCAGAGCGATAATTTTTGAGATAGTTATTAAAACTGTTTAAAGGTTGTCAAACGTTGTTTCTCGTTGTATATCCTTTAATTCTAGAGTTAAATTGATAAATAACGTGTACGAATTTGTTTAACGCATTTGTTTTGGTTACTCGACGTCTCCGTTCTCGTGTAGCCTACATATTGCGTTTTTTTTTTAATTTGCTTACCGGGCTAAAGGTTAGCATGTTTAAAATACGTAAGTCGTTTTGTTCATCATATTTAAGTAGATAACTCATCAGTTGTTTGCATCAGAGCGATAATTTTTGAGATAGTTATTAAAACTGTTTAAAGGTTGTCAAACGTTGTTTCTCGTTGTATATCCTTTAATTCTAGAGTTAAATTGATAAATAACGTGTACGAATTTGTTTAACGCATTTGTTTTGGTTACTCGACGTCTCCGTTCTCGTGTAGCCTACATATTGCGTTTTTTTTTAATTTGCTTACCGGGCTAAAGGTTAGCATGTTTAAAATACGTAAGTCGTTTTGTTCATCATATTTAAGTAGATAACTCATCAGTTGTTTGCATCAGAGCGATAATTTTTGAGATAGTTATTAAAACTGTTTAAAGGTTGTCAAACGTTGTTTCTCGTTGTATATCCTTTAATTCTAGAGTTAAATTGATAAATAACGTGTACCAATTTGTTTAACGCATTTGTTTTGGTTACTCGAAGTCTCCGTTCTCGTGTAGCCTACATATTGCGTTTTTTTTTTTAATTTGCTTACCGGGCTAAAGGTTAGCATGTTTAAAATACTTAAGTCGTTTTGTTCATCATATTTAAGTAGATAACTCATCAGTTGTTTGCATCAGAGCGATCATTTTTGAGATAGTTATTAAAACTGTTTAAAGGTTGTCAAACGTTGTTTCTCGTTGTATATCCTTTAATTCTAGAGTTAAATTGATAAATAACGTGTACGAATTTGTTTAACGCATTTGTTTTGGTTACTCGACGTCTCCGTTCTCGTGTAGCCTACATATTGCGTTTTTTTTTAATTTGCTTACCGGGCTAAAGGTTAGCATGTTTAAAATACGTAAGTCGTTTTGTTCATCAAATTTAAGTAGATAACTCATCAGTTGTTTGCATCAGAGCGATAATTTTTGAGATAGTTATTAAAACTGTTTAAAGGTTGTCAAACGTTGTTTCTCGTTGTATATCCTTTAATTCTAGAGTTAAATTGATAAATAACGTGTACGAATTTGTTTAACGCATTTGTTTTGGTTACTCGACGTCTCCGTTCTCGTGTAGCCTACATATTGCGTTTTTTTTTTAATTTGCTTACCTGGCTAAAGGTTAGCATGTTTAAAATACGTAAGTCGTTTTGTTCATCATATTTAAGTAGATAACTCATCAGTTGTTTGCATCAGAGCGATAATTTTTGAGATAGTTATTAAAACTGTTTAAAGGTTGTCAAACGTTGTTTCTCGTTGTATATCCTTTAATTCTAGAGTTAAATTGATAAATAACGTGTACGAATTTGTTTAACGCATTTGTTTTGGTTACTCGACGTCTCCGTTCTCGTGTAGCCTACATATTGCGTTTTTTTTTTAATTTGCTTGCGGGGCTAAAGGTTAGCATGTTTAAAATACGTAAGTCGTTTTGTTCATCAAATTTAAGTAGATAACTCATCAGTTGTTTGCATCAGAGCGATAATTTTTGAGATAGTTATTAAAACTGTTTAAAGGTTGTCAAACGTTGTTTCTCGTTGTATATCCTTTAATTCTAGAGTTAAATTGATAAATAACGTGTACGAATTTGTTTAACGCATTTGTTTTGGTTACTCGACGTCTCCGTTCTCGTGTAGCCTACATATTGCGTTTTTTTTTTAATTTGCTTACCGGGCTAAAGGTTAGCATGTTTAAAATACGTAAGTCGTTTTGTTCATCATATTTAAGTAGATAACTCATCAGTTGTTTGCATCAGAGCGACAATTTTTGAGATAGTTATTAAAACTGTTTAAAGGTTGTCAAACGTTGTTTCTCGTTGTATATCCTTTAATTCTAGAGTTAAATTGATAAATAACGTGTACGAATTTGTTTAACGCATTTGTTTTGGTTACTCGACGTCTCCGTTCTCGTGTAGCCCACATATTGCGTTTTTTTTTAATTTGCTTACCGGGCTAAAGGTTAGCATGTTTAAAATACGTAAGTCGTTTTGTTCATCATATTTAAGTAGATAACTCATCAGTTGTTTGCATCAGAGCGACAATTTTTGAGATAGTTATTAAAACTGTTTAAAGGTTGTCAAACGTTGTTTCTCGTTGTATATCCTTTAATTCTAGAGTTAAATTGATAAATAACGTGTACGAATTTGTTTAACGCATTTGTTTTGGTTACTCGACGTCTCTGTTCTCGTGTAGCCTACATATTGCGTTTTTTTTTTTAATTTGCTTACCGGGCTAAAGGTTAGCATGTTTAAAATACGTAAGTCGTTTTGTTCATCAAATTTAAGTAGATAACTCATCAGTTGTTTGCATCAGAGCGACAATTTTTGAGATAGTTATTAAAACTGTTTAAAGGTTGTCAAACGTTGTTTCTCGTTGTATATCCTTTAATTCTAGAGTTAAATTGATAAATAACGTGTACGAATTTGTTTAACGCATTTGTTTTGGTTACTCGACGTCTCTGTTCTCGTGTAGCCTACATATTGCGTTTTTTTTTTAATTTGCTTACCGGGCTAAAGGTTAGCATGTTTAAAATACGTAAGTCGTTTTGTTCAACAAATTTAAGTAGATAACTCATCAGTTGTTTGCATCAGAGCGACAATTTTTGAGATAGTTATTAAAACTGTTTAAAGGTTGTCAAACGTTGTTTCTCGTTGTATATCCTTTAATTCTAGAGTTAAATTGATAAATAACGTGTACGAATTTGTTCAACGTATTTGTTTTGGTTACTCGACGTGTCCGTTCTCGTGTAGCCTACATATTGCGTTTTTTTTTTAATTTGCTTTCCGGGCTAAAGGTTAGCATGTTTAAAATACGTAAGTCGTTTTGTTCATCAAATTTAAGTAGATAACTCATCAGTTGTTTGCATCAGAGCGACAATTTTTGAGATAGTTATTAAAACTGATTAAAGGTTATCAAACGTTGTTTCTCGTTGTATATCCTTTAATTCTAGAGTTAGATTGATAAATAACGTGTACGAATTTGTTTAACGCATTTGTTTTGGTTACTCGACGTCTCCGTTCTCGTGTAACCTACATATTGCGTTTTTTTTTAAATTTGCTTACCGGGCTAAAGGTTTGCATGTTTAAAATACGTAAGTCGTTTTGTTCATCAAATTTAAGTAGATAACTCATCAGTTGTTTGCATCAGAGCGATAATTTTTGAGATAGTTATTAAAACTGTTTAAAGGTTGTCAAACGTTGTTTCTCGTTGTATATCCTTTAATTGTAGAGTTAAATTGATAAATAACGTGTACGAATTTGTTTAACGCATTTGTTTTGGTTACTCGACGTCTCCGTTCTCGTGTAGCCTACATATTGCGTTTTTTTTTTAATTTGCTTACCGGGCTAAAGGTTAGCATGTTTAAAATACGTAAGTCGTTTTGTTCATAATATTTAAGTAGATAACTCATCAGTTGTTTGCATCAGAGCGATAATTTTTGAGATAGTTATTAAAACTGTTTAAAGGTTGTCAAACGTTGTTTCTCGTTGTATATCCTTTAATTCTAGAGTTAAATTGATAAATAACGTGTACGAATTTGTTTAACGCATTTGTTTTGGTTACTCGACGTCTCCGTTCTCGTGTAGCCTACATATTGCGTTTTTTTTTTAATTTGCTTACCGGGCTAAAGGTTAGCATGTTTAAAATACGTAAGTCGTTTTGTTCATCAAATTTAAGTAGATAACTCATCAGTTGTTTGCATCAGAGCGATAATTTTTGAGATAGTTATTAAAACTGTTTAAAGGTTGTCAAACGTTGTTTCTCGTTGTATATCTTTTAATTCTAGAGTTAAATTGATAAATAACGTGTACGAATTTGTTTAACGCATTTGTTTTGGTTACTCGACGTCTCCGTTCTCGTGTAGCCTACATATTGCGTTTTTTTTTTAATTTGCTTACCGGGCTAAAGGTTAGCATGTTTAAAATACGTAAGTCGTTTTGTTCATCATATTTAAGTAGATAACTCATCAGTTGTTTGCATCAGAGCGATAATTTTTGAGATAGTTATTAAAACTGTTTAAAGGTTGTCAAACGTTGTTTCTCGTTGTATATCCTTTAATTCTAGAGTTAAATTGATAAATAACGTGTACGAATTTGTTTAACGCATTTGTTTTGGTTACTCGACGTGTCCGTTCTCGTGTAGCCTACATATTGCGTTTTTTTTTAATTTGCTTACCGGGCTAAAGGTTAGCATGTTTAAAATACGTAAGTCGTTTTGTTCAACAAATTTGAGTAGATAACTCAGCAGTTGTTTGCATCAGAGCGACAATTTTTGAGATAGTTATTAAAACTGTTTAAAGGTTGTCAAACGTTGTTTCTCGTTGTATATCCTTTAATTCTAGAGTTAAATTGATAAATAACGTGTACGAATTTGTTTAACGCATTTGTTTTGGTTACTCGACGTCTCCGTTCTCGTGTAGCCTACATATTGCGTTTTTTTTTTAATTTGCTTACCGGGCTAAAGGTTAGCATGCTTAAAATACGTAAGTCGTTTTGTTCATCAAATTTAAGTAGATAACTCATCAGTTGTTTGCATCAGAGCGATAATTTTTGAGATAGTTATTAAAACTGTTTAAAGGTTGTCAAACGTTGTTTCTCGTGTATATCCTTTAATTCTAGAGTTAAATTGATAAATAACGTGTACGAATTTGTTTAACGCATTTGTTTTGGTTACTCGACGTCTCCGTTCTCGCGTAGCCTACATATTGCGTTTTTTTTTTAATTTGCTTACCGGGCTAAAGGTTAGCATGTTTAAAATACGTAAGTCGTTTTGTTCATCAAATTTAAGTAGATAACTCATCAGTTGTTTGCATCAGAGCGATAATTTTTGAGATAGTTATTAAAACTGTTTAAAGGTTGTCAAACGTTGTTTCTCGTGTATATCCTTTAATTCTAGAGTTAAATTGATAAATAACGTGTACGAATTTGTTTAACGCATTTGTTTTGGTTACTCGACGTCTCCGTTCTCGTGTAGCCTACATATTGCGTTTTTTTTTTAATTTGCTTACCGGGCTAAAGGTTAGCATGCTTAAAATACGTAAGTCGTTTTGTTCAACAAATTTAAGTTGATAACTCATCAGTTGTTTGCATCAGAGCGATAATTTTTGAGATAGTTATTAAAACTGTTTAAAGGTTGTCAAACGTTGTTTCTCGTTGTATATCCTTTAATTCTAGAATTAAATTGATAAATAACGTGTACGAATTTGTTTAACGCATTTGTTTTGGTTACTCGACGTCTCCGTTCTCGTGTAGCCTACATATTGCGTTTTTTTTTTAATTTGCTTACCAGGCTAAAGGTTAGCATGTTTAAAATACGTAAGTCGTTTTGTTCATCAAATTTAAGTAGATAACTCATCAGTTGTTTGCATCAGAGCGACAATTTTTGAGATAGTTATTAAAACTGTTTAAAGCTTGTCAAACGTTGTTTCTCGTTGTATATCCTTTAATTCTAGAGTTAGATTGATAAATAACGTGTACGAATTTGTTTAACGCATTTGTTTTGGTTACTCGACGTCTCCGTTCGCGTGTAGCCTACATATTGCGTTTTTTTTTTAATTTGCTTACCGGGCTAAAGGTTAGCATGTTTAAAATACGTAAGTCGTTTTGTTCAACAAATTTAAGTAGATAACTCATCAGTTGTTTGCATCAGAGCGACAATTTTTGAGATAGTTATTAAAACTGTTTAAAGGTTGTCAAACGTTGTTTCTCGTTGTATATCCTTTAATTCTAGAGTTAAATTGATAAATAACGTGTACGAATTTGTTTAACGCATTTGTTTTGGTTACTCGACGTCTCCGTTCGCGTGTAGCCTACATATTGCGTTTTTTTTTAATTTGCTTACCGGGCTAAAGGTTAGCATGTTTAAAATACGTAAGTCGTTTTGTTCATCAAATTTAAGTAGATAACTCATCAGTTGTTTGCATCAGAGCGACAATTTTTGAGATAGTTATTAAAACTGTTTAAAGGTTGTCAAACGTTGTTTCTCGTTGTATATCCTTTAATTCTAGAGTTAAATTGATAAATAACGTGTACGAATTTGTTTAACGCATTTGTTTTGGTTACTCGACGTCTCCGTTCTCGTGTAGCCTACATATTGCGTTTTTTTTTTAATTTGCTTACCGGGCTAAAGGTTAGCATGCTTAAAATACGTAAGTCGTTTTGTTCAACAAATTTAAGTAGATAACTCATCAGTTGTTTGCATCAGAGCGATAATTTTTGAGATAGTTATTAAAACTGTTTAGAGGTAGTCAAACGTTGTTTCTCGTTGTATATCCTTTAATTCTAGAGTTAAATTGATAAATAACGTGTACGAATTTGTTTAACGCATTTGTTTGGTTACTCGACGTCTCCGTTCTCGTGTAGCCTACATATTGCGTTTTTTTTTTAATTTGCTTACCGGGCTAAAGGTTAGCATGTTTAAAATACGTAAGTCGTTTTGTTCAACAAATTTAAGTAGATAACTCATCAGTTGTTTGCATCAGAGCGATAATTTTTGAGATAGTTATTAAAACTGTTTAAAGGTTGTCAAACGTTGTTTCTCGTTGTATATCCTTTAATTCTAGAGTTAAATTGATAAATAACGTGTACGAATTTGTGTAACGCATTTGTTTTGGTTACTCGACGTCTCCGTTCTCGTGTAGCCTACATATTGTGTTTTTTTTTAATTTTCTTACCGGGCTAAAGGTTAGCATGTTTAAAATACGTAAGTCGTTTTGTTCAACAAATTTAAGTAGATAACTCATCAGTTGTTTGCATCAGAGCGATAATTTTTGAGATAGTTATTAAAACTGTTTAAAGGTTGTCAAACGTTGTTTCTCGTGTATATCCTTTAATTCTAGAGTTAAATTGATAAATAACGTGTACGAATTTGTTTAACGCATTTGTTTTGGTTACTCGACGTCTCCGTTCTCGTGTAGCCTACATATTGCGTTTTTTTTTTTAATTTGCTTACCGGGCTAAAGGTTAGCATGCTTAAAATACGTAAGTCGTTTTGTTCAACAAATTTAAGTAGATAACTCATCAGTTGTTTGCATCAGAGCGATAATTTTTGAGATAGTTATTAAAACTGTTTAAAGGTTGTCAAACGTTGTTTCTCGTTGTATATCCTTTAATTCTAGAGTTAAATTGATAAATAACGTGTACGAATTTGTTTACCGCATTTGTTTTGGTTACTCGACGTCTCCGTTCTCGTGTAGCCTACATATTGTGTTTTTTTTTTAATTTGCTTACCGGGCTAAAGGTTAGCATGTTTAAAATACGTAAGTCGTTTTGTTCAACAAATTTAAGTAGATAACTCAACAGTTGTTTGCATCAGAGCGATAATTTTTGAGATAGTTATTAAAACTGTTTAAAGGTTGTCAAACGTTGTTTCTCGTGTATATCCTTTAATTCTAGAGTTAAATTGATAAATAACGTGTACGAATTTGTTTTGGTTACTCGACGTCTCCGTTCTCGTGTAGCCTACATATTGCGTTTTTTTTTTAATTTGCTTACCGGGCTAAAGGTTAGCATGCTTAAAATACGTAAGTCGTTTTGTTCATCAAATTTAAGTAGATAACTCATCAGTTGTTTGCATCAGAGCGATAATTTTTGAGATAGTTATTAAAACTGTTTAAAGGTTGTCAAACGTTGTTTCTCGTTGTATATCATTTAATTCTAGAATTAAATTGATAAATAACGTGTACGAATTTGTTTAACGCATTTGTTTTGGTTACTCGACGTCTCCGTTCTCGTGTAGCCTACATATTGCGTTTTTTTTTTTAATTTGCTTACCAGGCTAAAGGTTAGCATGTTTAAAATACGTAAGTCGTTTTGTTCATCAAATTTAAGTAGATAACTCATCAGTTGTTTGCATCAGAGCGACAATTTTTGAGATAGTTATTAAAGCTGTTTAAAGGTTGTCAAACGTTGTTTCTCGTTGTATATCCTTTAATTCTAGAGTTAAATTGATAAATAACGTGTACGAATTTGTTTAACGCATTTGTTTTGGTTACTCGACGTCTCCGTTCGCGTGTAGCCTACATATTGCGTTTTTTTTTTTAATTTGCTTACCGGGCTAAAGGTTAGCATGTTTAAAATACGTAAGTCGTTTTGTTCAACAAATTTAAGTAGATAACTCATCAGTTGTTTGCATCAGAGCGATAATTTTTGAGATAGTTATTAAAACTGTTTAAAGGTTGTCAAACGTTGTTTCTCTTTGTATATCCTTTAATTCTAGAGTTAAATTGATAAATAATGTGTACGAATGTATTTAACGCATTTGTTTTGGTTACTCGACTTCTCCGTTCTCGTGTAGCCTACATATTGCGTTTTTTTTTTATTTGCTTACCGGGCTAAAGGTTAGCATGTTTAAAATACGTAAGTCGTTTTGTTCATCAAATTTAAGTAGATAACTCATCAGTTGTTTGCATCAGAGCGACAATTTTTGAGATAGTTATTAAAACTGTTTAAAGGTTGTCAAACGTTGTTTCTCGTTGTATATCCTTTAATTCTAGAGTTAAATTGATAAATAACGTGTACGAATTTGTTTAACGCATTTGTTTTGGTTACTCGACGTCTCCGTTCTCGTGTAGCCTACATATTGCGTTTTTTTTTTTAATTTGCTTACCGGGCTAAAGGTTAGCATGTTTAAAATACGTAAGTCGTTTTGTTCATCAAATTTAAGTAGATAACTCATCAGTTGTTTGCATCAGAGCGATAATTTTTGAGATAGTTATTAAAACTGTTTAAAGGTTGTCAAACGTTGTTTCTCGTTGTATATCCTTTAATTCTAGAGTTAAATTGATAAATAACGTGTACGAATTTGTTTAACGCATTTGTTTTGGTTACTCGACATCTCCGTTCTCGTGTAGCCTACATATTGCGTTTTTTTTTTAATTTGCTTACCGGGCTAAAGGTTAGCATGTTTAAAATACGTAAGTCGTTTTGTTCATCAAATTTAAGTAGATAACTCATCAGTTGTTTGCATCAGAGCGATAATTTTTGAGATAGTTATTAAAACTGTTTAAAGGTTGTCAAACGTTGTTTCTCGTTGTATATCCTTTAATTCTAGAGTTAAATTGATAAATAACGTGTACGAATTTGTTTAACGCATTTGTTTTGGTTCCTCGACGTCTCCGTTCTCGTGTAGCCTACATATTGCGTTTTTTTTTAAATTTGCTTACCGGGCTAAAGGTTAGCATGCTTAAAATACGTAAGTCGTTTTGTTCAACAAATTTAAGTAGATAACTCATCAGTTGTTTGCATCAGAGCGATAATTTTTGAGATAGTTATTAAAACTGTTTAGAGGTTGTCAAACGTTGTTTCTCGTTGTATATCCTTTAATTCTAGAGTTAAATTGATAAATAACGTGTACGAATTTGTTTAACGCATTTGTTTTGGTTACTCGACGTCTCCGTTCTCGTGTAGCCTACATATTGCGTTTTTTTTTTAATTTGTTTACCGGGCTAAAGGTTAGCATGTTTAAAATACGTAAGTCGTTTTGTTCAACAAATTTAAGTAGATAACTCATCAGTTGTTTGCATCAGAGCGATAATTTTTGAGATAGTTATTAAAACTGTTTAAAGGTTGTCAAACGTTGTTTCTCTTTGTATATCCTTTAATTCTAGAGTTAAATTGATAAATAACGTGTACGAATTTGTTTAACGCATTTGTTTTGGTTACTCGACGTCTCCGTTCTGGTGTAGCCTACATATTGCGTTTTTTTTTTAATTTGCTTACCGGGCTAAAGGTTAGCATGTTTAAAATACGTAAGTCGTTTTGTTCATCATATTTAAGTAGATAACTCATCAGTTGTTTGCATCAGAGCGATAATTTTTGAGATAGTTATTAAAACTGTTTAAAGGTTGTCAAACGTTGTTTCTCGTTGTATATCCTTTAATTCTAGAGTTAAATTGATAAATAACGTGTACGAATTTGTTTAACGCATTTGTTTTGGTTACTCGACGTCTCCGTTCTCGTGTAGCCTACATATTGCGTTTTTTTTTTTAATTTGCTTACCGGGCTAAAGGTTAGCATGTTTAAAATACGTAAGTCGTTTTGTTCAACAAATTTAAGTAGATAACTCATCAGTTGTTTGCATCAGAGCGAAAATTTTTGAGATAGTTATTAAAACTGTTTAAAGGTTGTCAAACGTTGTTTCTCGTTGTATATCCTTTAATTCTAGAGTTAAGTTGATAAATAACGTGTACGAATTTGTTTAACGCATTTGTTTTGGTTACTCGACGTCTCCGTTCTCGTGTAGCCTACATATTGCGCTTTTTTTTTAATTTGCTTACCGGGCTAAAGGTTAGCATGTTTAAAATACGTAAGTCGTTTTGTTCATCAAATTTAAGTAGATAACTCATCAGTTGTTTGCATCAGAGCGACAATTTTTGAGATAGTTATTAAAACTGCTTAAAGGTTGTCAAACGTTGTTTCTCGTTGTATATCCTTTAATTCTAGAGTTAAATTGATAAATAACGTGTACGAATTTGTTTAACGCATTTGTTTTGGTTACTCGACGTCTCCGTTCTCGTGTAGCCTACATATTGCGTTTTTTTTTTAATTTGCTTACCGGGCTAAAGGTTAGCATGTTTAAAATACGTAAGTCGTTTTGTTCATCATATTTAAGTAGATAACTCATCAGTTGTTTGCATCAGAGCGATAATTTTTGAGATAGTTATTAAAACTGTTTAAAGGTTGTCAAACGTTGTTTCTCGTTGTATATCCTTTAATTCTAGAGTTAAATTGATAAATAAAGTGTACGAATTTGTTTAACGCATTTGTTTTGGTTACTCGACGTCTCCGTTCTCGTGTAGCCCACATATTGCGTTTTTTTTTAATTTGCTTACCGGGCTAAAGGTTAGCATGTTTAAAATACGTAAGTCGTTTTGTTCATCAAATTTAAGTAGATAACTCATCAGTTGTTTGCATCAGAGCGATAATTTTTGAGATAGTTATTAAAACTGTTTAAAGGTTGTCAAACGTTGTTTCTCGTTGTATATCCTTTAATTCTAGAGTTAAATTGATAAATAACGTGTACGAATTTGTTTAACGCATTTGTTTTGGTTACTCGACGTCTCCGTTCTCGTGTAGCCTACATATTGCGTTTTTTTTTTAATTTGCTTACCGGGCTAAAGGTTAGCATGTTTAAAATACGTAAGTCGTTTTGTTCAACAAATTTGAGTAGATAACTCATCAGTTGTTTGCATCAGAGCGACAATTTTTGAGATAGTTATTAAAACTGTTTAAAGGTTGTCAAACGTTGTTTCTCGTTGTATATCCTTTAATTCTAGAGTTAAATTGATAAATAACGTGTACGAATTTGTTTAACGCATTTGTTTTGGTTACTCGACGTCTCCGTTCTCGTGTAGCCTACATATTGCGTTTTTTTTTAAATTTGCTTACCGGGCTAAAGGTTAGCATGTTTAAAATACGTAAGTCGTTTTGTTCAACAAATTTAAGTAGATAACTCATCAGTTGTTTGCATCAGAGCGACAATTTTTGAGATAGTTATTAAAACTGTTTAAACTAGAGTTAAATTGATAAATAACGTGTACGAATTTGTTTAACGTATTTGTTTTGGTTACTCGACGTCTCCGTTCTCGTGTAGCCTACATATTGCGTTTTTTTTTTAATTTGCTTACCGGGCTAAAGGTTAGCATGTTTAAAATACGTTAGTCGTTTTGTTCATCATATTTAAGTAGATAACTCATCAGTTGTTTGCATCAGAGCGATAATTTTTGAGATAGTTATTAAAACTGTTTAAAGGTTGTCAAACGTTGTTTCTCGTTGTATATCCTTTAATTCTAGAGTTAAATTGATAAATAACGTGTACGAATTTGTTTAACGCATTTGTTTTGGTTACTCGACGTCTCCGTTCTCGTGTAGCCTACATATTGCGTTTTTTTTTTAATTTGCTTACCGGGCTAAAGGTTAGCATGTTTAAAATACGTAAGTCGTTTTGTTCATCATATTTAAGTAGATAACTCATCAGTTGTTTGCATCAGAGCGATAATTTTTGAGATAGTTATTAAAACTGTTTAAAGGTTGTCAAACGTTGTTTCTCGTTGTATATCCTTTAATTCTAGAGTTAAATTGATAAATAACGTGTACGAATTTGTTTAACGCATTTGTTTTGGTTACTCGACGTCTCTGTTCTCGTGTAGCCTACATATTGCGTTTTTTTTTTAATTTGCTTACCGGGCTAAAGGTTAGCATGTTTAAAATACGTAAGTCGTTTTGTTCATCAAATTTAAGTAGATAACTCATCAGTTGTTTGCAACAGAGCGACAATTTTTGAGATAGTTATTAAAACTGTTTAAAGGTTGTCAAACGTTGTTTCTCGTTGTATATCCTTTAATTCTAGAGTTAAATTGATAAATAACGGGTACGAATTTGTTTAACGCATTTGTTTTGGTTACTCGACGTCTCTGTTCTCGTGTAGCCTACATATTGCGTTTTTTTTTAATTTGCTTACCGGGCTAAAGGTTAGCATGTTTAAAATACGTAAGTCGTTTTGTTCAACAAATTTAAGTAGATAACTCATCAGTTGTTTGCATCAGCGCGACAATTTTTGAGATAATTATTAAAACTGTTTAAAGGTTGTCAAACGTTGTTTCTCGTTGTATATCCTTTAATTCTAGAGTTAAATTGATAAATAACGTGTACGAATTTGTTTAACGCATTTGTTTTGGTTACTCGACGTGTCCGTTCTCGTGTAGCCTACATATTGCGTTTTTTTTTTAATTTGCTTACCAGGCTAAAGGTTAGCATGTTTAAAATACGTAAGTCGTTTTGTTCATCAAATTTAAGTAGATAACTCATCAGTTGTTTGCATCAGAGCGACAATTTTTGAGATAGTTATTAAAACTGTTTAAAGGTTGTCAAACGTTGTTTCTCGTTGTATATCCTTTAATTCTAGAGTTAAATTGATAAATAACGTGTACGAATTTGTTTAACGCATTTGTTTTGGTTACTCGACGTCTCCGTTCTCGTGTAGCCTACATATTGCGTTTTTTTTTAAATTTGCTTACCGGGCTAAAGGTTTGCATGTTTAAAATACGTAAGTCGTTTTGTTCATCAAATTTAAGTAGATAACTCATCAGTTGTTTGCATCAGAGCGATAATTTTTGAGATAGTTATTAAAACTGTTTAAAAGTTGTAAAACGTTGTTTCTCGTTGTATATCCTTTAATTCTAGAGTTAAATTGATAAATAACGTGTACGAATTTGTTTAACGCATTTGTTTTGGTTACTCGAGGTCTCCGTTCTCGTGTAGCCTACATATTGCGTTTTTTTTTTAATTTGCTTACCGGGCTAAAGGTTAGCATGTTTAAAATACGTAAGTCGTTTTGTTCATAATATTTAAGTAGATAACTCATCAGTTGTTTGCATCAGAGCGATAATTTTTGAGATAGTTATTAAAACTGTTTAAAGGTTGTCAAACGTTGTTTCTCGTTGTATATCCTTTAATTCTAGAGTTAAATTGATAAATAACGTGTACGAATTTGTTTAACGCATTTGTTTTGGTTACTCGACGTCTCCGTTCTCGTGTAGCCTACATATTGCGTTTTTTTTTTTAATTTGCTTACCGGGCTAAAGGTTAGCATGTTTAAAATACGTAAGTCGTTTTGTTCAACAAATTTGAGTAGATAACTCAGCAGTTGTTTGCATCAGAGCGACAATTTTTGAGATAGTTATTAAAACTGTTTAAAGGTTGTCGAACGTTGTTTCTCGTTGTATATCCTTTAATTCTAGAGTTAAATTGATAAATAACGTGTACGAATTTGTTTAACGCATTTGTTTTGGTTACTCGACGTCTCCGTTCTCGTGTAGCCTACATATTGCGTTTTTTTTTAATTTGCTTACCGGGCTAAAGGTTAGCATGCTTAAAATACGTAAGTCGTTTTGTTCATCAAATTTAAGTAGATAACTCATCAGTTGTTTGCATCAGAGCGATAATTTTTGAGATAGTTATTAAAACTGTTTAAAGGTTGTCAAACGTTGTTTCTCGTTGTATATCCTTTAATTCTAGAGTTAAATTGATAAATAACGTGTACGAATTTGTTTAACGCATTTGTTTTGGTTACTCGACGTCTCCGTTCTCGTGTAGCCTACATATAGCGTTTTTTTTTAATTTGCTTACCGGGCTAAAGGTTAGCATGTTTAAAATACGTAAGTCGTTTTGTTCATCAAATTTAAGTAGATAACTCATCAGTTGTTTGCATCAGAGCGATAATTTTTGAGATAGTTATTAAAACTGTTTAAAGGTTGTCAAACGTTGTTTCTCGTGTATATCCTTTAATTCTAGAGTTAAATTGATAAATAACGTGTACGAATATGTTTAACGCATTTGTTTTGGTTACTCAACGTCTCCGTTCTCGTGTAGCCTACATATTGCGTTTTTTTTTTTACTTTGCTTACCGGGCTAAAGGTTAGCATGCTTAAAATACGTAAGTCGTTTTGTTCAACAAATTTAAGTAGATAACTCATCAGTTGTTTGCATCAGAGCGATAATTTTTGAGATAGTTATTAAAACTGTTTAAAGGTTGTCAAACGTTGTTTCTCGTTGTATATCCTTTAATTCTAGAATTAAATTGATAAATAACGTGTACGAATTTGTTTAACGCATTTGTTTTGGTTACTCGACGTCTCCGTTCTCGTGTAGCCTACATATTGCGTTTTTTTTTTTAATTTGCTTACCAGGCTAAAGGTTAGCATGTTTAAAATACGTAAGTCGTTTTGTTCATCAAATTTAAGTAGATAACTCATCAGTTGTTTGCATCAGAGCGACAATTTTTGAGATAGTTATTAAAACTGTTTAAAGGTTGTCAAACGTTGTTTCTCGTTGTATATCCTTTAATTCTAGAGTTAGATTGATAAATAACGTGTACGAATTTGTTTAACGCATTTGTTTTGGTTACTCGACGTCTCCGTTCGCGTGTAGCCTACATATTGCGTTTTTTTTAAATTTGCTTACCGGGCTAAAGGTTAGCATGTTTAAAATACGTAAGTCGTTTTGTTCAACAAATTTAAGTAGATAACTCATCAGTTGTTTGCATCAGAGCGACAATTTATGAGATAGTTATTAAAACTGTTTAAAGGTTGTCAAACGTTGTTTCTCTTTGTATATCCTTTAATTCTAGAGTTAAATAGATAAATAACGTGTACGAATTTATTTAACGCATTTCTTTTGGTTACTCGACGTCTCCGTTCTCGTGTTGCCTACATATTGCGTTTTTTTTTTATTTGCTTACCGGGCTAAAGGTTAGCATGTTTAAAATACGTAAGTCGTTTTGTTCATCAAATTTAAGTAGATAACTCATCAGTTGTTTGCATCAGAGCGACAATTTTTGAGATAGTTATTAAAACTGTTTAAAGGTTGTCAAACGTTGTTTCTCGTTGTATATCCTTTAATTCTAGAGTTAAATTGATAAATAACGTGTACGAATTTGTTTAACGCATTTGTTTTGGTTACTCGACGTCTCCGTTCTCGTGTAGCCTACATATTGCGTTTTTTTTTTTAATTTGCTTACCGGGCTAAAGGTTAGCATGCTTAAAATACGTAAGTCGTTTTGTTCAACAAATTTAAGTAGATAACTCATCAGTTGTTTGCATCAGAGCGATAATTTTTGAGATAGTTATTAAAACTGTTTAGAGGTTGTCAAACGTTGTTTCTCGTTGTATATCCTTTAATTCTAGAGTTATATTGATAAATAACGTGTACGAATTTGTTTAACGCATTTGTTTTGGTTACTCGACGTCTCCGTTCTCGTGTAGCCTACATATTGCGTTTTTTTTTAAATTTGCTTACCGGGCTAAAGGTTAGCATGTTTAAAATACGTAAGTCGTTTTTTTCAACAAATTTAAGTAGATAACTCATCAGTTGTTTGCATCAGAGCGATAATTTTTGAGATAGTTATTAAAACTGTTTAAAGGTTGTCAAACGTTCTTTCTCGTTGTATATCCTTTAATTCTAGAGTTAAATTGATAAATAACGTGTACGAATTTGTTTAACGCATTTGTTTTGGTTACTCGACGTCTCCGTTCTCGTGTGGCCTACATATTGCGTTTTTTTTTTTAATTTGCTTATCGGGCTAAAGGTTAGCATGTTTAAAATACGTAAGTCGTTTTGTTCAACAAATTTAAGTAGATAACTAATCAGTTGTTTGCATCAGAGCGATAATTTTTGAGATAGTTATTAAAACTGTTTAAAGGTTGTCAAACGTTGTTTCTCGTGTATATCCTTTAATTCTAGAGTTAAATTGATAAATAACGTGTACGAATTTGTTTAACGCATTTGTTTTGGTTACTCGACGTCTCCGTTCTCGTGTAGCCTACATATTGCGTTTTTTTTTTAATATGCTTACCGGGCTAAATGTTAGCATGCTTAAAATACGTAAGTCGTTTTGTTCAACAAATTTAAGTAGATAACTCATCAGTTGTTTGCATCAGAGCGATAATTTTTGAGATAGTTATTAAAACTGTTTAAAGGTTGTCAAACGTTGTTTCTCGTTGTATATCCTTTAATTCTAGAATTAAATTGATAAATAACGTGTACGAATTTGTTTAACGCATTTGTTTTGGTTACTCGACGTCTCCGTTCTCGTGTAGCCTACATATTGCGTTTTTTTTTTTAATTTGCTTACCAGGCTAAAGGTTAGCATGTTTAAAATACGTAAGTGGTTTTGTTCATCAAATTTAAGTAGATAACTCATCAGTTGTTTGCATCAGAGCGACAATTTTTGAGATAGTTATTAAAACTGTTTAAAGGTTGTCAAACCTTGTTTCTCGTTGTATATCCTTTAATTCTAGAGTTAAATTGATAAATAACGTGTACGAATTTGTTTAACGCATTTGTTTTGGTTACTCGACGTCTCCGTTCGCGTGTAGCCTACATATTGCGTTTTTTTTAATTTGCTTACCGGGCTAAAGGTTAGCATGTTTAAAATACGTAAGTCGTTTTGTTCAACAAATTTAAGTAGATAACTCATCAGTTGTTTGCATCAGAGCGACAATTTTTGAGATAGTTATTAAAACTGTTTAACGGTTGTCAAACGTTGTTTCTCTTTGTATATCCTTTAATTCTAGAGTTAAATTGATAAATAACGTGTACGAATTTATTTAACGCATTTGTTTTGGTTACTCGACGTCTCCGTTCTCGTGTAGCCTACATATTGCGTTTTTTTTTTTATTTGCTTACCGGGCTAAAGGTTAGCATGTTTAAAATACGTAAGTCGTTTTGTTCATCAAATTTAAGTAGATAACTCATCAGTTGTTTGCATCAGAGCGACAATTTTTGAGATAGTTATTAAAACTGTTTAAAGATTGTCAAACGTTGTTTCTCGTTGTATATCCTTTAATTCTAGAGTTAAATTGATAAATAACGTGTACGAATTTGTTTAACGCATTTGTTTTGGTTACTCGACGTCTCCGTTCTCGTGTAGCCTACATATTGCGTTTTTTTTTTAATTTGCTTACCGGGCTAAAGGTTAGCATGTTTAAAATACGTAAGTCGTTTTGTTCATCAAATTTAAGTAGATAACTCATCAGTTGTTTGCATCAGAGCGATAATTTTTGAGATAGTTATTAAAACTGTTTAAAGGTTGTCAAACGTTGTTTCTCGTTGTATATCCTTTAATTCTAGAGTTAAATTGATAAATAACGTGTACGAATTTGTTTAACGCATTTGTTTTGGTTACTCGACATCTCCGTTCTCGTGTAGCCTACATATTGCGTTTTTTTTTAATTTGCTTACCGGGCTAAAGGTTAGCATGTTTAAAATACGTAAGTCGTTTTGTTCATCAAATTTAAGTAGATAACTCATCAGTTGTTTGCATCAGAGCGATAATTTTTGAGATAGTTATTAAAACTGTTTAAAGGTTGTCAAACGTTGTTTCTCGTTGTATATCCTTTAATTCTAGAGTTAAATTGATAAATAACGTGTACTAATTTGTTTAACGCATTTGTTTTGGTTACCCGACGTCTCCGTTCTCGTGTAGCCTACATATTGCGTTTTTTTTTTTATTTGCTTACCGGGCTAAAGGTTAGCATGCTTAAAATACGTAAGTCGTTTTGTTCAACAAATTTAAGTAGATAACTCATCAATTGTTTGCATCAGAGCGATAATTTTTGAGATAGTTATTAAAACTGTTTAGAGGTTGTCAAACGTTGTTTCTCGTTGTATATCCTTTAATTCTAGAGTTAAATTGATAAATAACGTGTACGAATTTGTTTAACGCATTTGTTTTGGTTACTCGACGTCTCCGTTCTCGTGTAGCCTACATATTGCGTTTTTTTTTTAATTTGCTTACCGGGCTAAAGGTTAGCATGTTTAAAATACGTAAGTCGTTTTGTTCATCATATTTAAGTAGATAACTCATCAGTTGTTTGCATCAGAGCGATAATTTTTGAGATAGTTATTAAAACTGTTTAAAGGTTGTCAAACGTTGTTTCTCGTTGTATATCCTTTAATTCTAGAGTTAAATTGATAAATAACGTGTACGAATTTGTTTAACGCATTTGTTTTGGTTACTCGACGTCTCCGTTCTCGTGTAGCCTACATATTGCGTTTTTTTTTAATTTGCTTACCGGGCTAAAGGTTAGCATGTTTAAAATACGTAAGTCGTTTTGTTCAACAAATTTAAGTAGATAACTCATCAGTTGTTTGCATCAGAGCGACAATTTTTGAGATAGTTATTAAAACTGTTTAAAGCTTGTCAAACGTTGTTTCTCGTTGTATATCCTTTAATTCTAGAGTTAAATTGATAAATAACGTGTACGAATTTGTTTAACGCATTTGTTTTGGTTACTCGACGTCTCCGTTCTCGTGTAGCCTACATATTGCGTTTTTTTTTAAATTTGCTTACCGGGCTAAAGGTTAGCATGTTTAAAATACGTAAGTCGTTTTGTTCATCAAATTTAAGTAGATAACTCATCAGTTGTTTGCATCAGAGCGACAATTTTTGAGATAGTTATTAAAACTGTTTAAAGGTTGTCAAACGTTGTTTCTCGTTGTATATCCTTTAATTCTAGAGTTAAATTGATAAATAACGTATACGAATTTGTTTAACGCATTTGTTTTGGTTACTCGACGTCTCCGTTCTCGTGTAGCCTACATATTGCGTTTTTTTTTTAATTTGCTTACCGGGCTAAAGGTTAGCATGTTTAAAATACGTAAGTCGTTTTGTTCATCATATTTAAGTAGATAACTCATCAGTTGTTTGCATCAGAGCGATAATTTTTGAGATAGTTATTAAAACTGTTTAAAGGTTGTCAAACGTTGTTTCTCGTTGTATATCCTTTAATTCTAGAGTTAAATTGATAAATAACGTGTACGAATTTGTTTAACGCATTTGTTTTGGTTACTCGACGTCTCCGTTCTCGTGTAGCCTACATATTGCGTTTTTTTTTTTAATTTGCTTACCGGGCTAAAGGTTAGCATGCTTAAAATACGTAAGTCGTTTTGTTCAACAAATTTAAGTAGATAACTCATCAGTTGTTTGCATCAGAGCGACAATTTTTGAGATAGTTATTAAAACTGTTTAAAGGTTGTCAAACGTTGTTTCTCGTTGTATATCCTTTAATTCTAGAGTTAAATTGATAAATAACGTGTACGAATTTGTTTAACGCATTTGTTTTGGTTACTCGACGTCTCTGTTCTCGTGTAGCCTACATATTGCGTTTTTTTTAATTTGCTTACCGGGCTAAAGGTTAGCATGTTTAAAATACGTAAGTCGTTTTGTTCATCAAATTTAAGTAGATAACTCATCAGTTGTTTGCATCAGAGCGATAATTTTTGAGATAGTTATTAAAACTGTTTAAAGGTTGTCAAACGTTGTTTCTCGTTGTATATCCTTTAATTCTAGAGTTAAATTGATAAATAACGTGTACGAATTTGTTTAACGCATTTGTTTTGGTTACTCGACGTCTCCGTTCTCGTGTAGCCTACATATTGCGTTTTTTTTTAATTTGCTTACAGGGCTAAAGGTTAGCATGTTTAAAATACGTAAGTCGTTTTGTTCAACAAATTTGAGTAGATAACTCATCAGTTGTTTGCATCAGAGCGACAATTTTTGAGATAGTTATTAAAACTGTTTAAAGGTTGTCAAACGTTGTTTCTCGTTGTATATCCTTTAATTCTAGAGTTAAATTGATAAATAACGTGTACGAATTTGTTTAAGGAATTTTTGTTTTGGTTACTCGACATCTCCGTTCTCGTGTAGCCTACATATTGCGTTTTTGTTTTTAATTTGCTTACCGGGCTAAAGGTTAGCATGTTTAAAATACGTAAGTCGTTTTGTTCATCAAATTTAAGTAGATAACTCATCAGTTGTTTGCATCAGAGCGACAATTTTTGAGATAGTTATTAAAACTGTTTAAAGGTTGTCAAACGTTGTTTCTCGTTGTATATCCTTTAATTCTAGAGTTAAATTGATAAATAACGTGTACGAATTTGTTTAACGCATTTGTTTTGGTTACTCGACGTCTCCGTTCTCGTGTAGCCTACATATTGCGTTTTTTTTTTTAATTTGCTTACCGGGCTAAAGGTTAGCATGCTTAAAATACGTAAGTCGTTTTGTTCAACAAATTTAAGTAGATAACTCATCAGTTGTTTGCATCAGAGCGACAATTTTTGAGATAGTTATTAAAACTGTTTAAAGGTTGTCAAACGTTGTTTCTCGTTGTATATCCTTTAATTCTAGAGTTAAATTGATAAATAACGTGTACGAATTTGTTTAACGCATTTGTTTTGGTTACTCGACGTCTCCGTTCTCGTGTAGCCTACATATTGCGTTTTTTTTTTAATTTGCTTACCGGGCTAAAGGTTAGCATGCTTAAAATACGTAAGTCGTTTTGTTCAACAAATTTGAGTAGATAACTCATCAGTTGTTTGCATCAGAGCGATAATTTTTGAGATAGTTATTAAAACTGTTTAAAGGTTGTCAAACGTTGTTTCTCGTTGTATATCCTTTAATTCTAGGGTTAAATTGATAAATAACGTGTACGAATTTGTTTAACGCATTTATTTTGGTTACTCGACGTCTCCGTTCTCGTGTAGCCTACATATTGCGTTTTTTTTTTAATTTGCTTACCGGGCTAAAGGTTAGCATGTTTAAAATACGTAAGTCGTTTTGTTCATCAAATTTAAGTAGATAAATCATCAGTTGTTTGCATCAGAGCGATAATTTTTGAGATAGTTATTAAAACTGTTTACAGGTTGTCAAACGTTGTTTCTCGTTGTATATCCTTTAATTCTAGAGTTAAATTGATAAATAACGTGTACGAATTTGTTTAACGCATTTGTTTTGGTTACTCGACGTCTCCGTTCTCGTGTAGCCTACATATTGCGTTTTTTTTTTAATTTGCTTACCGGGCTAAAGGTTAGCATGTTTAAAATACGTAAGTCGTTTTGTTCATCAAATTTAAGTAGATAAATCATCAGTTGTTTGCATCAGAGCGATAATTTTTGAGATAGTTATTAAAACTGTTTAAAGGTTGTCAAACGTTGTTTCTCGTTGTATATCCTTTAATTCTAGGGTTAAATTGATAAATAACGTGTACGAATTTGTTTAACGCATTTATTTTGGTTACTCGACGTCTCCATTCTCGTGTAGCCTACATATTGCGTTTTTTTTTTAATTTGCTTACCGGGCTAAAGGTTAGCATGTTTAAAATACGTAAGTCGTTTTGTTCAACAAATTTGAGTAGATAACTCAGCAGTTGTTTGCATCAGAGCGACTATTTTTGAGATAGTTATTAAAACTGTTTAAAGGTTGTCAAACGTTGTTTCTCGTTGTATATCCTTTAATTCTAGAGTTAAATTGATAAATAACGTGTACGAATTTGTTTAACGCATTTGTTTTGGTTACTCGACGTCTCCGTTCTCGTGTAGCCTACATATTGCGTTTTTTTTTTACTTTGCTTACCGGGCTAAAGGTTAGCATGCTTAAAATACGTGAGTCGTTTTGTTCAACAAATTTGAGTAGATAACTCAGCAGTTGTTTGCATCAGAGCGACAATTTTTGAGATAGTTATTAAAACTGTTTAAAGGTTGTCAAACGTTATTTCTCGTTGTATATCCTTTAATTCTAGAGTTAAATTGATAAATAACGTGTACGAATTTGTTTAACGCATTTGTTTTGGTTACTCGACGTCTCCGTTCTCGTGTAGCCTACATATTGCGTTTTTTTTTTAATTTGCTTACCGGGCTAAAGGTTAGCATGTTTAAAATACGTAAGTCGTTTTGTTCAACAAATTTGAGTAGATAACTCAGCAGTTGTTTGCATCAGAGCGACAATTTTTGAGATAGTTATTAAAACTGTTTAAAGGTTGTCAAACGTTGTTTCTCGTTGTATATCCTTTAATTCTAGAGTTAAATTGATAAATAACGTGTACGAATTTGTTTAACGCATTTGTTTTGGTTACTCGACGTCTCCGTTCTCGTGTAGCCTACATATTGCGTTTTTTTTTTAATTTGCTTACCGGGCTAAAGGTTAGCATGCTTAAAATACGTAAGTCGTTTTGTTCAACAAATTTAAGTAGATAACTCATCAGTTGTTTGCATCAGAGCGATAATTTTTGAGATAGTTATTAAAACTGTTTAAAGGTTGTCAAACGTTGTTTCTCGTTGTATATCCTTTAATTCTAGAGTTAAATTGATAAATAACGTGTACGAATTTGTTTAACGCATTTGTTTTGGTTACTCGACGTCTCCGTTCTCGTGTAGCCTACATATTGCGTTTTTTTTTTAATTTGCTTACCGGGCTAAAGGTTAGCATGCTTAAAATACGTAAGTCGTTTTGTTCAACAAATTTGAGTAGATAACTCATCAGTTGTTTGCATCAGAGCGACAATTTTTGAGATAGTTATTAAAACTGTTTAAAGGTTGTCAAACGTTGTTTCTCGTTGTATATCCTTTAATTCTAGAGTTAAATTGATAAATAACGTGTACGAATTTGTTTAACGCATTTGTTTTGGTTACTCGACGTCTCCGTTCTCGTGTAGCCTACATATTGCGTTTTTTTTTTAATTTGCTTACCGGGCTAAAGGTTAGCATGTTTAAAATACGTAAGTCGTTTTGTTCATCAAATTTAAGTAGATAAATCATCAGTTGTTTGCATCAGAGCGATAATTTTTGAGATAGTTATTAAAACTGTTTAAAGGTTGTCAAACGTTGTTTCTCGTTGTATATCCTTTAATTCTAGGGTTAAATTGATAAATAACGTGTACGAATTTGTTTAACGCATTTATTTTGGTTACTCGACGTCTCCGTTCTCGTGTAGCCTACATATTGCGTTTTTTTTTTAATTTGCTTACCGGGCTAAAGGTTAGCATGTTTAAAATACGTAAGTCGTTTTGTTCAACAAATTTGAGTAGATAACTCAGCAGTTGTTTGCATCAGAGCGACTATTTTTGAGATAGTTATTAAAACTGTTTAAAGGTTGTCAAACGTTGTTTCTCGTTGTATATCCTTTAATTCTAGAGTTAAATTGATAAATAACGTGTACGAATTTGTTTAACGCATTTGTTTTGGTTACTCGACGTCTCCGTTCTCGTGTAGCCTACATATTGCGTTTTTTTTTTAATTTGCTTACCGGGCTAAAGGTTAGCATGCTTAAAATACGTAAGTCGTTTTGTTCAACAAATTTGAGTAGATAACTCATCAGTTGTTTGCATCAGAGCGACAATTTTTGAGATAGTTATTAAAACTGTTTAAAGGTTGTCAAACGTTGTTTCTCGTTGTATATCCTTTAATTCTAGAGTTAAATTGATAAATAACGTGTACGAATTTGTTTAACGCATTTGTTTTGGTTACTCGACGTCTCCGTTCTCGTGTAGCCTACATATTGCGTTTTTTTTTTAATTTGCTTACCGGGCTAAAGGTTAGCATGCTTAAAATACGTAAGTCGTTTTGTTCAACAAATTTGAGTAGATAACTCATCAGTTGTTTGCATCAGAGCGATAATTTTTGAGATAGTTATTAAAACTGTTTAAAGGTTGTCAAACGTTGTTTCTCGTTGTATATCCTTTAATTCTAGGGTTAAATTGATAAATAACGTGTACGAATTTGTTTAACGCATTTATTTTGGTTACTCGACGTCTCCGTTCTCGTGTAGCCTACATATTGCGTTTTTTTTTTAATTTGCTTACCGGGCTAAAGGTTAGCATGTTTAAAATACGTAAGTCGTTTTGTTCATCAAATTTAAGTAGATAAATCATCAGTTGTTTGCATCAGAGCGATAATTTTTGAGATAGTTATTAAAACTGTTTACAGGTTGTCAAACGTTGTTTCTCGTTGTATATCCTTTAATTCTAGAGTTAAATTGATAAATAACGTGTACGAATTTGTTTAACGCATTTGTTTTGGTTACTCGACGTCTCCGTTCTCGTGTAGCCTACATATTGCGTTTTTTTTTTAATTTGCTTACCGGGCTAAAGGTTAGCATGTTTAAAATACGTAAGTCGTTTTGTTCATCAAATTTAAGTAGATAAATCATCAGTTGTTTGCATCAGAGCGATAATTTTTGAGATAGTTATTAAAACTGTTTAAAGGTTGTCAAACGTTGTTTCTCGTTGTATATCCTTTAATTCTAGGGTTAAATTGATAAATAACGTGTACGAATTTGTTTAACGCATTTATTTTGGTTACTCGACGTCTCCGTTCTCGTGTAGCCTACATATTGCGTTTTTTTTTTAATTTGCTTACCGGGCTAAAGGTTAGCATGTTTAAAATACGTAAGTCGTTTTGTTCAACAAATTTGAGTAGATAACTCAGCAGTTGTTTGCATCAGAGCGACTATTTTTGAGATAGTTATTAAAACTGTTTAAAGGTTGTCAAACGTTGTTTCTCGTTGTATATCCTTTAATTCTAGAGTTAAATTGATAAATAACGTGTACGAATTTGTTTAACGCATTTGTTTTGGTTACTCGACGTCTCCGTTCTCGTGTAGCCTACATATTGCGTTTTTTTTTTACTTTGCTTACCGGGCTAAAGGTTAGCATGCTTAAAATACGTAAGTCGTTTTGTTCAACAAATTTGAGTAGATAACTCAGCAGTTGTTTGCATCAGAGCGACAATTTTTGAGATAGTTATTAAAACTGTTTAAAGGTTGTCAAACGTTGTTTCTCGTTGTATATCCTTTAATTCTAGAGTTAAATTGATAAATAACGTGTACGAATTTGTTTAACGCATTTGTTTTGGTTACTCGACGTCTCCGTTCTCGTGTAGCCTACATATTGCGTTTTTTTTTTAATTTGCTTACCGGGCTAAAGGTTAGCATGTTTAAAATACGTAAGTCGTTTTGTTCAACAAATTTGAGTAGATAACTCAGCAGTTGTTTGCATCAGAGCGACAATTTTTGAGATAGTTATTAAAACTGTTTAAAGGTTGTCAAACGTTGTTTCTCGTTGTATATCCTTTAATTCTAGAGTTAAATTGATAAATAACGTGTACGAATTTGTTTAACGCATTTGTTTTGGTTACTCGACGTCTCCGTTCTCGTGTAGCCTACATATTGCGTTTTTTTTTTAATTTGCTTACCGGGCTAAAGGTTAGCATGCTTAAAATACGTAAGTCGTTTTGTTCAACAAATTTAAGTAGATAACTCATCAGTTGTTTGCATCAGAGCGATAATTTTTGAGATAGTTATTAAAACTGTTTAAAGGTTGTCAAACGTTGTTTCTCGTTGTATATCCTTTAATTCTAGAGTTAAATTGATAAATAACGTGTACGAATTTGTTTAACGCATTTGTTTTGGTTACTCGACGTCTCCGTTCTCGTGTAGCCTACATATTGCGTTTTTTTTTTTTAATTTGCTTACCGGGCTAAAGGTTAGCATGTTTAAAATACGTAAGTCGTTTTGTTCAACAAATTTGAGTAGATAACTCATCCGTTGTTTGCATCAGAGCGACAATTTTTGAGATAGTTATTAAAACTGTTTAAAGGTTGCCAAACGTTTTTTCTCGTTGTATATCCTTTAATTCTAGAGTTAAATTGATAAATAACGTGCACGAATTTGTTTAACGCATTTGTTTTGGTTACTCGACGTCTCCGTTCTCGTGTAGCCTACATATTGCGTTTTTTTTTTAATTTGCTTACCGGGCTAAAGGTTAGCATGTTTAAAATACGTAAGTCGTTTTGTTCATCATATTTAAGTAGATAACTCATCAGTTGTTTGCATCAGAGCGATAATTTTTGAGATAGTTATTAAAACTGTTTAAAGGTTGTCAAACGTTGTTTCTCGTTGTATATCCTTTAATTCTAGAGTTAAATTGATAAATAACGTGTACGAATTTGTTTAACGCATTTGTTTTGGTTACTCGACGTCTCCGTTCTCGTGTAGCGTACATATTGCGTTTTTTTTTTAATTTGCTTACCGGGCTATAGGTTAGCATGTTTAAAATACTTAAGTCGTTTTGTTCATCAAATTTAAGTAGATAACTCATCAGTTGTTTGCATCAGAGCGATAATTTTTGAGATAGTTATTAAAACTGTTTAAAGGTTGTCAAACGTTGTTTCTTGTTGTATATCCTTTAATTCTAGAGTTAAATTGATAAATAACGTGTACGAATTTGTTTAACGCATTTGTTTTGGTTACTCGACGTCTCCGTTCTCGTGTAGCCTACATATTGCGTTTTTTTTTTAACTTGCTTACCGGGCTAAAGGTTAGCATGTTTAAAATACGTAAGTCGTTTTGTTCATCATATTTAAGTAGATAACTCATCAGTTGTTTGCATCAGAGCGACTATTTTTGAGATAGTTATTAAAACTGTTTAAAGGTTGTCAAACGTTGTTTCTCGTTGTATATCCTTTAATTCTAGAGTTAAATTGATAAATAACGTGTACGAATTTGTTTAACGTATTTGTTTTGGTTACTCGACGTCTCCGTTCTCGTGTAGCCTACATATTGCGTTTTTTTTTTAATTTGCTTACCGGGCTAAAGGTTAGCATGTTTAAAATACGTAAGTCGTTTTGTTCAACAAATTTGAGTAGATAACTCAGCAGTTGTTTGCATCAGAGCGACAATTTTTGAGATAGTTATTAAAACTGTTTAAAGGTTGTCAAACGTTGTTTCTCGTGTATATCCTTTAATTCTAGAGTTAAATTGATAAATAACGTGTACGAATTTGTTTAACGCATTTGTTTTGGTTACTCGACGTCTCCGTTCTCGTGTAGCCTACATATTGCGTTTTTTTTTTAATTTAATCTCCTTAAATTAATCTCCTTAAATTCTCGTTTTTTTTTTTTTAATTTGTTTACCGGGCTAAAGGTAAGCATGTTTAAAATACGTAAGTCGTTTTGTTCATCAAATTTAAGTAGATAACTCATCAGTTGTTTGCATCAGAGCGATAATTTTTGAGATAGTTATTAAAACTGTTTAAAGGTTGTCAAACGTTGTTTCTCGTTGTATATCCTTTAATTCTAGAGTTAAATTGATAAATAACGTGTACGAATTTGTTTAACGCATTTGTTTTGGTTACTCGACGTCTCCGTTCTCGTGTAGACTACATATTGCGTTTTTTTTATAATTTGCTTACCGGGCTAAAGGTTAGCATGTTTAAAATACGTAAGTCGTTTTGTTCATCAAATTTAAGTAGATAACTCATCAGTTGTTTGCATCAGAGCGATAATTTTTGAGATAGTTATTAAAACTGTTTAAAGGTTGTCAAACGTTGTTTCTCGTTGTATATCCTTTAATTCTAGAGTTAAATTGATAAATAACGTGTACGAATTTGTTTAACGCATTTGTTTTGGTTACTCGACGTCTCCGTTCTCGTGTAGCCTACATATTGCGTTTTTTTTTTAATTTGCTTACCGGGCTAAAGGTTAGCATGCTTAAAATACGTAAGTCGTTTTCTTCAACAAATTTAAGTAGATAACTCATCAGTTGTTTGCATCAGAGCGATAATTTTTGAGATAGTTATTAAAACTGTTTAAAGGTTGTCAAACGTTGTTTCTTGTTGTATATCCTTTAATTCTAGAGTTAAATTGATAAATAACGTGTACGAATTTGTTTAACGCATTTGTTTTGGTTACTCGACGTCTCCGTTCTCGTGTAGCCTACATATTGCGTTTTTTTTTTAACTTGCTTACCGGGCTAAAGGTTAGCATGTTTAAAATACGTAAGTCGTTTTGTTCATCATATTTAAGTAGATAACTCATCAGTTGTTTGCATCAGAGCGATAATTTTTGAGATAGTTATTAAAACTGTTTAAAGGTTGTCAAACGTTGTTTCTCGTTGTATATCCTTCAATTCTAGAGTTAAATTGATAAATAACGTGTACGAATTTGTTTAACGCATTTGTTTTGGTTACTCGACGTCTCCGTTCTCGTGTAGCCTACATATTGCGTTTTTTTTTTATTTGCTTACCGGGCTAAAGGTTAGCATGTTTAAAATACGTAAGTCGTTTTGTTCATCAAATTTAAGTAGATAACTCATCAGTTGTTTGCATCAGAGCGATAATTTTTGAGATAGTTATTAAAACTGTTTAAAGGTTGTCAAACGTTGTTTCTCGTTGTATATCCTTTAATTCTAGAGTTAAATTGATAAATAACGTGTACGAATTTGTTTAACGCATTTGTTTTGGTTACTCGACGTCTCCGTTCTCGTGTAGCCTACATATTGCGTTTTTTTTTTTTAATTTGCTTACCGGGCTAAAGGTTAGCATGCTTAAAATACGTAAGTCGTTTTGTTCAACAAATTTAAGTAGATAACTCATCAGTTGTTTGCATCAGAGCGATAATTTTTGAGATAGTTATTAAAACTGTTTAGAGGTTGTCAAACGTTGTTTCTCGTTGTATGTCCTTTAATTCTAGAGTTAAATTGATAAATAACGTGTACGAATTTGTTTAACGCATTTGTTTTGGTTACTCGACGTCTCCGTTCTCGTGTAGCCTACATATTGCGTTTTTTTTTAATTTGCTTACCGGGCTAAAGGTTAGCATGTTTAAAATACGTAAGTCGTTTTGTTCAACAAATTTAAGTAGATAACTTATCAGTTGTTTGCATCAGAGCGATAATTTTTGAGATAGTTATTAAAACTGTTTAAAGGTTGTCAAACGTTGTTTCTCGTTGTATATCCTTTAATTCTAGAGTTAAATTGATAAATAACGTGTACGAATTTGTTTAACGCATTTGTTTTGGTTACTCGACGTCTCCGTTCTCGTGTAGCCTACATATTGCGTTTTTTTTTTTAATTTGCTTACCGGGCTAAAGGTTAGCATGTTTAAAATACGTAAGTCGTTTTGTTCAACAAATTTAAGTAGATAACTAATCAGTTGTTTGCATCAGAGCGATAATTTTTGAGATAGTTATTAAAACTGTTTAAAGGTTGTCAAACGTTGTTTCTCGTGTATATCCTTTAATTCTAGAGTTAAATTGATAAATAACGTGTACGAATTTGTTTAACGCATTTGTTTTGGTTACTCGACGTCTCCGTTCTCGTGTAGCCTACATATTGCGTTTTTTTTTTAATTTGCTTACCGGGCTAAATGTTAGCATGCTTAAAATACGTAAGTCGTTTTGTTCAACAAATTTAAGTAGATAACTCATCAGTTGTTTGCATCAGAGCGATAATTTTTGAGATAGTTATTAAAACTGTTTAAAGGTTGTCAAACGTTGTTTCTCGTTGTATATCCTTTAATTCTAGAATTAAATTGATAAATAACGTGTACGAATTTGTTTAACGCATTTGTTTTGGTTACTCGACGTCTCCGTTCTCGTGTAGCCTACATATTGCGTTTTTCTTTTTAATTTGCTTACCAGGCTAAAGGTTAGCATGTTTAAAATACGTAAGTCGTTTTGTTCATCAAATTTAAGTAGATAACTCATCAGTTGTTTGCATCAGAGCGACAATTTTTGAGATAGTTATTAAAACTGTTTAAAGGTTGTCAAACGTTGTTTCTCGTTGTATATCCTTTAATTCTAGAGTTAAATTGATAAATAACGTGTACGAATTTGTTTAACGCATTTGTTTTGGTTACTCGACGTCTCCGTTCTCGTGTAGCCTACATATTGCGTTTTTCTTTTTAATTTGCTTACCAGGCTAAAGGTTAGCATGTTTAAAATACGTAAGTCGTTTTGTTCATCAAATTTAAGTAGATAACTCATCAGTTGTTTGCATCAGAGCGACAATTTTTGAGATAGTTATTAAAACTGTTTAAAGGTTGTCAAACGTTGTTTCTCGTTGTATATCCTTTAATTCTAGAGTTAAATTGATAAATAACGTGTACGAATTCGTTTAACGCATTTGTTTTGGTTACTCGACGTCTCCGTTCGCGTGTAGCCTACATATTGCGTTTTTTTTTTAATTTGCTTACCGGGCTAAAGGTTAGCATGTTTAAAATACGTAAGTCGTTTTGTTCAACAAATTTAAGTAGATAACTCATCAGTTGTTTGCATCAGAGCGACAATTTTTGAGATAGTTATTAAAACTGTTTAAAGGTTGTCAAACGTTGTTTCTCGTTGTATATCCTTTAATTCTAGAGTTAAATTGATAAATAACGTGTACGAATTTGTTTAACGCATTTGTTTTGGTTACTCGACGTCTCCGTTCGCGTGTAGCCTACATATTGCGTTTTTTTTTTAATTTGCTTACCGGGCTAAAGGTTAGCATGTTTAAAATACGTAAGTCGTTTTGTTCAACAAATTTAAGTAGATAACTCATCAGTTGTTTGCATCAGAGCGACAATTTTTGAGATAGTTATTAAAACTGTTTAAAGATTGTCAAACGTTGTTTCTCGTTGTATATCCTTTAATTCTAGAGTTAAATTGATAAATAACGTGTACGAATTTGTTTAACGCATTTGTTTTGGTTACTCGACGTCTCCGTTCTCGTGTAGCCTACATATTGCGTTTTTTTTTAATTTGCTTACCGGGCTAAAGGTTAGCATGTTTAAAATACGTAAGTCGTTTTGTTCATCAAATTTAAGTAGATAACTCATCAGTTGTTTGCATCAGAGCGATAATCTTTGAGATAGTTATTAAAACTGTTTAAAGGTTGTCAAACGTTGTTTCTCGTTGTATATCCTTTAATTCTAGAGTTAAATTGATAAATAACGTGTACGAATTTGTTTAACGCATTTGTTTTGGTTACTCGACATCTCCGTTCTCGTGTAGCCTACATATTGCGTTTTTTTTTAATTTGCTTACCGGGCTAAAGGTTAGCATGTTTAAAATACGTAAGTCGTTTTGTTCATCAAATTTAAGTAGATAACTCATCAGTTGTTTGCATCAGAGCGATAATTTTTGAGATAGTTATTAAAACTGTTTAAAGGTTGTCAAACGTTGTTTCTCGTTGTATATCCTTTAATTCTAGAGTTAAATTGATAAATAACGTGTACGAATTTGTTTAACGCATTTGTTTTGGTTACTCGACGTCTCCGTTCTCGTGTAGCCTACATATTGCGTTTTTTTTTTTTAATTTGCTTACCGGGCTAAAGGTTAGCATGCTTAAAATACGTAAGTCGTTTTGTTCAACAAATTTAAGTAGATAACTCATCAGTTGTTTGCATCAGAGCGATAATTTTTGAGATAGTTATTAAAACTGTTTAGAGGTTGTCAAACGTTGTTTCTCGTTGTATATCCTTTAATTCTAGAGTTAAATTGATAAATAACGTGTACGAATTTGTTTAACGCATTTGTTTTGGTTACTCGACGTCTCCGTTCTCGTGTAGCCTACATATTGCGTTTTTTTTTTAATTTGCTTACCGGGCTAAAGGTTAGCATGTTTAAAATACGTAAGTCGTTTTGTTCAACAAATTTAAGTAGATAACTCATCAGTTGTTTGCATCAGAGCGATAATTTTTGAGATAGTTATTAAAACTGTTTAAAGGTTGTCAAACGTTGTTTCTCGTTGTATATCCTTTAATTCTAGAGTTAAATTGATAAATAACGTGTACGAATTTGTTTAACGCATTTGTTTTGGTTACTCGACGTCTCCGTTCTCGTGTAGCCTACATATTGCGTTTTTTTTTTAATTTGCTTACCGGGCTAAAGGTTAGCATGTTTAAAATACGTAAGTCGTTTTGTTCATCATATTTAAGTAGATAACTCATCAGTTGTTTGCATCAGAGCGATAATTTTTGAGATAGTTATTAAAACTGTTTAAAGGTTGTCAAACGTTGTTTCTCGTTGTATATCCTTTAATTCTAGAGTTAAATTGATAAATAACGTGTACGAATTTGTTTAACGCATTTGTTTTGGTTACTCGACGTCTCCGTTCTCGTGTAGCCTACATATTGCGTTTTTTTTTAATTTGCTTACCGGGCTAAAGGTTAGCATGTTTAAAATACGTAAGTCGTTTTGTTCAACAAATTTAAGTAGATAACTCATCAGTTGTTTGCATCAGAGCGACAATTTTTGAGATAGTTATTAAAACTGTTTAAAGGTTGTCAAACGTTGTTTCTCGTTGTATATCCTTTAATTCTAGAGTTAAATTGATAAATAACGTGTACGAATTTGTTTAACGCATTTGTTTTGGTTACTCGACGTCTCCGTTCTCGTGTAGCCTACATATTGCGTTTTTTTTTTAATTTGCTTACCGGGCTAAAGGTTAGCATGTTTAAAATACGTAAGTCGTTTTGTTCATCAAATTTAAGTAGATAACTCATCAGTTGTTTGCATCAGAGCGACAATTTTTGAGATAGTTATTAAAACTGTTTAAAGGTTGTCAAACGTTGTTTCTCGTTGTATATCCTTTAATTCTAGAGTTAAATTGATAAATAACGTGTACGAATTTGTTTAACGCATTTGTTTTGGTTACTCGACGTCTCCGTTCTCGTGTAGCCTACATATTGCGTTTTTTTTTTAATTTGCTTACCGGGCTAAAGGTTAGCATGTTTAAAATACGTAAGTCGTTTTGTTCATCATATTTAAGTAGATAACTCATCAGTTGTTTGCATCAGAGCGATAATTTTTGAGATAGTTATTAAAACTGTTTAAAGGTTGTCAAACGTTGTTTCTCGTTGTATATCCTTTAATTCTAGAGTTAAATTGATAAATAACGTGTACGAATTTGTTTAACGCATTTGTTTTGGTTACTCGACGTCTCTGTTCTCGTGTAGCCTACATATTGCGTTTTTTTTAATTTGCTTACCGGGCTAAAGGTTAGCATGTTTAAAATACGTAAGTCGTTTTGTTCATCAAATTTAAGTAGATAACTCATCAGTTGTTTGCATCAGAGCGATAATTTTTGAGATAGTTATTAAAACTGTTTAAAGGTTGTCAAACGTTGTTTCTCGTTGTATATCCTTTAATTCTAGAGTTAAATTGATAAATAACGTGTACGAATTTGTTTAACGCATTTGTTTTGGTTACTCGACGTCTCCGTTCTCGTGTAGCCTACATATTGCGTTTTTTTTTAATTTGCTTACCGGGCTAAAGGTTAGCATGTTTAAAATACGTAAGTCGTTTTGTTCAACAAATTTGAGTAGATAACTCATCAGTTGTTTGCATCAGAGCGACAATTTTTGAGATAGTTATTAAAACTGTTTAAAGGTTGTCAAACGTTGTTTCTCGTTGTATATCCTTTAATTCTAGAGTTAAATTGATAAATAACGTGTACGAATTTGTTTAAGGAATTTTTGTTTTGGTTACTCGACATCTCCGTTCTCGTGTAGCCTACATATTGCGTTTTTTTTTTTTAATTTGCTTACCGGGCTAAAGGTTAGCATGCTTAAAATACGTAAGTCGTTTTGTTCAACAAATTTAAGTAGATAACTCATCAGTTGTTTGCATCAGAGCGATAATTTTTGAGATAGTTATTAAAACTGTTTAAAGGTTGTCAAACGTTGTTTCTCGTTGTATATCCTTTAATCCTAGAGTTAAATTGATAAATAACGTGTACGAATTTGTTTAACGCATTTGTTTTGGTTACTCGACGTCTCCGTTCTCGTGTAGCCTACATATTGCGTTTTTTTTTTTAATTTGCTTACCGGGCTAAAGGTTAGCATGTTTAAAATACGTAAGTCGTTTTGTTCATCAAATTTAAGTAGATAACTCATCAGTTGTTTGCATCAGAGCGACAATTTTTGAGATAGTTATTAAAACTGTTTAAAGGTTGTCAAACGTTGTTTCTCGTTGTATATCCTTTAATTCTAGAGTTAAATTGATAAATAACGTGTACGAATTTGTTTAACGCATTTGTTTTGGTTACTCGACGTCTCCGTTCTCGTGTAGCCTACATATTGCGTTTTTTTTTAATTTGCTTACCGGGCTAAAGGTTAGCATGCTTAAAATACGTAAGTCGTTTTGTTCAACAAATTTGAGTAGATAACTCATCAGTTGTTTGCATCAGAGCGACAATTTTTGAGATAGTTATTAAAACTGTTTAAAGGTTGTCAAACGTTGTTTCTCGTTGTATATCCTTTAATTCTAGAGTTAAATTGATAAATAACGTGTACGAATTTGTTTAACGCATTTGTTTTGGTTACTCGACGTCTCCGATCTCGTGTAGCCTACATATTGCGTTTTTTTTTTAATTTGCTTACCGGGCTAAAGGTTAGCATGTTTAAAATACGTAAGTCGTTTTGTTCATCAAATTTAAGTAGATAACTCATCAGTTGTTTGCATCAGAGCGATAATTTTTGAGATAGTTATTAAAACTGTTTAAAGGTTGTCAAACGTTGTTTCTCGTTGTATATCCTTTAATTCTGGAGTTAAATTGATAAATAACGTGTACGAATTTGTTTAACGCATTTGTTTTGGTTACTCGACGTCTCCGTTCTCGTGTAGCCTACATATTGCGTTTTTTTTTTAATTTGCTTACCGGGCTAAAGGTTAGCATGTTTAAAATACGTAAGTCGTTTTGTTCATCAAATTTAAGTAGATAACTCATCAGTTGTTTGCATCAGAGCGATAATTTTTGAGATAGTTATTAAAACTGTTTAAAGGTTGTCAAACGTTGTTTCTCGTTGTATATCCGTTAATTCTAGAGTTAAATTGATAAATAACGTGTACGAATTTGTTTAACGCATTTGTTTTGGTTACTCGACGTCTCCGTTCTCGTGTAGCATACATATTGCGTTTTTTTTTTTAATTTGCTTACCGGGCTAAAGGTTAGCATGTTTAAAATACGTAAGTCGTTTTGTTCATCATATTTAAGTAGATAACTCATCAGTTGTTTGCATCAGAGCGACAATTTTTGAGATAGTTATTAAAACTGTTTAAAGGTTGTCAAACGTTGTTTCTCGTTGTATATCCTTTAATTCTAGAGTTAAATTGATAAATAACGTGTACGAATTTGTTTAACGCATTTGTTTTGGTTACTCGACGTCTCCGTTCTCGTTTAGCCTACATATTGCGTTTTTTTTTTTAATTTGCTTACCGGGCTAAAGGTTAGCATGTTTAAAATACGTAAGTCGTTTTGTTCATCAAATTTAAGTAGATAAATCATCAGTTGTTTGCATCAGAGCGATAATTTTTGAGATAGTTATTAAAACTGTTTAAAGGTTGTCAAACGTTGTTTCTCGTTGTATATCCTTTAATTCTAGGGTTAAATTGATAAATAACGTGTACGAATTTGTTTAACGCATTTGTTTTGGTTACTCGACGTCTCTGTTCTCGTGTAGCCTACATATTGCGTTTTTTTTTTTAATTTGCTTACCGGGCTAAAGGTTAGCATGTTTAAAATACGTAAGTCGGTTTGTTCATCAAATTTAAGTAGATAACTCATCAGTTGTTTGCATCAGAGCGACTATTTTTGAGATAGTTATTAAAACTGTTTAAAGGTTGTCAAACGTTGTTTCTCGTTGTATATCCTTTAATTCTAGAGTTAAATTGATAAATAACGTGTACGAATTTGTTTAACGTATTTGTTTTGGTTACTCGACGTCTCCGTTCTCGTGTAGCCTACATATTGCGTTTTTTTTTTAATTTGCTTACCGGGCTAAAGATTAGCATGTTTAAAATACGTAAGTCGTTTTGTTCAACAAATTTGAGTAGATAACTCAGCAGTTGTTTGCATCAGAGCGACAATTTTTGAGATAGTTATTAAAACTGTTTAAAGGTTGTCAAACGTTGTTTCTCGTTGTATATCCTTTAATTCTAGAGTTAAATTGATAAATAACGTGTACGAATTTGTTTAACGCATTTGTTTTGGTTACTCGAGGTCTCCGTCCTCGTGTAGCCTACATATTGCGTTTTTTTTTTTTAATTTGCTTACCGGGCTAAAGGTTAGCATGTTTAAAATACGTAAGTCGTTTTGTTTATCAAATTTAAGTAGATAACTCATCAGTTGTTTGCATCAGAGCGATAATTTTTGAGATAGTTATTAAAACTGTTTAAAGGTTGTCAAACGTTGTTTCTCGTTGTATATCCTTTAATTCTAGAGTTAAATTGATAAATAACGTGTACGAATTTGTTTAACGCATTTGTTTTGGTTACTCGACGTCTCCGTTCTCGTGTAGCCTACATATTGCGTTTTTTTTTTAATTTGCTTACCGGGCTAAAGGTTAGCATGCTTAAAATACGTAAGTCGTTTTGTTCAACAAATTTAAGTAGATAACTCATCAGTTGTTTGCATCAGAGCGATAATTTTTGAGATAGTTATTAAAACTGTTTAAAGGTTGTCAAACGTTGTTTCTCGTTGTATATCCTTTAATTCTAGAGTTAAATTGATAAATAACGTGTACGAATTTGTTTTAACGCATTTGTTTTGGTTACTCGACGTCTCCGTTCTCGTGTAGCCTACATATTGCGTTTTTTTTTTTTTTAATTTGCTTACCGGGCTAAAGGTTAGCATGTTTAAAATACGTAAGTCGTTTTGTTCAACAAATTTGAGTAGATAACTCATCAGTTGTTTTCATCAGAGCGACAATTTTTGAGATAGTTATTAAAACTGTTTAAAGGTTGCCAAACGTTGTTTCTCGTTGTATATCCTTTAATTCTAGAGTTAAATTGATAAATAACGTGCACGAATTTGTTTAACGCATTTGTTTTGGTTACTCGACGTCTCCGTTCTCGTGTAGCCTACATATTGCGTTTTTTTTTTTAATTTGCTTACCGGGCTAAAGGTTAGCATGTTTAAAATACGTAAGTCGTTTTGTTCATCATATTTAAGTAGATAACTCATCAGTTGTTTGCATCAGAGCGATAATTTTTGAGATAGTTATTAAAACTGTTTAAAGGTTGTCAAACGTGTTTCTCGTTGTATATCCTTTAATTCTAGAGTTAAATTGATAAATAACGTGTACGAATTTGTTTAACGCATTTGTTTTGGTTACTCGACGTCTCCGTTCTCGTGTAGCCTACATATTGCGTTTTTTTTTTTAATTTGCTTACCGGGCTATAGGTTAGCATGTTTAAAATACTTAAGTCGTTTTGTTCATCAAATTTAAGTAGATAACTCATCAGTTGTTTGCATCAGAGCGATAATTTTTGAGATAGTTATTAAAACTGTTTAAAGGTTGTCAAACGTTGTTTCTTGTTGTATATCCTTTAATTCTAGAGTTAAATTGATAAATAACGTGTAGGAATTTGTTTAACGCATTTGTTTTGGTTACTCGACGTCTCCGTTCTCGTGTAGCCTACATATTGCGTTTTTTTTTTTAACTTGCTTACCGGGCTAAAGGTTAGCTTGTTTAAAATACGTAAGTCGTTTTGTTCATCATATTTAAGTAGATAACTCATCAGTTGTTTGCATCAGAGCGATAATTTTTGAGATAGTTATCAAAACTGTTTAAAGGTTGTCAAACGTTGTTTCTCGTTGTATATCCTTCAATTCTAGAGTTAAATTGATAAATAACGTGTACGAATTTGTTTAACGCATTTGTTTTGGTTACTCGACGTCTCCGTTCTCGTGTAGCCCACATATTGCGTTTTGTTTTTAATTTGCTTACCGGGCTAAAGGTTAGCATGTTTAAAATACGTAAGTCGTTTTGTTCATCATATTTAAGTAGATAACTCATCAGTTGTTTGCATCAGAGCGATAATTTTTGAGATAGTTATTAAAACTGTTTAAAGGTTGTCAAACGTTGTTTCTCGTTGTATATCCTTTAATTCTAGAGTTAAATTGATAAATAACGTGTACGAATTTGTTTAACGCATTTGTTTTGGTTACTCGACGTCTCCGTTCTCGTGTAGCCTACATATTGCGTTTTTTTTTTTAATTTGCTTACCGGGCTAAAGGTTAGCATGTTTAAAATACGTAAGTCGTTTTGTTCCTCAAATTTAAGTAGATAACTCATCAGTTGTTTGCATCAGAGCGATAATTTTTGAGATAGTTATTAAAACTGTTTAAAGGTTGTCAAACGTTGTTTCTCGTTGTATATCCTTTAATTCTAGAGTTAAATTGATAAATAACGTGTACGAATTTGTTTAACGCATTTGTTTTGGTTACTCGACGTCTCCGTTCTCGTGTAGCCTACATATTGCGTTTTTTTTTTAATTTGCTTACCGGGCTAAAGGTTAGCATGTTTAAAATACGTAAGTCGTTTTGTTCATCAAATTTAAGTAGATAACTCAATAGTTGTTTGCATCAGAGCGATAATTTTTGAGATAGTTATTAAAACTGTTTAAAGGTTGTCAAACGTTGTTTCTCGTTGTATATCCTTTAATTCTAGAGTTAAATTGATAAATAACGTGTACGAATTTGTTTAACGCATTTGTTTTGGTTACTCGACGTCTCCGTTCTCGTGTAGCCTACATATTGCGTTTTTTTTTTAATTTGCTTACCGGGCTAAAGGTTAGCATGTTTAAAATACGTAAGTCGTTTTGTTCATCAAATTTTAGTAGATAACTCATCAGTTCTTTGCATCAGAGCGATAATTTTTGAGATAGTTATTAAAACTGTTTAAAGGTTGTCAAACGTTGTTTCTCGTTGTATATCCTTTAATTCTAGAGTTAAATTGATAAATAACGTGTACGAATTTGTTTAACGCATTTGTTTTGGTTACTTGACGTCTCCGTTCTCGTGTAGCCTACATATTGCGTTTTTTTTTAATTTGCTTACCGGGCTAAAGGTTAGCATGTTTAAAATACGTAAGTCGTTTTGTTCATCAAATTTAAGTAGATAACTCATCAGTTGTTTGCATCAGAGCGATAATTTTTGAGATAGTTATTAAAACTGTTTAAAGGTTGTCAAACGTTGTTTCACGTTGTATATCCTTTAATTCTAGAGTTAAATTGATAAATAACGTGTACGAATTTGTTTAACGCATTTGTTTTGGTTACTCGACGTCTCCGTTCTCGTGTAGCCTACATATTGCGTTTTTTTTTTAATTTGCTTACCGGGCTAAAGGTTAGCATGTTTAAAATACGTAAGTCGTTTTGTTCATCATATTTAAGTAGATAACTCATCAGTTGTTTGCATCAGAGCGATAATTTTTGAGATAGTTATTAAAACTGTTTATAGGTTGTCAAACGTTGTTTCTCGTTGTATATCCTTTAATTCTAGAGTTAAATTGATAAATAACGTGTACGAATTTGTTTAACGCATTTGTTTTGGTTACTCGACGTCTCCGTTCTCGTGTAGCCTACATATTGCGTTTTTTTTTTAATTTGCTTACCGAATTTTTGAGATAGTTATTAAAACTGTTTAAAGGTTGTCAAAGGTTATTTCTCGTTGTATATCCTTTAATTCTAGAGTTAGATTGATAAATAACGTGTACGAATTTGTTTAACGCATTTGTTTTGGTTACTCGACGTCTCCGTTCTCGTGTAGCCTACATATTGCGTTTTTTTTTTAATTTGCTTACCGGGCTAAAGGTTAGCATGTTTAAAATACGTAAGTCGTTTTGTTCATCAAATTTAAGTAGATAACTCATCAGTTGTTTGCATCAGAGCGATAATTTTTGAGATAGTTATTAAGACTGTTTAAAGGTGGTCAAACGTTGTTTCTCGTTGTATATCCTTTAATTCTAGAGTTAAATTGATAAATAACGTGTACGAATTTGTTTAACGCATTTGTTTTGGTTACTCGACGTCTCCGTTCTCGTGTAGCCTACATATTGCGTTTTTTTTTTAATTTGCTTACCGGGCTAAAGGTTATCATGTTTAAAATACGTAAGTCGTTTTGTTCATCAAATTTAAGTAGATAACTCAATAGTTGTTTGCATCAGAGCGATAATTTTTGAGATAGTTATTAAAACTGTTTAAAGGTTGTCAAACGTTGTTTCTCGTTGTATATCCTTTAATTCTAGAGTTAAATTGATAAATAACGTGTACGAATTTGTTTAACGCATTTGTTTTGGTTACTCGACGTCTCCGTTCTCGTGTAGTCTACATATTGCGTTTTTTTTTTAATTTGCTTACCGGGCTAAAGGTTAGCATGTTTAAAATACGTAAGTCGTTTTGTTCATCATATTTAAGTAGATAACTCATCAGTTGTTTGCATCAGAGCGATAATTTTTGAGATAGTTATTAAAACTGTTTAAAGGTTGTCAAACGTTGTTTCTCGTTGTATATCCTTTAATTCTAGAGTTAAATTGATAAATAACGTGTACGAATTTGTTTAACGCATTTGTTTTGGTTACTCGACGTCTCCGTTCTCGTGTAGCCTACATATTGCGTTTTTTTTTTAATTTGCTTACCGGGCTAAAGGTTAGCATGTTTAAAATACGTAAGTCGTTTTGTTCATCAAATTTATGTAGATAACTCATCAGTTGTTTGCATCAGAGCGACAATTTTTGAGATAGTTATTAAAACTGTTTAAAGGTTGTCAAACGTTGTTTCTCGTTGTATATCCTTTAATTCTAGAGTTAAATTGATAAATAACGTGTACGAATTTGTTTAACGCATTTGTTTTGGTTACTCGACGTCTCCGTTCTCGTGTAGCCTACATATTGCGTTTTTTTTTTTAATTTGCTTACCGGGCTAAAGGTTAGCATGTTTAAAATACGTAAGTCGTTTTGTTCATCAAATTTAAGTAGATAACTCATCAGTTGTTTGCATCAGAGCGATAATTTTTGAGATAGTTATTAAAACTGTTTAAAGGTTGTCAAACGTTGTTTCTCGTTGTATATCCTTTCATTCTAGAGTTAAATTGATAAATAACGTGTACGAATTTGTTTAACGCATTTGTTTTGGTTACTCGACGTCTCCGTTCTCGTGTAGCCTACATATTGCGTTTTTTTTTTAATTTGCTTACCGGGCTAAAGGTTAGCATGTTTAAAATACGTAAGTCGTTTTGTTCATCATATTTAAGTAGATAACTCATCAGTTGTTTGCATCAGAGCGATAATTTTTGAGATAGTTATTAAAATTGTTTAAAGGTTGTCAAACGTTGTTTCTCGTTGTATATCCTTTAATTCTAGAGTTAAATTGATAAATAACGTGTACGAATTTGTTTAACGCATTTGTTTTGGTTACTCGACGTCTCCGTTCTCGTGTAGCCTACATATTGCGTTTTTTTTTAATTTGCTTACCGGGCTAAAGGTTAGCATGTTTAAAATACGTAAGTCGTTTTGTTCATCATATTTAAGTAGATAACTCATCAGTAGTTTGCATCAGAGCGATAATTTTTGAGATAGTTATTAAAACTGTTTAAAGGTTGTCAAACGTTGTTTCTCGTTGTATATCCTTTAATTCTAGAGTTAAATTGATAAATAACGTGTACGAATTTGTTTAACGCATTTGTTTTGGTTACTCGACGTCTCCGTTCTCGTGTAGCCTACATATTGCGTTTTTTTTTAATTTGCTTACCGGGCTAAAGGTTAGCATGTTTAAAATACGTAAGTCGTTTTGTTCATCAAATTTAAGTAGATAACTCATCAGTTGTTTGCATCAGAGCGATAATTTTTGAGATAGTTATTAAAACTGTTTAAAGGTTGTCAAACGTTGTTTCTCGTTGTATATCCTTTAATTCTAGAGTTAAATTGATAAATAACGTGTACGAATTTGTTTAACGCATTTGTTTTGGTTACTCGACGTCTCCGTTCTCGTGTAGCCTACATATTGCGTTTTTTTTTTAATTTGCTTACCGGGCTAAAGGTTAGCATGTTTAAAATACGTAAGTCGTTTTTTTCATCATATTTAAGTAGATAACTCATCAGTTGTTTGCATCAGAGCGATAATTTTTGAGATAGTTATTAAAACTGTTTAAAGGTTGTCAAACGTTGTTTCTCGTTGTATATCCTTTAATTCTAGAGTTAAATTGATAAATAACGTGTACGAATTTGTTTAACGCATTTGTTTTGGTTACTCGACGTCTCCGTTCTCGTGTAGCCTACATATTGCGTTTTTTTTTTAATTTGCTTACCGGGCTAAAGGTTAGCATGTTTAAAATACGTAAGTCGTTTTGTTCATCATATTTAAGTAGATAACTCATCAGTTGTTTGCATCAGAGCGATAATTTTTGAGATAGTTATTAAAACTGTTTAAAGGTTGTCAAACGTTGTTTCTCGTTGTATATCCTTTAATTCTAGAGTTAAATTGATAAATAACGTGTACGAATTTGTTTAACGCATTTGTTTTGGTTACTCGACGTCTCCGTTCTCGTGTAGCCTACATATTGCGTTTTTTTTTTAATTTGCTTACCGGGCTAAAGGTTAGCATGTTTAAAATACGTAAGTCGTTTTGTTCATCAAATTTAAGTAGATAACTCATCAGTTGTTTGCATCAGAGCGATAATTTTTGAGATAGTTATTAAAACTGTTTAAAGGTTGTCAAACGTTGTTTCTCGTTGTATATCCTTTAATTCTAGAGTTAAATTGATAAATAACGTGTACGAATTTGTTTAACGCATTTGTTTTGGTTACTCGACGTCTCCGTTCTCGTGTAGCCTACATATTGCGTTTGTTTTTTAATTTGCTTACCGGGCTAAAGGTTAGCATGTTTAAAATACGTAAGTCGTTTTGTTCATCAAATTTAAGTAGATAACTCATCAGTTGTTTGCATCAGAGCGATAATTTTTGAGATAGTTATTAAAACTGTTTAAAGGTTGTCAAACGTTGTTTCTCGTTGTATATCCTTTAATTCTAGAGTTAAATTGATAAATAACGTGTACGAATTTGTTTAACGCATTTGTTTTGGTTACTCGACGTCTCCGTTCTCGTGTAGCCTACATATTGCGTTTTTTTTAATTTGCTTACCGGGCTAAAGATTAGCATGTTTAAAATACGTAAGTCGTTTTGTTCATCATATTTAAGTAGATAACTCATCAGTTGTTTGCATCAGAGCGATAATTTTTGAGATAGTTATTAAAACTGTTTAAAGGTTGTCAAACGTTGTTTCTCGTTGTATATCCTTTAATTCTAGAGTTAAATTGATAAATAACGTGTACGAATTTGTTTAACGCATTTGTTTTGGTTACTCGACGTCTCCGTTCTCGTGTAGCCTACATATTGCGTTTTTTTTTAATTTGCTTACCGGGCTAAAGGTTAGCATGTTTAAAATACGTAAGTCGTTTTGTTCATCATATTTAAGTAGATAACTCATCAGTTGTTTGCATCAGAGCGATTTTTGAGATAGTTATTAAAACTGTTTAAATGTTGTCAAACGTTGTTTCTCGTTGTATATCCTTTAATTCTAGAGTTAAATTGATAAATAACGTGTACGAATTTGTTAACGCATTTGTTTTGGTTACTCGACGTCTCCGTTCTCGTGTAGCCTACATGTTGCGTTTTTTTTTTAATTTGCTTACCGGGCTAAAGGTTAGCATGTTTAAAATACGTAAGTCGTTTTGTTCAACAAATTTAAGTAGATAACTCATCAGTTGTTTGCATCAGAGCGATAATTTTTGAGATAGTTATTAAAACTGTTTAAAGGTTGTCAAACGTTGTTTCTCGTTGTATATCCTTTAATTCTAGAGTTAAATTGATAAATAACGTGTACGAATTTGTTTAACGCATTTGTTTTGGTTACTCGACGTCTCCGTTCTCGTGTAGCCTACATATTGCGTTTTTTTTTAATTTGCTTACCGGGCTAAAGGTTAGCATGTTTAAAATACGTAAGTCGTTTTGTTCATCATATTTAAGTAGATAACTCATCAGTTGTTTGCATCAGAGCGATAATTTTTGAGATAGTTATTAAAACTGTTTAAAGGTTGTCAAACGTTTTTTCTCGTTGTATATCCTTTAATTCTAGATTTAAATTGATAAATAACGTGTACGAATTTGTTTAACGCATTTGTTTTGGTTACTCGACGTCTCCGTTCTAGTGTAGCCTACATATTGCGTTTATTTTTTAATTTGCTTACCGGGCTAAAGGTTAGCATGTTTAAAATACGTAAGTCGTTTTGTTCAACAAATTTAAGTAGATAACTCATCAGTTGTTTGCATCAGAGCGATAATTTTTGAGATAGTTATTAAAACTGTTTAAAGGTTGTCAAACGTTTTTTCTCGTTGTATATCCTTTAATTCTAGAGTTAAATTGATAAATAACGTGTACGAATTTGTTTAACGCATTTGTTTTGGTTACTCGACGTCTCCGTTCTCGTGTAGCCTACATATTGCGTTTTTTTTTTTATTTGCTTACCGGGCTAAAGGTTAGCATGTTTAAAATACGTAAGTCGTTTTGTTCATCAAATTTAAGTAGATAACTCATCAGTTGTTTGCATCAGAGCGATAATTTTTGAGATAGTTATTAAAACTGTTTAAAGGTTGTCAAACGTTGTTTCTCGTTGTATATCCTTTAATTCTAGAGTTAAATTGATAAATAACGTGTACGAATTTGTTTAACGCATTTGTTTTGGTTACTCGACGTGTCCGTTCTCGTGTAGCCCACATATTGCGTTTTTTTTTTTAATTTGCTTACCGGGCTAAAGGTTAGCATGTTTAAAATACGTAAGTCGTTTTGTTCATCATATTTAAGTAGATAACTCATCAGTTGTTTGCATCAGAGCGATAATTTTTGAGATAGTTATTAAAACTGTTTAAAGGTTGTCAAACGTTGTTTCTCGTTGTATATCCTATAATTCTAGAGTTAAATTGATAAATAACGTGTACGAATTTGTTTAACGCATTTGTTTTGGTTACTCGACGTCTCCGTTCTCGTGTAGCCTACATATTGCGTTTTTTTTTTTTAATTTGCTTACCGGGCTAAAGGTTAGCATGTTTAAAATACGTAAGTCGTTTTGTTCATCATATTTAAGTAGATAACTCATCAGTTGTTTGCATCAGAGCGATAATTTTTGAGATAGTTATTAAAACTGTTTAAAGGTTGTCAAACGTTGTTTCTCGTTGTATATCCTTTAATTCTAGAGTTAAATTGATAAATAACGTGTACGAATTTGTTTAACGCATTTGTTTTGGTTACTCGACGTCTCCGTTCTCGTGTAGCCTACATATTGCGTTTTTTTTTTTAATTTGCTTACCGGGCTAAAGGTTAGCATGTTTAAAATACGTAAGTCGTTTTGTTCATCAAATTTAAGTAGATAACTCATCAGTTGTTTGCATCAGAGCGATAATTTTTGAGATAGTTATTAAAACTGTTTAAAGGTTGTCAAACGTTGTTTCTCGTTGTATATCCTTTAATTCTAGAGTTAAATTGATAAATAACGTGTACGAATTTGTTTAACGCATTTGTTTTGGTTACTCGACGTCTCCGTTCTCGTGTAGCCTACATATTGCGTTTTTTTTTAATTTGCTTACCGGGCTAAAGGTTAGCATGTTTAAAATACGTAAGTCGTTTTGTTCATCATATTTAAGTAGATAACTCATCAGTTGTTTGCATCAGAGCGATAATTTTTGAGATAGTTATTAAAACTGTTTAAAGGTTGTCAAACGTTGTTTTTCGTTGTATATCCTTTAATTCTAGAGTTAAATTGATAAATAACGTGTACGAATTTGTTTAACGCATTTGTTTTGGTTACTCGACGTCTCCGTTCTCGTGTAGCCTACATATTGCGTTTTTTTTTTAATTTGCTTACCGGGCTAAAGGTTAGCATGTTTAAAATACGTAAGTCGTTTTGTTCATCAAATTTAAGTAGATAACTCATCAGTTGTTTGCATCAGAGCGATAATTTTTGAGATAGTTATTAAAACTGTTTAAAGGTTGTCAAACGGTGTTTCTCGTTGTATATCCTTTAATTCTAGAGTTAAATTGATAAATAACATGTACGAATTTGTTTAACGCATTTGTTTTGGTTACTCGACGTCTCCGTTCTCGTGTAGCCTACATATTGCGTTCTTTTTTTAATTTGCTTACCGGGCTAAAGGTTAGCATGTTTAAAATACGTAAGTCGTTTTGTTCATCAAATTTAAGTAGATAACTCATCAGTTGTATGCATCAGAGCGATAATTTTTGAGATAGTTATTAAAACTGTTTAAAGGTTGTCAAACGTTGTTTCTCGTTGTATATCCTTTAATTCTAGAGTTAAATTGATAAATAACGTGTTCGAATTTGTTTAACGCATTTGTTTTGGTTACTCGAAGTCTCCGTTCTCGTGTAGCCTACATATTGCGTTTTTTTTTTTAATTTGCTTACCGGGCTAAAGGTTAGCATGTTTAAAATACGTAAGTCGTTTTGTTCATCAAATTTAAGTAGATAACTCATCAGTTGTTTGCATCAGAGCGATAATTTTTGAGATAGTTATTAAAACTGTTTAAAGGTTGTCAAACGGTGCGTCTCGTTGTATATCCTTTAATTCTAGAGTTAAATTGATAAATAACGTGTACGAATTTGTTTAACGCATTTGTTTTGGTTACTCGACGTCTCCGTTCTCGTGTAGCCTACATATTGCGTTTTTTTTTTAATTTGCTTACCGGGCTAAAGGTTAGCATGTTTAAAATACGTAAGTCGTTTTGTTCATCAAATTTAAGTAGATAACTCATCAGTTGTTTTCATCAGAGCGATAATTTTTGAGATAGTTATTAAAACTGTTTAAAGGTTGTCAAACGTTGTTTCTCGTTGTATATCCTTTAATTCTAGAGTTAAATTGATAAATAACGTGTACGAATTTGTTTAACGCATTTGTTTTGGTTACTCGACGTCTCCGTTCTCGTGTAGCCTACATATTGCGTTTTTTTTTAATTTGCTTACCGGGCTAAAGGTTAGCATGTTTAAAATACGTAAGTCGTTTTGTTCATCAAATTTAAGTAGATAACTCATCAGTTGTTTGCATCAGAGCGATAATTTTTGAGATAGTTATTAAAACTGTTTAAAGGTTGTCAAACGTTGTTTCTCGTTGTATATCCTTTAATTCTAGAGTTAAATTGATAAATAACGTGTACGAATTTGTTTAACGCATTTGTTTTGGTTACTCGACGTCTCCGTTCTCGTGTAGCCTACATATTGCGTTTTTTTTTTAATTTGCTTACCGGGCTAAAGGTTAGCATGTTTAAAATACGTAAGTCGTTTTGTTCATCATATTTAAGTAGATAACTCATCAGTTGTTTGCATCAGAGCGATAATTTTTGAGATAGTTATTAAAACTGTTTAAAGGTTGTCAAACGTTGTTTCTCGTTGTATATCCTTTAATTCTAGAGTTAAATTGATAAATAACGTGTACGAATTTGTTTAACGCATTTGTTTTGGTTACTCGACGTCTCCGTTCTCGTGTAGCCTACATATTGCGTTTTTTTTTTAATTTGCTTACCGGGCTAAAGGTTAGCATGTTTAAAATACGTAAGTCGTTTTGTTCATCATATTTAAGTAGATAACTCATCAGTTGTTTGCATCAGAGCGATAATTTTTGAGATAGTTTTTAAAACTGTTTAAAGGTTGTCAAACGTTGTTTCTCGTTGTATATCCTTTAATTCTAGAGTTAAATTGATAAATAACGTGTACGAATTTGTTTAACGCATTTGTTTTGGTTACTCGGCGTCTCCGTTCTCGTGTAGCCCACATATTGCGTTTTTTTTTTAATTTGCTTACCGGGCTAAAGGTTAGCATGTTTAAAATACGCAAGTCGTTTTGTTCAACAAATTTAAGTAGATAACTCATCAGTTGTTTGCATCAGAGCGATAATTTTTGAGATAGTTATTAAAACTGTTTAAAGGTTGTCAAACATTGTTTCTCGTTGTATATCCTTTAATTCTAGAGTTAAATTGATAAATAACGTGTACGAATTTGTTTAACGTATTTGTTTTGGTTACTCGACGTCTCCGTTCTCGTGTAGCCTACATATTGCGTTTTTTTTTTAATTTGCTTACCGGGCTAAAGGTTAGCATGTTTAAAATACGTAAGTCGTTTTGTTCAACAAATTTAAGTAGATAACTCATCAGTTGTTTGCATCAGAGCGATAATTTTTGAGATAGTTATTAAAACTGTTTAAAGGTTGTCAAACGTTGTTTCTCGTTGTATATCCTTTAATTCTAGAGTTAAATTGATAAATAACGTGTACGAATTTGTTTAACGCATTTGTTTTGGTTACTCGATGTCTCCGTTCTCGTGTAGCCTACATATTGCGTTTTTTTTTTAATTTGCTTACCGGGCTAAAGGTTAGCATGTTTAAAATACGTAAGTCGTTTTGTTCAACAAATTTAAATAGATAACTCATCAGTTGTTTGCATCAGAGCGACAATTTTTGAGATCGTTATTAAAACTGTTTAAAGGTTGTCAAACGTTGTTTCTCGTTGTGTATCCTTTAATTCTAGAGTTAAATTGATAAATAACGTGTACGAATTTGTTTAACGCATTTGTTTTGGTTACTCGACGTCTCCGTTCTCGTGTAGCCTACATATTGCGTTTTTTTTTAATTTGCTTACCGGGCTAAAGGTTAGCATGTTTAAAATACGTAAGTCGTTTTGTTCATCAAATTTAAGTAGATAACTCATCAGTTGTTTGCATCAGAGCGATAATTTTTGAGATAGTTATTAAAACTGTTTAAAGGTTGTCAAACGTTGTTTCTCGTTGTATATCCTTTAATTCTAGAGTTAAATTGATAAATAACGTGTACGAATTTGTTTAACGCATTTGTTTTGGTTACTCGACGTCTCCGTTCTCGTGTAGCCTACATATTGCGTTTTTTTTTTAATTTGCTTACCGGGCTAAATGTTAGCATGTTTAAAATACGTAAGTCGTTTTGTTCAACAAATTTAAGTAGATAACTCATCAGTTGTTTGCATCAGAGCGACAATTTTTGAGATAGTTATTAAAACTGTTTAAAGGTTGTCAAACGTTGTTTCTCGTTGTATATCCTTTAATTCTAGAGTTAAATTGATAAATAACGTGTACGAATTTGTTTAACGCATTTGTTTTGGTTACTCGACGTCTCCGTTCTCGTGTAGCCTACATATTGCGTTTTTTTTTTAATTTGCTTACCGGGCTAAAGGTTAGCATGTTTAAAATACGTAAGTCGTTTTGTTCAACAAATTTGAGTAGATAACTCAGCAGTTGTTTGCATCAAAGCGACAATTTTTGAGATAGTTATTAAAACTGTTTAAAGGTTGTCAAACGTTGTTTCTCGTTGTATATCCTTTAATTCTAGAGTTAAATTGATAAATGACGTGCACGAATTTGTTTAACGCATTTGTTTTGGTTACTCGACGTCTCCGTTCTCGTGTAGCCTACATATTGCGTTTTTTTTTTTAATTTGCTTACCGGGCTAAAGGTTAGCATGTTTAAAATACGTAAGTCGTTTTGTTCATCATATTTAAGTAGATAACTCATCAGTTGTTTGCATCAGAGCGACAATTTTTGAGATAGTTATTAAAACTGTTTAAAGGTTGTCAAACGTTGTTTCTCGTTGTATATCCTTTAATTCTAGAGTTAAATTGATAAATAACGTGTACGAATTTGTTTAACGCATTTGTTTTGGTTACTCGACGTCTCCGTTCTCGTGTAGCCTACATATTGCGTTTTTTTTTTTAATTTGCTTACCGGGCTAAAGGTTAGCATGTTTAAAATACGTAAGTCGTTTTGTTCATCAAATTTAAGTAGATAACTCATCAGTTGTTTGCATCAGAGCGATAATTTTTGAGATAGTTATTAAAACTGTTTAAAGGTTGTCAAGCGTTGTTTCTCGTTGTATATCCTTTAATTCTAGAGTTAAATTGATAAATAACGTGTACGAATTTGTTTAACGCATTTGTTTTGGTTACTCGACGTCTCCGTTCTCGTGTAGCCTACATATTGCGTTTTTTTTTTAATTTGCTTACCGGGCTAAAGGTTAGCATGTTTAAAATACGTAAGTCGTTTTGTTCATCAAATTTAAGTAGATAACTCATCAGTTGTTTGCATCAGAGCGACAATTTTTGACATAGTTATTAAAACTGTTTAAAGGTTGTCAAACGTTGTTTCTCGTTGTATATCCTTTAATTCTAGAGTTAAATTGATAAATAACGTGTACAAATTTGTTTAACGCATTTGTTTTGGTTACTCGACGTCTCCGTTCTCGTGTAGCCTACATATTGCGTTTTTTTTTTAATTTGCTTACCGGGCTAAAGGTTAGCATGTTTAAAATACGTAAGTGGTTTTGTTCATCAAATTTAAGTAGATAACTCATCAGTTGTTTGCATCAGAGCGACAATTTTTGAGATAGTTATTAAAACTGTTTAAAGGTTGTCAAACGTTGTTTCTCGTTGTATATCCTTTAATTCTAGAGTTAAATTGATAAATAACGTGTACGAATTTGTTTAACGCATTTGTTTTGGTTACTCGACGTCTCCGTTCTCGTGTAGCCTACATATTGCGTTTTTTTTTAAATTTGCTTACCGGGCTAAAGGTTAGCATGTTTAAAATACGTAAGTCGTTTTGTTCAACAAATTTAAGTAGATAACTCATCAGTTGTTTGCATCAGAGCGACAATTTTTGAGATAGTTATTAAAACTGTTTAAAGGTAGTCAAACGTTGTTTCTCGTTGTATATCCTTTAATTCTAGAGTTAAATTGATAAATAACGTGTACGAATTTGTTTAACGCATTTGTTTTGGTTACTCGACGTCTCCGTTCTCGTGTAGCCTACATATTGCGTTTTTTTTTTAATTTGCTTACCGGGCTAAAGGTTAGCATGTTTAAAATACGTAAGTCGTTTTGTTCATCAAATTTAAGTAGATAACTCATCAGTTGTTTGCATCAGAGCGACAATTTTTGAGATAGTTATTAAAACTGTTTAAAGGTTGTCAAACGTTGTTTCTCGTTGTATATCCTTTAATTCTAGAGTTAAATTGATAAATAACGTGTACGAATTTGTTTAACGCATTTGTTTTGGTTACTCGACGTCTCCGTTCTCGTGTAGCCTACATATTGCGTTTTTTTTTTTATTTGCTTACCGGGCTAAAGGTTAGCATGTTTAAAATACGCAAGTCGTTTTGTTCATCAAATTTAAGTAGATAACTCATCAGTTGTTTGCATCAGAGCGATAATTTTTGAGATAGTTATTAAAACTGTTTAAAGGTTGTCAAACGTTGTTTCTCGTTGTATATCCTTTAATTCTAGAGTTAAATTGATAAATAACGTGTACGAATTTGTTTAACGCATTTGTTTTGGTTACTCGACGTCTCCGTTCTCGTGTAGCCTACATATTGCGTTTTTTTTTTAATTTGCTTACCGGGCTAAAGGTTAGCATGTTTAAAATACGTAAGTCGTTTTGTTCATCATATTTAAGTAGATAACTCATCAGTTGTTTGCATCAGAGCGATAATTTTTGAGATAGTTATTAAAACTGTTTAAAGGTTGTCAAACGTTGTTTCTCGTTGTATATCCTTTAATTCTAGAGTTAAATTGATAAATAACGTGTACGAATTTGTTTAACGCATTTGTTTTGGTTACTCGACGTCTCCGTTCTCGTGTAGCCTACATATTGCGTTTTTTTTTTAATTTGCTTACCGGGCTAAAGGTTAGCATGTTTAAAATACGTAAGTCGTTTTGTTCATCAAATTTAAGTAGATAACTCATCAGTTGTTTGCATCAGAGCGATAATTTTTGAGATAGTTATTAAAACTGTTTAAAGGTTGTCAAACGGTGCGTCTCGTTGTATATCCTTTAATTCTAGAGTTAAATTGATAAATAACGTGTACGAATTTGTTTAACGCATTTGTTTTGGTTACTCGACGTCTCCGTTCTCGTGTAGCCTACATATTGCGTTTTTTTTTTAATTTGCTTACCGGGCTAAAGGTTAGCATGTTTAAAATACGTAAGTCGTTTTGTTCATCAAATTTAAGTAGATAACTCATCAGTTGTTTTCATCAGAGCGATAATTTTTGAGATAGTTATTAAAACTGTTTAAAGGTTGTCAAACGTTGTTTCTCGTTGTATATCCTTTAATTCTAGAGTTAAATTGATAAATAACGTGTACGAATTTGTTTAACGCATTTGTTTTGGTTACTCGACGTCTCCGTTCTCGTGTAGCCTACATATTGCGTTTTTTTTTTTAATTTGCTTACCGGGCTAAAGGTTAGCATGTTTAAAATACGTAAGTCGTTTTGTTCATCAAATTTAAGTAGATAACTCATCAGTTGTTTGCATCAGAGCGATAATTTTTGAGATAGTTATTAAAACTGTTTAAAGGTAGTCAAACGTTGTTTCTCGTTGTATATCCTTTAATTCTAGAGTTAAATTGATAAATATCGTGTACGAATTTGTTTAACGCATTTGTTTTGGTTACTCGACGTCTCCGTTCTCGTGTAGCCTACATATTGCGTTTTTTTTTTAATTTGCTTACCGGGCTAAAGGTTAGCATGTTTAAAATACGTAAGTCGTTTTGTTCATCAAATTTAAGTAGATAACTCATCAGTTGTTTGCATCAGAGCGACAATTTTTGAGATAGTTATTAAAACTGTTTAAAGGTTGTCAAACGTTGTTTCTCGTTGTATATCCTTTAATTCTAGAGTTAAATTGATAAATAACGTGTACGAATTTGTTTAACGCATTTGTTTTGGTTACTCGACGTCTCCGTTCTCGTGTAGCCTACATATTGCGTTTTTTTTTTTTATTTGCTTACCGGGCTAAAGGTTAGCATGTTTAAAATACGCAAGTCGTTTTGTTCATCAAATTTAAGTAGATAACTCATCAGTTGTTTGCATCAGAGCGATAATTTTTGAGATAGTTATTAAAACTGTTTAAAGGTTGTCAAACGTTGTTTCTCATTGTATATCCTTTAATTCTAGAGTTAAATTGATAAATAACGTGTACGAATTTGTTTAACGCATTTGTTTTGGTTACTCGACGTCTCCGTTCTCGTGTAGCCTACATATTGCGTTTTTTTTTTAATTTGCTTACCGGGCTAAAGGTTAGCATGTTTAAAATACATAAGTCGTTTTGTTCATCATATTTAAGTAGATAACTCATCAGTTGTTTGCATCAGAGCGATAATTTTTGAGATAGTTATTAAAACTGTTTAAAGGTTGTCAAACGTTGTTTCTCGTTGTATATCCTTTAATTCTAGAGTTAAATTGATAAATAACGTGTACGAATTTGTTTAACGCATTTGTTTTGGTTACTCGACGTCTCCGTTCTCGTGTAGCCTACATATTGCGTTTTTTTTTTAATTTGCTTACCGGGCTAAAGGTTAGCATGTTTAAAATACGTAAGTCGTTTTGTTCATCAAATTTAAGTAGATAACTCATCAGTTGTTTGCATCAGAGCGATAATTTTTGAGATAGTTATTAAAACTGTTTAAAGGTTGTCAAACGGTGCGTCTCGTTGTATATCCTTTAATTCTAGAGTTAAATTGATAAATAACGTGTACGAATTTGTTTAACGCATTTGTTTTGGTTACTCGACGTCTCCGTTCTCGTGTAGCCTACATATTGCGTTTTTTTTTTAATTTGCTTACCGGGCTAAAGGTTAGCATGTTTAAAATACGTAAGTCGTTTTGTTCATCAAATTTAAGTAGATAACTCATCAGTTGTTTTCATCAGAGCGATAATTTTTGAGATAGTTATTAAAACTGTTTAAAGGTTGTCAAACGTTGTTTCTCGTTGTATATCCTTTAATTCTAGAGTTAAATTGATAAATAACGTGTACGAATTTGTTTAACGCATTTGTTTTGGTTACTCGACGTCTCCGTTCTCGTGTAGCCTACATATTGCGTTTTTTTTTTAATTTGCTTACCGGGCTAAAGGTTAGCATGTTTAAAATACGTAAGTCGTTTTGTTCATCAAATTTAAGTAGATAACTCATCAGTTGTTTGCATCAGAGCGATAATTTTTGAGATAGTTATTAAAACTGTTTAAAGGTTGTCAAACGTTGTTTCTCGTTGTATATCCTTTAATTCTAGAGTTAAATTGATAAATAACGTGTACGAATTTGTTTAACGCATTTGTTTTGGTTACTCGACGTCTCCGTTCTCGTGTAGCCTACATATTGCGTTTTTTTTTATTTGCTTACCGGGCTAAAGGTTAGCATGTTTAAAATACGTAAGTCGTTTTGTTCATCATATTTAAGTAGATAACTCATCAGTTGTTTGCATCAGAGCGATAATTTTTGAGATAGTTATTAAAACTGTTTAAAGGTTGTCAAACGTTGTTTCTCGTTGTATATCCTTTAATTCTAGAGTTAAATTGATAAATAACGTGTACGAATTTGTTTAACGCATTTGTTTTGGTTACTCGACGTCTCCGTTCTCGTGTAGCCTACATATTGCGTTTTTTTTTTAATTTGCTTACCGGGCTAAAGGTTAGCATGTTTAAAATACGTAAGTCGTTTTGTTCATCATATTTAAGTAGATAACTCATCAGTTGTTTGCATCAGAGCGATAATTTTTGAGATAGTTTTTAAAACTGTTTAAAGGTTGTCAAACGTTGTTTCTCGTTGTATATCCTTTAATTCTAGAGTTAAATTGATAAATAACGTGTACGAATTTGTTTAACGCATTTGTTTTGGTTACTCGACGTCTCCGTTCTCGTGTAGCCCACATATTGCGTTTTTTTTTTAATTTGCTTACCGGGCTAAAGGTTAGCATGTTTAAAATACGCAAGTCGTTTTGTTCAACAAATTTAAGTAGATAACTCATCAGTTGTTTGCATCAGAGCGATAATTTTTGAGATAGTTATTAAAACTGTTTAAAGGTTGTCAAACGTTGTTTCTCGTTGTATATCCTTTAATTCTAGAGTTAAATTAATAAATAACGTGTACGAATTTGTTTAACGTATTTGTTTTGGTTACTCGACGTCTCCGTTCTCGTGTAGCCTACATATTGCGTTTTTTTTTTAATTTGCTTACCGGGCTAAAGGTTAGCATGTTTAAAATACGTAAGTCGTTTTGTTCAAGAAATTTAAGTAGATAACTCATCAGTTGTTTGCATCAGAGCGATAATTTTTGAGATAGTTATTAAAACTGTTTAAAGGTTGTCAAACGTTGTTTCTCGTTGTATATCCTTTAATTCTAGAGTTAAATTGATAAATAACGTGTACGAATTTGTTTAACGCATTTGTTTTGGTTACTCGATGTCTCCGTTCTCTTGTAGCCTACATATTGCGTTTTTTTTTTAATTTGCTTACCGGGCTAAAGGTTAGCATGTTTAAAATACGTAAGTCGTTTTGTTCAACAAATTTAAATAGATAACTCATCAGTTGTTTGCATCAGAGCGACAATTTTTGAGATAGTTATTAAAACTGTTTAAAGGTTGTCAAACGTTGTTTCTCGTTGTGTATCCTTTAATTCTAGAGTTAAATTGATAAATAACGTGTACGAATTTGTTTAACGCATTTGTTTTGGTTACTCGACGTCTCCGTTCTCGTGTAGCCTACATATTGCGTTTTTTTTTAATTTGCTTACCGGGCTAAAGGTTAGCATGTTTAAAATACGTAAGTCGTTTTGTTCATCAAATTTAAGTAGATAACTCATCAGTTGTTTGCATCAGAGCGATAATTTTTGAGATAGTTATTAAAACTGTTTAAAGGTTGTCAAACGTTGTTTCTCGTTGTATATCCTTTAATTCTAGAGTTAAATTGATAAATAACGTGTACGAATTTGTTTAACGCATTTGTTTTGGTTACTCGACGTCTCCGTTCTCGTGTAGCCTACATATTGCGTTTTTTTTTTAATTTGCTTACCGGGCTAAATGTTAGCATGTTTAAAATACGTAAGTCGTTTTGTTCAACAAATTTAAGTAGATAACTCATCAGTTGTTTGCATCAGAGCGACAATTTTTGAGATAGTTATTAAAACTGTTTAAAGGTTGTCAAACGTTGTTTCTCGTTGTATATCCTTTAATTCTAGAGTTAAATTGATAAATAACGTGTACGAATTTGTTTAACGCATTTGTTTTGGTTACTCGACGTCTCCGTTCTCGTGTAGCCTACATATTGCGTTTTTTTTTTAATTTGCTTACCGGGCTAAAGGTTAGCATGTTTAAAATACGTAAGTCGTTTTGTTCAACAAATTTGAGTAGATAACTCAGCAGTTGTTTGCATCAGAGCGACAATTTTTGAGATAGTTATTAAAACTGTTTAAAGGTTGTCAAACGTTGTTTCTCGTTGTATATCCTTTAATTCTAGAGTTAAATTGATAAATAACGTGTACGAATTTGTTTAACGCATTTGTTTTGGTTACTCGACGTCTCCGTTCTCGTGTAGCCTACATATTGCGTTTTTTTTTTAATTTGCTTACCGGGCTAAAGGTTAGCATGTTTAAAATACGTAAGTCGTTTTGTTCATCATATTTAAGTAGATAACTCATCAGTTGTTTGCATCAGAGCGACAATTTTTGAGATAGTTATTAAAACTGTTTAAAGGTTGTCAAACGTTGTTTCTCGTTGTATATCCTTTAATTCTAGAGTTAAATTGATAAATAACGTGTACGAATTTGTTTAACGCATTTGTTTTGGTTACTCGACGTCTCCGTTCTCGTGTAGCCTACATATTGCGTTTTTTTTTTAATTTGCTTACCGGGCTAAAGGTTAGCATGTTTAAAATACGTAAGTCGTTTTGTTCATCAAATTTAAGTAGATAACTCATCAGTTGTTTGCATCAGAGCGATAATTTTTGAGATAGTTATTAAAACTGTTTAAAGGTTGTCAAACGTTGTTTCTCGTTGTATATCCTTTAATTCTAGAGTTAAATTGATAAATAACGTGTACGAATTTGTTTAACGCATTTGTTTTGGTTACTCGACGTCTCCGTTCTCGTGTAGCCTACATATTGCGTTTTTTTTTTAATTTGCTTACCGGGCTAAAGGTTAGCATGTTTAAAATACGTAAGTCGTTTTGTTCATCAAATTTAAGTAGATAACTCATCAGTTGTTTGCATCAGAGCGACAATTTTTGACATAGTTATTAAAACTGTTTAAAGGTTGTCAAACGTTGTTTCTCGTTGTATATCCTTTAATTCTAGAGTTAAATTGATAAATAACGTGTACGAATTTGTTTAACGCATTTGTTTTGGTTACTCGACGTCTCCGTTCTCGTGTAGCCTACATATTGCGTTTTTTTTTTAATTTGCTTACCGGGCTAAAGGTTAGCATGTTTAAAATACGTAAGTGGTTTTGTTCATCAAATTTAAGTAGATAACTCATCAGTTGTTTGCATCAGAGCGACAATTTTTGAGATAGTTATTAAAACTGTTTAAAGGTTGTCAAACGTTGTTTCTCGTTGTATATCCTTTAATTCTAGAGTTAAATTGATAAATAACGTGTACGAATTTGTTTAACGCATTTGTTTTGGTTACTCGACGTCTCCGTTCTCGTGTAGCCTACATATTGCGTTTTTTTTTAATTTGCTTACCGGGCTAAAGGTTAGCATGTTTAAAATACGTAAGTCGTTTTGTTCATCATATTTAAGTAGATAACTCATCAGTTGTTTGCATCAGAGCGATAATTTTTGAGATAGTTTTTAAAACTGTTTAAAGGTTGTCAAACGTTGTTTCTCGTTGTATATCCTTTAATTCTAGAGTTAAATTGATAAATAACGTGTACGAATTTGTTTAACGCATTTGTTTTGGTTACTCGACGTCTCCGTTCTCGTGTAGCCCACATATTGCGTTTTTTTTTTAATTTGCTTACCGGGCTAAAGGTTAGCATGTTTAAAATACGCAAGTCGTTTTGTTCAACAAATTTAAGTAGATAACTCATCAGTTGTTTGCATCAGAGCGATAATTTTTGAGATAGTTATTAAAACTGTTTAAAGGTTGTCAAACGTTGTTTCTCGTTGTATATCCTTTAATTCTAGAGTTAAATTGATAAATAACGTGTACGAATTTGTTTAACGTATTTGTTTTGGTTACTCGACGTCTCCGTTCTCGTGTAGCCTACATATTGCGTTTTTTTTTTAATTTGCTTACCGGGCTAAAGGTTAGCATGTTTAAAATACGTAAGTCGTTTTGTTCAACAAATTTAAATAGATAACTCATCAGTTGTTTGCATCAGAGCGACAATTTTTGAGATAGTTATTAAAACTGTTTAAAGGTTGTCAAACGTTGTTTCTCGTTGTGTATCCTTTAATTCTAGAGTTAAATTGATAAATAACGTGTACGAATTTGTTTAACGCATTTGTTTTGGTTACTCGACGTCTCCGTTCTCGTGTAGCCTACATATTGCGTTTTTTTTTAATTTGCTTACCGGGCTAAAGGTTAGCATGTTTAAAATACGTAAGTCGTTTTGTTCATCAAATTTAAGTAGATAACTCATCAGTTGTTTGCATCAGAGCGATAATTTTTGAGATAGTTATTAAAACTGTTTAAAGGTTGTCAAACGTTGTTTCTCGTTGTATATCCTTTAATTCTAGAGTTAAATTGATAAATAACGTGTACGAATTTGTTTAACGCATTTGTTTTGGTTACTCGACGTCTCCGTTCTCGTGTAGCCTACATATTGCGTTTTTTTTTTAATTTGCTTACCGGGCTAAATGTTAGCATGTTTAAAATACGTAAGTCGTTTTGTTCAACAAATTTAAGTAGATAACTCATCAGTTGTTTGCATCAGAGCGACAATTTTTGAGATAGTTATTAAAACTGTTTAAAGGTTGTCAAACGTTGTTTCTCGTTGTATATCCTTTAATTCTAGAGTTAAATTGATAAATAACGTGTACGAATTTGTTTAACGCATTTGTTTTGGTTACTCGACGTCTCCGTTCTCGTGTAGCCTACATATTGCGTTTTTTTTTTAATTTGCTTACCGGGCTAAAGGTTAGCATGTTTAAAATACGTAAGTCGTTTTGTTCAACAAATTTGAGTAGATAACTCAGCAGTTGTTTGCATCAGAGCGACAATTTTTGAGATAGTTATTAAAACTGTTTAAAGGTTGTCAAACGTTGTTTCTCGTTGTATATCCTTTAATTCTAGAGTTAAATTGATAAATAACGTGTAAGAATTTGTTTAACGCATTTGTTTTGGTTACTCGACGTCTCCGTTCTCGTGTAGCCTACATATTGCGTTTTTTTTTTTAATTTGCTTACCGGGCTAAAGGTTAGCATGTTTAAAATACGTAAGTCGTTTTGTTCATCATATTTAAGTAGATAACTCATCAGTTGTTTGCATCAGAGCGACAATTTTTGAGATAGTTATTAAAACTGTTTAAAGGTTGTCAAACGTTGTTTCTCGTTGTATATCCTTTAATTCTAGAGTTAAATTGATAAATAACGTGTACGAATTTGTTTAACGCATTTGTTTTGGTTACTCGACGTCTCCGTTCTCGTGTAGCCTACATATTGCGTTTTTTTTTAATTTGCTTACCGGGCTAAAGGTTAGCATGTTTAAAATACGTAAGTCGTTTTGTTCATCAAATTTAAGTAGATAACTCATCAGTTGTTTGCATCAGAGCGATAATTTTTGAGATAGTTATTAAAACTGTTTAAAGGTTGTCAAACGTTGTTTCTCGTTGTATATCCTTTAATTCTAGAGTTAAATTGATAAATAACGTGTACGAATTTGTTTAACGCATTTGTTTTGGTTACTCGACGTCTCCGTTCTCGTGTAGCCTACATATTGCGTTTTTTTTTTAATTTGCTTACCGGGCTAAAGGTTAGCATGTTTAAAATACGTAAGTCGTTTTGTTCATCAAATTTAAGTAGATAACTCATCAGTTGTTTGCATCAGAGCGACAATTTTTGACATAGTTATTAAAACTGTTTAAAGGTTGTCAAACGTTGTTTCTCGTTGTATATCCTTTAATTCTAGAGTTAAATTGATAAATAACGTGTACGAATTTGTTTAACGCATTTGTTTTGGTTACTCGACGTCTCCGTTCTCGTGTAGCCTACATATTGCGTTTTTTTTTTAATTTGCTTACCGGGCTAAAGGTTAGCATGTTTAAAATACGTAAGTGGTTTTGTTCATCAAATTTAAGTAGATAACTCATCAGTTGTTTGCATCAGAGCGACAATTTTTGAGATAGTTATTAAAACTGTTTAAAGGTAGTCAAACGTTGTTTCTCGTTGTATATCCTTTAATTCTAGAGTTAAATTGATAAATAACGTGTACGAATTTGTTTAACGCATTTGTTTTGGTTACTCGACGTCTCCGTTCTCGTGTAGCCTACATATTGCGTTTTTTTTTTAAATTTGCTTACCGGGCTAAAGGTTAGCATGTTTAAAATACGTAAGTCGTTTTGTTCAACAAATTTAAGTAGATAACTCATCAGTTGTTTGCATCAGAGCGACAATTTTTGAGATAGTTATTAAAACTGTTTAAAGGTAGTCAAACGTTGTTTCTCGTTGTATATCCTTTAATTCTAGAGTTAAATTGATAAATAACGTGTACGAATTTGTTTAACGCATTTGTTTTGGTTACTCGACGTCTCCGTTCTCGTGTAGCCTACATATTGCGTTTTTTTTTTAATTTGCTTACCGGGCTAAAGGTTAGCATGTTTAAAATACGCAAGTCGTTTTGTTCATCAAATTTAAGTAGATAACTCATCAGTTGTTTGCATCAGAGCGATAATTTTTGAGATAGTTATTAAAACTGTTTAAAGGTAGTCAAACGTTGTTTCTCGTTGTATATCCTTTAATTCTAGAGTTAAATTGATAAATAACGTGTACGAATTTGTTTAACGCATTTGTTTTGGTTACTCGACGTCTCCGTTCTCGTGTAGCCTACATATTGCGTTTTTTTTTAAATTTGCTTACCGGGCTAAAGGTTAGCATGTTTAAAATACGTAAGTCGTTTTGTTCAACAAATTTAAGTAGATAACTCATCAGTTGTTTGCATCAGAGCGACAATTTTTGAGATAGTTATTAAAACTGTTTAAAGGTTGTCAAACGTTGTTTCTCGTTGTATATCCTTTAATTCTAGAGTTAAATTGATAAATAACGTGTACGAATTTGTTTAACGCATTTGTTTTGGTTACTCGACGTCTCCGTTCTCGTGTAGCCTACATATTGCGTTTTTTTTTTTATTTGCTTACCGGGCTAAAGGTTAGCATGTTTAAAATACGCAAGTCGTTTTGTTCATCAAATTTAAGTAGATAACTCATCAGTTGTTTGCATCAGAGCGATAATTTTTGAGATAGTTATTAAAACTGTTTAAAGGTTGTCAAACGTTGTTTCTCGTTGTATATCCTTTAATTCTAGAGTTAAATTGATAAATAACGTGTACGAATTTGTTTAACGCATTTGTTTTGGTTACTCGACGTCTCCGTTCTCGTGTAGCCTACATATTGCGTTTTTTTTTTAATTTGCTTACCGGGCTAAGGGTTAGCATGTTTAAAATACGTAAGTCGTTTTGTTCATCATATTTAAGTAGATAACTCATCAGTTGTTTGCATCAGAGCGATAATTTTTGAGATAGTTATTAAAACTGTTTAAAGATTGTCAAACGTTGTTTCTCGTTGTATATCCTTTAATTCTAGAGTTAAATTGATAAATAACGTGTACGAATTTGTTTAACGCATTTGTTTTGGTTACTCGACGTCTCCGTTCTCGTGTAGCCTACATATTGCGTTTTTTTTTTAATTTGCTTACCGGGCTAAAGGTTAGCATGTTTAAAATACGTAAGTCGTTTTGTTCATCAAATTTAAGTAGTTAACTCATCAGTTGTTTGCATCAGAGCGATAATTTTTGAGATAGTTATTAAAACTGTTTAAAGGTTGCCAAACGTTGTTTCTCGTTGTATATCCTTTAATTCTAGAGTTAAATTGATAAATAACGTGTACGAATTTGTTTAACGCATTTGTTTTGGTTACTCGACGTCTCCGTTCTCGTGTAGCCTACATATTGCGTTTTTTTTTTAATTTGCTTACCGGGCTAAAGGTTAGCATGTTTGAAATACGTAAGTCGTTTTTTTCAACAAATTTAAGTAGATAACTCATCAGTTGTTTGCATCAGAGCGATAATTTTTGAGATAGTTATTAAAACTGTTTAAAGGTTGTCAAACGTTGTTTCTCGTTGTATATCCTTTAATTCTAGAGTTTGTGACGGACTAATTCCTGCTGAGGTATGCCCAGTCCGTCCAGGGTTCCTATATTTGATGGGGGAACCTATTCCGATGAAAATAAATAGACGAAGGAGTTCTGAAAACGTTATAAAGTTTATTAAAAAAAGGATCGATATCCTTAAGGGCTACTCCTATTCTTTGTCCCTGTCTAAATAAGAGTAGCTGAGGTAGAACCCCTCTGCTAGCTCTCCGTCAGTTGGAGTAGAAACCTCCTACTGAATATAAAATAATTCACGAAATGAAGTAGAAACCTTCAGGTCGTGTTGGTCAGTGGTAGAAGCCCACTGACTCGTATGCCTATCTCCTAGCTTCTGATCTTACAAGTTAATTTGCCGCCCTTATATACGATTTTGTACGCCGGTGGACAGTTATTTCCTAAAAACAATTCATTGTAATAATTCCTTAGTTATAAAATTATGTAGGACTGCACGCAGGCAGTCAGTAATTTTACAATAACAATTATAAAAGCTGGAAATGCAAAAATCGAATTCTAGTTTAACGCTACTTTCGCTGTATTCTATTGGTACATACATACGCTTACATGCTAACATGCGTTTTCCCTCTTTCCATTATCATACATATGGTGGTACATCGGTATATATACATATATGCATATTTTCGATCATGTATGGCGATCCGCTATCCCGGCATTTCATATCCCAATTTTAGGGAGCCCTAATATACATAGCGAACAATGCGCCAAATCTCGTACGTACGCTTGTTGTATGCCTGCCGTGTTTTCCAGTCTTTGGTTTACCTATCGAATTCGATCATATGTGTTTATGCGTATGTTCGCTGTCACTTGGTTTTGATGGTGCGTTGGCCTCGTTTGATGCTTTCGGCTTCTGCTTAGGGCGTGCGTTGGTGTGTCGTATGCTTGTACGTAAGTATGTAGAGAAAAGTCCCAATTAGTAGCAGCGCTTAGTTTGGCGACTTTTACTGCTGATCTTTGTTTATCTAAATTGTTATGTATGTTGTATTTGTGGCTGAGTGCATTGGATGCGCCAAGGGTTGGTTGACCGGCATAATTTTATGTTTTTATGCATTTCCATTTTCCTTCCAAATGTTTTAGTGTATGTTAGGGTGACCTATATTTGAAACTTATGTGGGCGAAAAATGTAAATATTGTGCTTGCGTGCAAAAGTGCGCAAGTCTGGTTTATCCTTCAATTTAGTAAATAATAATTCAATATGCGACCGCATGTATTTGTTTTGACGTGTAATTCATAAAGGTATAATTCATGTCATAAAAATGTATAAATGTTAAATTCAGAGTTAAATTCAATTCTTGTATAACATGTATGTAAGAAAAAATGAAAAATAGGTATATGTTGTGAGGGTACAAAACCCTCGGTTTTGGGGTCCTCACACTCCCCCCTCACCTACCGCAGCGAAGCTTACGGTCACCGTGCCGGTGCGTGTGATCCGTACTCGGAAGAGTGTTCGCTCATACTGCCTTCGTCGTCGCTGTCGTCATGGTTGTTGTTGTCGTTGAGGCTGCCGTTGACCTTACTGTCCATACGGCTTAATATTTCGCTGTCGTCGTTGTGTTTGTTGAGGCTGCCGTTGACCTCGCTGGCCATACGGCTTAATACTTCGCTGTCGTTGTTCGTTGTTGGCGTTTTGCTTCCCTTCCCATCGGCGGTGTGTGACTCCAGTCTATACTGTAAATAAGAAACTGGTGGATTTTCCTTAGGGTGCTCTCACCGTATATGGTGGATTTAAAAAAAATGTGGTATATCATGAGCCTAGTTACAGGGTATATTTATGTGATTATGTAATTGTGGGTAGAGTTTACCGCGCTTCAGTGGTTGATCCGAAGTTCCGGTACTTCTTGAAATGAAATTTCTTCGTGTATGATTTGATACTGTTGCGGTTGGGCGTGTACGTTACTACCGATTTGATTCGAGTTGCAGTAGAATCTCACGTAATAATCCGTTATTCCGGAGTTGTCTCTGGGTGTGTGTTCATTTAGGGCTGCTATAGCAAACTGTCTTCCTAGGTGTAATCTTGCTACAGGTATCGGTCCTTTGGCGATCTGTACTTGGGTTCCTCGAGTGACCTGTACCTGATTTTCTGGAAATGTTCGTGCCTGATTCTCCGTATTGTTTTGCACTTGAGCGTCTTTATATACTATCAGTTGTTGGCTCGGACTTTGGTCCTCTTCGTGTTGTCTCTCGGTCTCTTCGCTGACTCGTGTGAGCGTACCACAGATGGCTACCTCGCTGTTCTCTCTCTGTTGTTGTACCTCGGGGATATTGTTTGTTGTTCGATTGGACGATGTTGACGGGATTTGGTCTTCACTAGCGCTCTTCTGTTCATGCCTTTGCTTTCTGGATTCATTGTTGTCGGCGGCGTCGGTTGCGTGGTATGCTTTCAGCTCACTTAAGTGGGCTGTCCTCCTCCTTCCTCTGAAAACTTTGTCTAGCTCTACGATCACTGGTGATACAAAGTTCGTTACCCGATGGGGTCCACTGTACCTGGGCGCTAGTTTGGCTGCAAAGTTATCCACCGCTTTTGACAGCTGATGCTCCTTTACCAGCACTAGGTCGCCTATAGCCGGTCGCCATTGCCTTCTTCTTAAATTATAATGCTTTGCTTGCTCCGCTGATGCTCGCTCTTGCTTCCGTCGTACCATCTCGAATATCTCCTTCATCTTCATTGATTTCTCGGCTGGATTAGCTACTCTCTCACCTGTACCGAATGTATGCTCGTCGTAAAGGCTATTGGGAATCCTTGGTTCTCTGCCTTGTACTACATATGCTGGACTATACCCTGTCGATTCGCATACGCTTGTGTTTAATGCGAGTGTTATCTCTGGTATAAGCTCGTCCCATGTTCTCTGCTCTATCCCTGAAAACTGTGCTATCATCCTCTTGATGTTGCGGTTCGCTCTTTCTGTCGGATTCTCCTGCGGTGTGTATGGTGCTGTCAGCTGGTGTTTTACGCCAAGCTCCTCCAAATACTTCTTAAAACGTTTGCTCACGAACTGCGCTCCGTTGTCTGTGATTAATACCTTTGGAATGCCAAATCGTGCCAAAATTCTCTCTCTAAATCCTCGTACTACGCTTTCTGTTGTTGCCTTTCTAATTGCCATTATCTCCACCCATTTTGAAAATCTGTCAACGAAAACTAATGCCATTGTATTACCATGTTTTGAGCGTGGCATTGGACCAACAAAGTCTGCACACACTGTTGCCCACGGTTCTTCTGGAATTTTAGTTAACATCTTACCCGCGGCCTGTTGTTGACTAGGTTTGTATACCTGACATCCATGGCATTGCTGTACGTACTTTCTTACGTCTCTGAACATTCCGGGCCAGTAATATCGTGTCGTCGCTCGTGCAATAGATTTTCGAACGCCCATGTGTCCTGCGCTTGGTGTGTCATGAATTTCCGCCAGCACTCTGCGTCTCTGTGGGGTCGGTACACATAGCTTCCACGGTACTGCGTCTTCACCATCAACTTGACTCTCTATTCTCCTGTAGAGCTTTCCGTCCTCGATCACATAGTCTGGGAATTTCTCCGGAGCCTTTCTTACCTCTGTAATCTTCGCTTTTAGCCACTTGCACTCGTCTTTGCCTTGCTCTACTGTCAACGTAGCTAGTTGCTCGTCCATCGGCTGTCTCGAAAGTGCATCTGCCACCACGTTTAGCTTTCCTTTCCGGTACTGTACGTCGAATGAGTATTGTTGTAGTTCTAGTGCCCATCTAGCAATCCGTCCCGTCGGACTGTCTATTGCGTTTAACCATTTTAGAGCTAGGTGGTCTGTGATTACCGTGAACGTGTATCCCTCCAGGTAGGGTCTCATCTTCCTTATCGCCCACACTATTGCCAAACATTCTTTCTCTGTCGGGGAATAATTTGTTTCTGCCTTGTTAAGTCGCCGACTCGCATAAGCAATCACTCGTTCTTCGCTGCCTGATCCTTGGGTGAGCACTGCTCCGAGGCCAAAATCGCTTGCATCCGTCTGTAGGCAAAACTTCTTCGAAAAATCTGGGCAAGCTAGTACAGGTGCTTGGGTTAGTGCGGCTTTTAATGCTTCGAATGCCGACTGCTGCTCTTCCGACCACTTCCACTTCCTTCCTTTCTTTAGCATTGACGTCAGCGGGTGTGAAACTTGTGAAAAGTCTGAGACGAATCTCCTGTACCACGATACCACTCCTAGGAATCTCCGTAGTTCGCGTAAATTGTTTGGCGGTGTCAACTCTTTGATGGCTGCTATCTTGTCCGGGTCCGTGTGAATGCCTTCCTCGCTAACGACATGACCTAGATACTTTAAATTTTTCTTAAAAAACTCACATTTTTCCGGATTTATCTTAAGGTTTGCTCTTCGCAGCCGTCGAAATACTTCCGCCAGGTGTCTTATGTGTTCTTCCAATGTTTTGCTCGTAATGATGATGTCATCTAGATATGCGAATGCGTAAGGTTCCAACTCTGGTCCTATAACGTGATCAAGTGCCCTCTGGAAAGTTGCTGGGGCTGAGTGCAGACCGAACGGCATTACTTTCCATTGATATAGCCCACGTCCGGGTACAGTGAATGCGGTGTATTGTTTGCTGTTTTCTTCCATGGGGATTTGCCAATATCCGTTTTTTAAATCGAGGCTGCTGATAAACCGAGCACTTCTCAATCTATCCAGGATGTGTTGGATACGGGGTAGCGGGTATGCGTCTGGTACTGACCTTGCGTTTAGTTGGCGGTAATCTACGCACAGTCTCCATTTACCATTTTTCTTCCTTGCCAAAACTATTGGTGCGCTGTGCGGGCTTCTAGAAGGTTCGATGCAACCTTTCTCGATAAGCTCATCGATTTCCTTATTAATAATCTCTTGCATCTTGGGATTCTTCGGGTAATATCTTTGTTTTATGGGGCGGTCGTCTTTCATCACTATCTTGTGCGTGGCCACGTTGGATACACCTGACATTTCCTGGAACATCTGTAATTCTTTGTTGAGAAATTTACTCACCGACTCGTCTGTGTTCGCAACTTTTAGGCTGTTATCTTTGTGACTACTTTCATTTCTACTTTCGACCATTGTTGTACAAGTGACCGCATCCTCCTCCTGATTGTTTGTGTTCAAGGTTAGCGTTTGTTCTCCGCATCTCATCTCCATGTTCACCTTCGCTAGGTAATCCGTTCCAAGCACCACTTCGTCGACTAGTCCTGGTAGGATTAGCATTTCATTTCGCAGCACTTGGTTACTCATTCTCACTTCTGCATCTACCGCTTCTATGATCGTCTTAGGTTTGCCATCTCCCAGTATCACTCGTGTTTCTATCGCCTTGAATATACCTGTTTTCAGCCTTCTTGCCAATGTTCCACTCACAAAGCTTCGCGTCGCCCCTGTGTCGATTGCTGCTACTACCTCTTCGCCATTCACCGTAATATTCGCCAAGATCCGGCCCTTTGTATGTCTTAACGTGTTTAGTTTTCCCGAGGTTGCGTTTGGGGAGACCCCACTCCTCGGTGCCAATGAGGTCTCTGGCCGTTTCCCTGCGTTCGTCTACAACAATTTCGTGTGAGTGTGCCTACTTTTCCGCATGTCCAGCAGAATTCGATGCGAGCGCTACGGCAACCGTATGCGACATGGCCGCCTCCTCCGCATCGTCTGCACGCCGTGTTTGTATCGATGTATCTTGGTGCCGGGTCTGATTTCTGGGATGGTTGTTTCTCTGTCTGCTGTTCCCGCTCCTCTGCCTGTATATATTGGTAACGTTCTTCTGGGCGCCTTGGTACAAATGGTATTGCCGTTGGTCGCATCGGATCTCTGTCAGGGGTAATATTTTCATAATCTTCTACCAAACTTACCAATTCTTCCAGGCTGCTGATCTCGCCTCTTTTAACATACAGCTGGATTTCTCTGCAGGAGTTCCTGTATATGCGGTTTAGCTTTTTGTCTTCGGTGTAGTTGGCATGTCGCATCAGCCCTTGTAGTGCTAGCACATAATCCTTGAACTTCTCTCCTGGTCTTTGCATGCGTGCCCGTATCTCGTCGTCCAACTGTTCAAAATATCTGGAGCTGAGGAAAAATTTTAGGAAATCTTTTTTGAATGAGTCCCACTCTTTCCAACTCCGATTATTATTTCGGTACCAAACCAACGCTTTGTCTTTGAGTAGCTCCGGCAATGCTCGTGGTATCGAGTTGACGTTTATTTCGTATCCTTCTGCCAGTTCTTCCACGCGTTCTATGAACCCTAGAGGATCCTTGCCCCCGTCGTATTTTAAACCCCATTTTCTTACCCGGTCTATAGTGGTTGCGTATGTGCCTGGCTGTTGCATCGCATATAGTGGTGGTTGTGGGACCTCGTGTTGGATGGGTGCGCCGGTTGTATTCTCGTCATCCGTTCTCGTAGCGCTTGGAGATGTCGAACGACTACTTGCCTGTGGTTTGTTTAGATTAGATGTCGTCCTTGCATGTTGTAGAGCTAGTTCTGTAAGCCGATCACGCCATTTCTCGTTGTCCTTTTCTGCCTGTACGAACGCCGCCAATCGCTTCCTTAGTTCGTCTACCGTTCCCGTATCATCCAGCTCGAACTCCGAGTGGTAACTTACCAGCTCCTCTCGGGTCAGATAATATACCCATGATACCTTTACCATTTTCTTATTTGCGTATCTTTCCTTGTTAGTTTGTCTGCTTATCCTTCGTTGCTTTGCCTTCCGTATATCCTTGTTACCTTCCTTTATGTAAAGCCTTGATGATTTCCTTGATTTTATTTAAGCCTGCTCGGGCGCCATATGTGTTTTTATGTATAAGCCTGCTCGGGCGCCATATGTGACGGACTAATTCCTGCTGAGGTATGCCCAGTCCGTCCAGGGTTCCTATATTTGGTGGGGGAACCTATTCCGATGAAAATAAATAGACGAAGGAGTTCTGAAAACGTTATAAAGTTTATTAAAAAAAGGATCGATATCCTTAAGGGCTACTCCTATTCTTTGTCCCTGTCTAAATAAGAGTAGCTGAGGTAGAACCCCTCTGCTAGCTCTCCGTCAGTTGGAGTAGAAACCTCCTACTGAATATAAAATAATTCACGAAATGAAGTAGAAACCTTCAGGTCGTGTTGGTCAGTGGTAGAAGCCCACTGACTCGTATGCCTATCTCCTAGCTTCTGATCTTACAAGTTAATTTGCCGCCCTTATATACGATTTTGTACGCCGGTGGACAGTTATTTCCTAAAAACAATTCATTGTAATAATTCCTTAGTTATAAAATTATGTAGGACTGCACGCAGGCAGTCAGTAATTTTACAATAACAATTATAAAAGCTGGAAATGCAAAAATCGAATTCTAGTTTAACGCTACTTTCGCTGTATTCTATTGGTACATACATACGCTTACATGCTAACATGCGTTTTCCCTCTTTCCATTATCATACATATGGTGGTACATCGGTATATATACATATATGCATATTTTCGATCATGTATGGCGATCCGCTATCCCGGCATTTCATATCCCAATTTTAGGGAGCCCTAATATACATAGCGAACAATGTGCCAAATCTCGTACGTACGCTTGTTGTATGCCTGCCGTGTTTTCCAGTCTTTGGTTTACCTATCGAATTCGATCATATGTGTTTATGCGTATGTTCGCTGTCACTTGGTTTTGATGGTGCGTTGGCCTCGTTTGATGCTTTCGGCTTCTGCTTAGGGCGTGCGTTGGTGTGTCGTATGCTTGTATGTAAGTATGTAGAGAAAAGTCCCAATTAGTAGCAGCGCTTAGTTTGGCGACTTTTACTGCTGATCTTTGTTTATCTAAATTGTTATGTATGTTGTATTTGTGGCTGAGTGCATTGGATGCGCCAAGGGTTGGTTGACCGGCATAATTTTATGTTTTTATGCATTTCCATTTTCCTTCCAAATGTTTTAGTGTATGTTAGGGTGACCTATATTTGAAACTTATGTGGGCGAAAAATGTAAATATTGTGCTTGCGTGCAAAAGTGCGCAAGTCTGGTTTATCCTTCAATTTAGTAAATAATAATTCAATATGCGACCGCATGTATTTGTTTTGACGTGTAATTCATAAAGGTATAATTCATGTCATAAAAATGTATAAATGTTAAATTCAGAGTTAAATTCAATTCTTGTATAACATGTATGTAAGAAAAAATGAAAAATAGGTATATGTTGTGAGGGTACAAAACCCTCGGTTTTGGGGTCCTCACAAGTTAAATTGATAAATAACGTGTACGAATTTGTTTAACGCATTTGTTTTGGTTACTCGACGTCTCCGTTCTCGTGTAGCCTACATATTGCGTTTTTTTTTTTAATTTGCTTACCGGGCTAAAGGTTAGCATGTTTAAAATACGTAAGTCGTTTTGTTCATCAAATTTAAGTAGATAACTCATCAGTTGTTTGCATCAGAGCGATAATTTTTGAGATAGTTATTAAAACTGTTTAAAGGTTGTCAAACGTTGTTTCTCGTTGTATATCCTTTAATTCTAGAGTTAAATTGATAAATAACGTGTACGAATTTGTTTAACGCATTTGTTTTGGTTACTCGACGTCTCCGTTCTCGTGTAGCCTACATATTGCGTTTTTTTTTTAATTTGCTTACCGGGCTAAAGGTTAGCATGTTTAAAATACGTAAGTCGTTTTGTTCATCAAATTTAAGTAGATAACTCATCAGTTGTTTGCATCAGAGCGATAATTTTTGAGATAGTTATTAAAACTGTTTAAAGGTTGTCAAACGTTGTTTCTCGTTGTATATCCTTTAATTCTAGAGTTAAATTGATAAATAACGTGTACGAATTTGTTTAACGCATTTGTTTTGGTTACTCGACGTCTCCGTTCTCGTGTAGCCTACATATTGCGTTTTTTTTTTAATTTGCTTACCGGGCTAAAGGTTAGCATGTTTAAAATACGTAAGTCGTTTTGTTCATCAAATTTAAGTAGATAACTCATCAGTTGTTTGCATCAGAGCGACAATTTTTGAGATAGTTATTAAAACTGTTTAAAGGTTGTCAAACGTTGTTTCTCGTTGTATATCCTTTAATTCTAGAGTTAAATTGATAAATAACGTGTACGAATTTGTTTAACGCATTTGTTTTGGTTACTCGACGTCTCCGTTCTCGTGTAGCCTACATATTGCGTTTTTTTTTTAATTTGCTTACCGGGCTAAAGGTTAGCATGTTTAAAATACGTAAGTCGTTTTGTTCATCATATTTAAGTAGATAACTCATCAGTTGTTTGCATCAGAGCGACAATTTTTGAGATAGTTATTAAAACTGTTTAAAGGTTGTCAAACGTTGTTTCTCGTTGTATATCCTTTAATTCTAGAGTTAAATTGATAAATAACGTGTACGAATTTGTTTAACGCATTTGTTTTGGTTACTCGACGTCTCCGTTCTCGTGTAGCCTACATATTGCGTTTTTTTTAATTTGCTTACCGGGCTAAAGGTTAGCATGCTTAAAATACGTAAGTCGTTTTGTTCATCAAATTTAAGTAGATAACTCATCAGTTGTTTGCATCAGAGCGATAATTTTTGAGATAGTTATTAAAACTCTTTAAAGGTTGTCAAACGTTGTTTCTCGTTGTATATCCTTTAATTCTAGAGTTAAATTGATAAATAACGTGTACGAATTTGTTTAACGCATTTGTTTTGGTTACTCGACGTCTCCGTTCTCGTGTAGCCTACATATTGCGTTTTTTTTTAATTTGCTTACCGGGCTAAAGGTTAGCATGTTTAAAATACGTAAGTCGTTTTGTTCAACAAATTTAAGTAGATAACTCATCAGTTGTTGGCATCAGAGCGATAATTTTTGAGATAGTTATTAAAACTGTTTAAAGGTTGTCAAACGTTGTTTCTCGTTGTATATCCTTTAACTCTAGAGTTAAATTGATAAATAACGTGTACGAATTTGTTTAACGCATTTGTTTTGGTTACTCGACGTCTCCGTTCTCGTGTAGCCTACATATTGCGTTTTTTTTAATTTGCTTACCGGGCTAAAGGTTAGCATGCTTAAAATACGTAAGTCGTTTTGTTCATCAAATTTAAGTAGATAACTCATCAGTTGTTTGCATCAGAGCGATAATTTTTGAGATAGTTATTAAAACTGTTTAAAGGTTGTCAAACGTTGTTTCTCGTTGTATATCCTTTAACTCTAGAGTTAAATTGATAAATAACGTGTACGAATTTGTTTAACGCATTTGTTTTGGTTACTCGACGTCTCCGTTCTCGTGTAGCCTACATATTGCGTTTTTTTTAATTTGCTTACCGGGCTAAAGGTTAGCATGCTTAAAATACGTAAGTCGTTTTGTTCATCAAATTTAAGTAGATAACTCATCAGTTGTTTGCATCAGAGCGATAATTTTTGAGATAGTTATTAAAACTGTTTAAAGGTTGTCAAACGTTGTTTCTCGTTGTATATCCTTTAACTCTAGAGTTAAATTGATAAATAACGTGTACGAATTTGTTTAACGCATTTGTTTTGGTTACTCGACGTCTCCGTTTTCGTGTAGCCTACATATTGCGTTTTTTTTAATTTGCTTACCGGGCTAAAGGTTAGCATGCTTAAAATACGTAAGTCGTTTTGTTCATCAAATTTAAGTAGATAACTCATCAGTTGTTTGCATCAGAGCGATAATTTTTGAGATAGTTATTAAAACTCTTTAAAGGTTGTCAAACGTTGTTTCTCGTTGTATATCCTTTAATTCTAGAGTTAAATTGATAAATAACGTGTACGAATTTGTTTAACGCATTTGTTTTGGTTACTCGACGTCTCCGTTCTCGTGTAGCCTACATATTGCGTTTTTTTTTAATTTGCTTACCGGGCTAAAGGTTAGCATGTTTAAAATACGTAAGTCGTTTTGTTCAACAAATTTAAGTAGATAACTCATCAGTTGTTGGCATCAGAGCGATAATTTTTGAGATAGTTATTAAAACTGTTTAAAGGTTGTCAAACGTTGTTTCTCGTTGTATATCCTTTAACTCTAGAGTTAAATTGATAAATAACGTGTACGAATTTGTTTAACGCATTTGTTTTGGTTACTCGACGTCTCCGTTCTCGTGTAGCCTACATATTGCGTTTTTTTTTTTAATTTGCTTACCGGGCTAAAGGTTAGCATGTTTAAAATACGTAAGTCGTTTTGTTCAACAAATTTGAGTAGATAACTCAGCAGTTGTTTGCATCAGAGCGACAATTTTTGAGATAGTTATTAAAACTGTTTAAAGGTTGTCAAACGTTGTTTCTCGTTGTATATCCTTTAATTCTAGAGTTAAATTGATAAATAACGTGTACGAATTTGTTTAACGCATTTGTTTTGGTTACTCGACGTCTCCGTTCTCGTGTAGCCTACATATTGCGTTTTTTTTTTAATTTGCTTACCGGGCTAAAGGTTAGCATGTTTAAAATACGTAAGTCGTTTTGTTCATCATATTTAAGTAGATAACTCATCAGTTGTTTGCATCAGAGCGACAATTTTTGAGATAGTTATTAAAACTGTTTAAAGGTTGTCAAACGTTGTTTCTCGTTGTATATCCTTTAATTCTAGAGTTAAATTGATAAATAACGTGTACGAATTTGTTTAACGCATTTGTTTTGGTTACTCGACGTCTCCGTTCTCGTGTAGCCTACATATTGCGTTTTTTTTTTAATTTGCTTACCGGGCTAAATGTTAGCATGTTTAAAATACGTAAGTCGTTTTGTTCATCAAATTTAAGTAGATAACTCATCAGTTGTTTGCATCAGAGCGATAATTTTTGAGATAGTTATTAAAACTGTTTAAAGGTTGTCAAACGTTGTTTCTCGTTGTATATCCTTTAATTCTAGAGTTAAATTGATAAATAACGTGTACGAATTTGTTTAACGCATTTGTTTTGGTTACTCGACGTCTCCGTTCTCGTGTAGCCTACATATTGCGTTTTTTTTTTAATTTGCTTACCGGGCTAAAGGTTAGCATGTTTAAAATACGTAAGTCGTTTTGTTCATCAAATTTAAGTAGATAACTCATCAGTTGTTTGCATCAGAGCGACAATTTTTGACATAGTTATTAAAACTGTTTAAAGGTTGTCAAACGTTGTTTCTCGTTGTATATCCTTTAATTCTAAAGTTAAATTGATAAATAACGTGTACGAATTTGTTTAACGCATTTGTTTTGGTTACTCGACGTCTCCGTCCTCGTGTAGCCTACATATTGCGTTTTTTTTTTAATTTGCTTACCGGGCTAAAGGTTAGCATGTTTAAAATACGTAAGTGGTTTTGTTCATCAAATTAAAGTAGATAACTCATCAGTTGTTTGCATCAGAGCGACAATTTTTGAGATAGTTATTAAAACTGTTTAAAGGTTGTCAAACGTTGTTTCTCGTTGTATATCCTTTAATTCTAGAGTTAAATTGATAAATAACGTGTACGAATTTGTTTAACGCATTTGTTTTGGTTACTCGACGTCTCCGTTCTCGTGTAGCCTACATATTGCGTTTTTTTTTAAATTTGCTTACCGGGCTAAAGGTTAGCATGTTTAAAATACGTAAGTCGTTTTGTTCAACAAATTTAAGTAGATAACTCATCAGTTGTTTGCATCAGAGCGACAATTTTTGAGATAGTTATTAAAACTGTTTAAAGGTAGTCAAACGTTGTTTCTCGTTGTATATCCTTTAATTCTAGAGTTAAATTGATAAATAACGTGTACGAATTTGTTTAACGCATTTGTTTTGGTTACTCGACGTCTCCGTTCTCGTGTAGCCTACATATTGCGTTTTTTTTTTAATTTGCTTACCGGGCTAAAGGTTAGCATGTTTAAAATACGTAAGTCGTTTTGTTCATCAAATTTAAGTAGATAACTCATCAGTTGTTTGCATCAGAGCGACAATTTTTGAGATAGTTATTAAAACTGTTTAAAGGTTGTCAAACGTTGTTTCTCGTTGTATATCCTTTAATTCTAGAGTTAAATTGATAAATAACGTGTACGAATTTGTTTAACGCATTTGTTTTGGTTACTCGACGTCTCCGTTCTCGTGTAGCCTACATATTGCGTTTTTTTTTTTATTTGCTTACCGGGCTAAAGGTTAGCATGTTTAAAATACGCAAGTCGTTTTGTTCATCAAATTTAAGTAGATAACTCATCAGTTGTTTGCATCAGAGCGATAATTTTTGAGATAGTTATTAAAACTGTTTAAAGGTTGTCAAACGTTGTTTCTCGTTGTATATCCTTTAATTCTAGAGTTAAATTGATAAATAACGTGTACGAATTTGTTTAACGCATTTGTTTTGGTTACTCGACGTCTCCGTTCTCGTGTAGCCTACATATTGCGTTTTTTTTTTTAATTTGCTTACCGGGCTAAAGGTTAGCATGTTTAAAATACGTAAGTCGTTTTGTTCATCATATTTAAGTAGATAACTCATCAGTTGTTTGCATCAGAGCGATAATTTTTGAGATAGTTATTAAAACTGTTTAAAGATTGTCAAACGTTGTTTCTCGTTGTATATCCTTTAATTCTAGAGTTAAATTGATAAATAACGTGTACGAATTTGTTTAACGCATTTGTTTTGGTTACTCGACGTCTCCGTTCTCGTGTAGCCTACATATTGCGTTTTTTTTTTAATTTGCTTACCGGGCTAAAGGTTAGCATGTTTAAAATACGTAAGTCGTTTTGTTCATCAAATTTAAGTAGTTAACTCATCAGTTGTTTGCATCAGAGCGATAATTTTTGAGATAGTTATTAAAACTGTTTAAAGGTTGCCAAACGTTGTTTCTCGTTGTATATCCTTTAATTCTAGAGTTAAATTGATAAATAACGTGTACGAATTTGTTTAACGCATTTGTTTTGGTTACTCGACGTCTCCGTTCTCGTGTAGCCTACATATTGCGTTTTTTTTTTAATTTGCTTACCGGGCTAAAGGTTAGCATGTTTGAAATACGTAAGTCGTTTTGTTCAACAAATTTAAGTAGATAACTCATCAGTTGTTTGCATCAGAGCGATAATTTTTGAGATAGTTATTAAAACTGTTTAAAGGTTGTCAAACGTTGTTTCTCGTTGTATATCCTTTAATTCTAGAGTTAAATTGATAAGTAACGTGTACGAATTTGTATAACGCATTTGTTTTGGTTACTCGACGTCTCCGTTCTCGTGTAGCCTACATATTGCGTTTTTTTTTTAATTTGCTTACCGGGCTAAAGGTTAGCATGTTTAAAATACGTAAGTCGTTTTGTTCATCAAATTTAAGTAGATAACTCATCAGTTGTTTGCATCAGAGCGATAATTTTTGAGATAGTTATTAAAACTGTTTAAAGGTTGTCAAACGTTGTTTCTCGTTGTATATCCTTTAATTCTAGAGTTAAATTGATAAATAACGTGTACGAATTTGTTTAACGCATTTGTTTTGGTTACTCGACGTCTCCGTTCTCGTGTAGCCTACATATTGCGTTTTTTTTTTAATTTGCTTACCGGGCTAAAGGTTAGCATGTTTAAAATACGTAAGTCGTTTTGTTCATCAAATTTAAGTAGATAACTCATCAGTTGTTTGCATCAGAGCGATAATTTTTGAGATAGTTATTAAAACTGTTTAAAGGTTGTCAAACGTTGTTTCTCGTTGTATATCCTTTAATTCTAGAGTTAAATTGATAAATAACGTGTACGAATTTGTTTAACGCATTTGTTTTGGTTACTCGACGTCTCCGTTCTCGTGTAGCCTACATATTGCGTTTTTTTTTTAATTTGCTTACCGGGCTAAAGGTTAGCATGTTTAAAATACGTAAGTCGTTTTGTTCATCATATGTAAGTAGATAACTCATCAGTTGTTTGCATCAGAGCGATAATTTTTGAGATAGTTATTAAAACTGTTTAAAGATTGTCAAACGTTGTTTCTCGTTGTATATCCTTTAATTCTAGAGTTATATTTATAAATAACGTGTACGAATTTGTTTAACGCATTTGTTTTGGTTACTCGACGTCTCCGTTCTCGTGTAGCCTACATATTGCGTTTTTTTTAATTTGCTTACCGGGCTAAAGGTTAGCATGCTTAAAATACGTAAGTCGTTTTGTTCATCAAATTTAAGTAGATAACTCATCAGTTGTTTGCATCAGAGCGATAATTTTTGAGATAGTTATTAAAACTCTTTAAAGGTTGTCAAACGTTGTTTCTCGTTGTATATCCTTTAATTCTAGAGTTAAATTGATAAATAACGTGTACGAATTTGTTTAACGCATTTTTTTTTGGTTACTCGACGTCTCCGTTCTCGTGTAGCCTACATATTGCGTTTTTTTTTTTAAATTTGCTTACCGGGCTAAAGGTTAGCATGTTTAAAATACGTAAGTCGTTTTGTTCATCAAATTTAAGTAGATAACTCATCAGTTGTTTGCATCAGAGCGATAATTTTTGAGATAGTTATTAAAACTGTTTAAAGGTTGTCAAACGTTGTTTCTCGTTGTATATCCTTTAATTCTAGAGTTAAATTGATAAATAACGTGTACGAATTTGTTTAACGCATTTGTTTTGGTTACTCGACGTCTCCGTTCTCGTGTAGCCTACATATTGCGTTTTTTTTTTTAATTTGCTTACCGGGCTAAAGGTTAGCATGCTTAAAATACGTAAGTCGTTTTGTTCAACAAATTTAAGTAGATAACTCATCAGTTGTTTGCATCAGAGCGATAATTTTTGAGATAGTTATTAAAACTGTTTAAAGGTTGTCAAACGTTGTTTCTCGTTGTATATCCTTTAATTCTAGAGTTAAATTGATAAATAACGTGTACGAATTTGTTTAACGCATTTGTTTTGGTTACTCGACGTCTCTGTTCTCGTGTAGCCTACATATTGCGTTTTTTTTTTTAATTTGCTTACCGGGCTAAAGGTTAGCATGTTTAAAATACGTAAGTCGTTTTGTTCATCTAATTTAAGTAGATAACTCATCAGTTGTTTGCATCAGAGCGATAATTTTTGAGATAGTTATTAAAACTGTTTAAAGGTTGTCAAACGTTGTTTCTCCTTGTATATCCTTTAATTCTAGAGTTAAATTGATAAATAACGTGTACGAATTTGTTTAACGCATTTGTTTTGGTTACTCGACGTCTCCGTTCTCGTGTAGCCTACATATTGCGTTTTTTTTTTTAATTTGCTTACCGCGCTAAAGGTTAGCATGTTTAAAATACGTAAGTCGTTTTGTTCATCATATTTAAGTAGATAACTCATCAGTTGTTTGCATCAGAGCGACAATTTTTGAGATAGTTATTAAAACTGTTTAAAGGTTGTCAAACGTTGTTTCTCGTTGTATATCCTTTAACTCTAGAGTTAAATTGATAAATAACGTGTACGAATTTGTTTAACGCATTTGTGTTGGTTACTCGACGTCTCCGTTCTCGTGTAGCCTACATATTGCGTTTTTTTTTTAATTTGCTTACCGGGCTAAAGGTTAGCATGTTTAAAATACGTAAGTCGTTTTGTTCATCAAATTTAAGTAGATAACTCATCAGTTGTTTGCATCAGAGCGATAATTTTTGAGATAGTTATTAAAACTGTTTAAAGGTTGTCAAACGTTGTTTCTCGTTGTATATCCTTTAATTCTAGAGTTAAATTGATAAATAACGTGTACGAATTTGTTTAACGCATTTGTTTTGGTTACTCGACGTCTCCGTTCTCGTGTAGCCTACATATTGCGTTTTTTTTTTAATTTGCTTACCGGGCTAAAGGTTAGCATGTTTAAAATACGTAAGTCGTTTTGTTCAACAAATTTAAGTAGATAACTCATCAGTTGTTGGCATCAGAGCGATAATTTTTGAGATAGTTATTAAAACTGTTTAAAGGTTGTCAAACGTTGTTTCTCGTTGTATATCCTTTAACTCTAGAGTTAAATTGATAAATAACGTGTACGAATTTGTTTAACGCATTTGTTTTGGTTACTCGACGTCTCCGTTCTCGTGTAGCCTACATATTGCGTTTTTTTTTTTAATTTGCTTACCGGGCTAAAGGTTAGCATGTTTAAAATACGTAAGTCGTTTTGTTCAACAAATTTAAGTAGATAACTCATCAGTTGTTTGCATCAGAGCGACAATTTTTGAGATAGTTATTAAAACTGTTTAAAGGTTGTCAAACGTTGTTTCTCGTTGTATATCCTTTAATTCTAGAGTTAAATTGATAAATAACGTGTACGAATTTGTTTAACGCATTTGTTTTGGTTACTCGACGTCTCCGTTCTCGTGTAGCCTACATATTGCGTTTTTTTTTTTTAATTTGCTTACCGAGCTCGTTGTATATCCTTTAACTCTAGAGTTAAATTGATAAATAACGTGTACGAATTTGTTTAACGCATTTGTTTTGGTTACTCAACGTCTCCGTTCTCGTGTAGCCTACATATTACGTTTTTTTTTTAATTTGCTTACCGGGCTAAAGGTTAGCATGTTTAAAATACGTAAGTCGTTTTGTTCATCAAATTTAAGTAGATAACTCATCAGTTGTTTGCATCAGAGCGACAATTTTTGAGATAGTTATTAAAACTGTTTAAAGGTTGTCAAACGTTGTTTCTCGTTGTATATCCTTTAATTCTAGAGTTAAATTGATAAATATCGTGTACGAATTTGTTTAACGCATTTGTTTTGGTTACTCGACGTCTCCGTTCTCGTGTAGCCTACATATTGCGTTTTTTTTTTTTAATTTGCTTACCGAGCTAAAGGTTAGCATGTTTAAAATACGTAAGTCGTTTTGTTCATAAAATTTAAGTACATAACTCATCAGTTGTTTGCATCAGAGCGACAATTTTTGAGATAGTTATTAAAACTGTTTAAAGGTTGTCAAACGTTGTTTCTCGTTGTATATCCTTTAATTCTAGAGTTAAATTGATAAATAACGTGTACGAATTTGTTTAACGCATTTGTTTTGGTTACTCGACGTCTCCGTTCTCGTGTAGCCTACATATTGCGTTTTTTTTTTTAATTTGCTTACCGGGCTAAAGGTTAGCATGTTTAAAATACGTAAGTCGTTTTGTTCATCAAATTTAAGTAGATAGCTCAGCAGTTGTTTGCATCAGAGCGACAATTTTTGAGATAGTTATTAAAACTGTTTAAAGGTTGTCAAACGTTGTTTCTCGTTGTATACCTTTAATTCTAGAGTTAAATTGATAAATAACGTGTACGAATTTGTTTAACGCATTTGTTTTGGTTACTCGACGTCTCCGTTCTCGTGTAGCCTACATATTGCGTTTTTTTTTTAATTTGCTTACCGGGCTAAAGGTTAGCATGTTTAAAATACGTAAGTCGTTTTGTTCATCAAATTTAAGTAGATAACTCATCAGTTGTTTGCATCAGAGCGACAATTTTTGAGATAGTTATTAAAACTGTTTAAAGGTTGTCAAACGTTGTTTCTCGTTGTATATCCTTTAATTCTAGAGTTAAATTGATAAATAACGTGTACGAATTTGTTTAACGCATTTGTTTTGGTTACTCGACGTCTCCGTTCTCGTGTAGCCTACATATTGCGTTTTTTTTTTTTAATTTGCTTACCGGGCTAAAGGTTAGCATGTTTAAAATACGTAAGTCGTTTTATTCATCAAATTTAAGTAGATAACTCATCAGTTGTTTGCATCAGAGCGACAATTTTTGAGATAGTTATTAAAACTGTTTAAAGGTTGTCAAACGTTGTTTCTCGTTGTATATCCTTTAATTCTAGAGTTAAATTGATAAATAACGTGTACGAATTTGTTTAACGCATTTGTTTTGGTTACTCGACGTCTCCGTTCTCGTGTAGCCTACATATTGCGTTTTTTTTTTTAATTTGCTTACCGGGCTAAAGGTTAGCATGTTTAAAATACGTAAGTCGTTTTGTTCATAAAATTGAAGTAGATAACTCATCAGTTGTTTGCATCAGAGCGACAATTTTTGAGATAGTTATTAAAACTGTTTAAAGGTTGTCAAACGTTGTTTCTCGTTGTATATCCTTTAATTCTAGAGTTAAATTGATAAATAACGTGTACGAATTTGTTTAACGCATTTGTTTTGATTACTCGACGTCTCCGTTCTCGTGTAGCCTACATATTGCGTTTTTTTTTTTTAATTTGCTTACCGGGCTAAAGGTTAGCATGTTTAAAATACGTAAGTCGTTTTGTTCATCATATTTAAGTAGATAACTCATCAGTTGTTTGCATCAGAGCGATAATTTTTGAGATAGTTATTAAAACTGTTTAAAGGTTGTCAAACGTTGTTTCTCGTTGTATATCCTTTAATTCTAGAGTTAAATTGATAAATAACGTGTACGAATTTGTTTAACGCATTTGTTTTGGTTACTCGACGTCTCCGTTCTCGTGTAGCCTACATATTGCGTTTTTTTTTAATTTGCTTACCGGGCTAAAGGTTAGCATGTTTAAAATACGTAAGTCGTTTTGTTCATCATATTTAAGTAGATAACTCATCAGTTGTTTGCATCAGAGCGATAATTTTTGAGATAGTTATTAAAACTGTTTAAAGGTTGTCAAACGTTGTTTCTAGTTGTATATCCTTTAATTCTAGAGTTAAATTGATAAATAACGTGTACGAATTTGTTTAACGCATTTGTTTTGGTTACTCGACGTCTCCGTTCTCGTGTAGCCTACATATTGCGTTTTTTTTTTAATTTGCTTACCGGGCTAAAGGTTAGCATGTTTAAAATACGTAAGTCGTTTTGTTCAACAAATTTGAGTAGATAACTCATCAGTTGTTTGCATCAGAGCGATAATTTTTGAGATAGTTATTAAAACTGTTTAAAGGTTGTCAAACGTTGTTTCTCGTTGTATATCCTTTAATTCTAGAGTTAAATTGATAAATAACGTGTAGGAATTTGTTTAACGCATTTGTTTTGGTTACTCGACGTCTCCGTTCTCGTGTAGCCTACATATTGCGTTTTTTTTTAATTTGCTTACCAGGCTAAAGGTTAGCATGTTTAAAATACGTAAGTCGTTTTGTTCATCAAATTTAAGTAGATAACTCATCAGTTGTTTGCATCAGAGCGATAATTTTTGAGATAGTTATTAAAACTGTTTAAAGGTTGTCAAACGTTGTTTCTCGTTGTATATCCTTTAATTCTAGAGTTAAATTGATAAATAACGTGTACGAATTTGTTTAACGCATTTGTTTTGGTTACTCGACGTCTCCGTTCTCGTGTAGCCTACATATTGCGTTTTTTTTTTAATTTGCTTACCGGGCTAAAGGTTAGCATGTTTAAAATACGTAAGTCGTTTTGTTCAACAAATTTAAGTAGATAACTCATCAGTTGTTTGCATCAGAGCGCTAATTTTTGAGATAGTTATTAAAACTGTTTAAAGGTTGTCAAACGTTGTTTCTCGTTGTATATCCTTTAATTCTAGAGTTAAATTGATAAATAACGTGTACGAATTTGTTTAACGCATTTGTTTTGGTTACTCGACGTCTCCGTTCTCGTGTAGCCTACATATTGCGTTTTTTTTTTAATTTGCTTACCGGGCAAAAGGTTAGCATGTTTAAAATACGTTAGTCGTTTTGTTCATCAAATTTAAGTAGATAACTCATCAGTTGTTTGCATCAGAGCGATAATTTTTGAGATAGTTATTAAAACTGTTTAAAGGTTGTCAAACGTTGTTTCTCGTTGTATATCCTTTAATTCTAGAGTTAAATTGATAAATAACGTGTACGAATTTGTTTAACGCATTTGTTTTGGTTACTCGACGTCTCCGTTCTCGTGTAGCCTACATATTGCGTTTTTTTTTTTAATTTGCTTACCGGGCTAAAGGTTAGCATGTTTAAAATACGTAAGTCGTTTTGTTCATCATATTTAAGTAGATAACTCATCAGTTGTTTGCATCAGAGCGACAATTTTTGAGATAGTTATTAAAACTGTTTAAAGGTTGTCAAACGTTGTTTCTCGTTGTATATCCTTTAACTCTGGAGTTAAATTGATAAATAACGTGTACGAATTTGTTTAACGCATTTGTTTTGGTTACTCGACGTCTCCGTTCTCGTGTAGCCTACATATTGCGTTTTTTTTTTAATTTGCTTACCGGGCTAAAGGTTAGCATGTTTAAAATACGTAAGTCGTTTTGTTCAACAAATTTAAGTAGATAACTCATCAGTTGTTGGCATCAGAGCGATAATTTTTGAGATAGTTATTAAAACTGTTTAAAGGTTGTCAAACGTTGTTTCTCGTTGTATATCCTTTAACTCTAGAGTTAAATTGATAAATAACGTGTACGAATTTGTTTAACGCATTTGTTTTGGTTACTCGACGTCTCCGTTCTCGTGTAGCCTACATATTGCGTTTTTTTTTTTAATTTGCTTACCGGGCTAAAGGTTAGCATGTTTAAAATACGTAAGTCGTTTTGTTCAACAAATTTAAGTAGATAACTCATCAGTTGTTTGCATCAGAGCGACAATTTTTGAGATAGTTATTAAAACTGTTTAAAGGTTGTCAAACGTTGTTTCTCGTTGTATATCCTTTAATTCTAGAGTTAAATTGATAAATAACGTGTACGAATTTGTTTAACGCATTTGTTTTGGTTACTCGACGTCTCCGTTCTCGTGTAGCCTACATATTGCGTTTTTTTTTTTTAATTTGCTTACCGAGCTCGTTGTATATCCTTTAACTCTAGAGTTAAATTGATAAATAACGTGTACGAATTTGTTTAACGCATTTGTTTTGGTTACTCAACGTCTCCGTTCTCGTGTAGCCTACATATTACGTTTTTTTTTTAATTTGCTTACCGGGCTAAAGGTTAGCATGTTTAAAATACGTAAGTCGTTTTGTTCATCAAATTTAAGTAGATAACTCATCAGTTGTTTGCATCAGAGCGACAATTTTTGAGATAGTTATTAAAACTGTTTAAAGGTTGTCAAACGTTGTTTCTCGTTGTATATCCTTTAATTCTAGAGTTAAATTGATAAATATCGTGTACGAATTTGTTTAACGCATTTGTTTTGGTTACTCGACGTCTCCGTTCTCGTGTAGCCTACATATTGCGTTTTTTTTTTTTAATTTGCTTACCGAGCTAAAGGTTAGCATGTTTAAAATACGTAAGTCGTTTTGTTCATAAAATTTAAGTACATAACTCATCAGTTGTTTGCATCAGAGCGACAATTTTTGAGATAGTTATTAAAACTGTTTAAAGGTTGTCAAACGTTGTTTCTCGTTGTATATCCTTTAATTCTAGAGTTAAATTGATAAATAACGTGTACGAATTTGTTTAACGCATTTGTTTTGGTTACTCGACGTCTCCGTTCTCGTGTAGCCTACATATTGCGTTTTTTTTTTTAATTTGCTTACCGGGCTAAAGGTTAGCATGTTTAAAATACGTAAGTCGTTTTGTTCATCAAATTTAAGTAGATAGCTCAGCAGTTGTTTGCATCAGAGCGACAATTTTTGAGATAGTTATTAAAACTGTTTAAAGGTTGTCAAACGTTGTTTCTCGTTGTATATCCTTTAATTCTAGAGTTAAATTGATAAATAACGTGTACGAATTTGTTTAACGCATTTGTTTTGGTTACTCGACGTCTCCGTTCTCGTGTAGCCTACATATTGCGTTTTTTTTTTAATTTGCTTACCGGGCTAAAGGTTAGCATGTTTAAAATACGTAAGTCGTTTTGTTCATCAAATTTAAGTAGATAACTCATCAGTTGTTTGCATCAGAGCGACAATTTTTGAGATAGTTATTAAAACTGTTTAAAGGTTGTCAAACGTTGTTTCTCGTTGTATATCCTTTAATTCTAGAGTTAAATTGATAAATAACGTGTACGAATTTGTTTAACGCATTTGTTTTGGTTACTCGACGTCTCCGTTCTCGTGTAGCCTACATATTGCGTTTTTTTTTTTAATTTGCTTACCGGGCTAAAGGTTAGCATGTTTAAAATACGTAAGTCGTTTTATTCATCAAATTTAAGTAGATAACTCATCAGTTGTTTGCATCAGAGCGACAATTTTTGAGATAGTTATTAAAACTGTTTAAAGGTTGTCAAACGTTGTTTCTCGTTGTATATCCTTTAATTCTAGAGTTAAATTGATAAATAACGTGTACGAATTTGTTTAACGCATTTGTTTTGGTTACTCGACGTCTCCGTTCTCGTGTAGCCTACATATTGCGTTTTTTTTTTTAATTTGCTTACCGGGCTAAAGGTTAGCATGTTTAAAATACGTAAGTCGTTTTGTTCATAAAATTGAAGTAGATAACTCATCAGTTGTTTGCATCAGAGCGACAATTTTTGAGATAGTTATTAAAACTGTTTAAAGGTTGTCAAACGTTGTTTCTCGTTGTATATCCTTTAATTCTAGAGTTAAATTGATAAATAACGTGTACGAATTTGTTTAACGCATTTGTTTTGATTACTCGACGTCTCCGTTCTCGTGTAGCCTACATATTGCGTTTTTTTTTTTAATTTGCTTACCGGGCTAAAGGTTAGCATGTTTAAAATACGTAAGTCGTTTTGTTCATCATATTTAAGTAGATAACTCATCAGTTGTTTGCATCAGAGCGATAATTTTTGAGATAGTTATTAAAACTGTTTAAAGGTTGTCAAACGTTGTTTCTCGTTGTATATCCTTTAATTCTAGAGTTAAATTGATAAATAACGTGTACGAATTTGTTTAACGCATTTGTTTTGGTTACTCGACGTCTCCGTTCTCGTGTAGCCTACATATTGCGTTTTTTTTTTAATTTGCTTACCGGGCTAAAGGTTAGCATGTTTAAAATACGTAAGTCGTTTTGTTCATCATATTTAAGTAGATAACTCATCAGTTGTTTGCATCAGAGCGATAATTTTTGAGATAGTTATTAAAACTGTTTAAAGGTTGTCAAACGTTGTTTCTAGTTGTATATCCTTTAATTCTAGAGTTAAATTGATAAATAACGTGTACGAATTTGTTTAACGCATTTGTTTTGGTTACTCGACGTCTCCGTTCTCGTGTAGCCTACATATTGCGTTTTTTTTTTAATTTGCTTACCGGGCTAAAGGTTAGCATGTTTAAAATACGTAAGTCGTTTTGTTCAACAAATTTGAGTAGATAACTCATCAGTTGTTTGCATCAGAGCGATAATTTTTGAGATAGTTATTAAAACTGTTTAAAGGTTGTCAAACGTTGTTTCTCGTTGTATATCCTTTAATTCTAGAGTTAAATTGATAAATAACGTGTAGGAATTTGTTTAACGCATTTGTTTTGGTTACTCGACGTCTCCGTTCTCGTGTAGCCTACATATTGCGTTTTTTTTTAATTTGCTTACCAGGCTAAAGGTTAGCATGTTTAAAATACGTAAGTCGTTTTGTTCATCAAATTTAAGTAGATAACTCATCAGTTGTTTGCATCAGAGCGATAATTTTTGAGATAGTTATTAAAACTGTTTAAAGGTTGTCAAACGTTGTTTCTCGTTGTATATCCTTTAATTCTAGAGTTAAATTGATAAATAACGTGTACGAATTTGTTTAACGCATTTGTTTTGGTTACTCGACGTCTCCGTTCTCGTGTAGCCTACATATTGCGTTTTTTTTTTAATTTGCTTACCGGGCTAAAGGTTAGCATGTTTAAAATACGTAAGTCGTTTTGTTCAACAAATTTAAGTAGATAACTCATCAGTTGTTTGCATCAGAGCGCTAATTTTTGAGATAGTTATTAAAACTGTTTAAAGGTTGTCAAACGTTGTTTCTCGTTGTATATCCTTTAATTCTAGAGTTAAATTGATAAATAACGTGTACGAATTTGTTTAACGCATTTGTTTTGGTTACTCGACGTCTCCGTTCTCGTGTAGCCTACATATTGCGTTTTTTTTTTAATTTGCTTACCGGGCAAAAGGTTAGCATGTTTAAAATACGTTAGTCGTTTTGTTCATCAAATTTAAGTAGATAACTCATCAGTTGTTTGCATCAGAGCGATAATTTTTGAGATAGTTATTAAAACTGTTTAAAGGTTGTCAAACGTTGTTTCTCGTTGTATATCCTTTAATTCTAGAGTTAAATTGATAAATAACGTGTACGAATTTGTTTAACGCATTTGTTTTGGTTACTCGACGTCTCCGTTCTCGTGTAGCCTACATATTGCGTTTTTTTTTTTAATTTGCTTACCGGGCTAAAGGTTAGCATGTTTAAAATACGTAAGTCGTTTTGTTCATCATATTTAAGTAGATAACTCATCAGTTGTTTGCATCAGAGCGACAATTTTTGAGATAGTTATTAAAACTGTTTAAAGGTTGTCAAACGTTGTTTCTCGTTGTATATCCTTTAACTCTGGAGTTAAATTGATAAATAACGTGTACGAATTTGTTTAACGCATTTGTTTTGGTTACTCGACGTCTCCGTTCTCGTGTAGCCTACATATTGCGTTTTTTTTAATTTGCTTACCGGGCTAAAGGTTAGCATGTTTAAAATACGTAAGTCGTTTTGTTCATCAAATTTAAGTAGATAACTCATCAGTTGTTTGCATCAGAGCGATAATTTTTGAGATAGTTATTAAAACTGTTTAAAGGTTGTCAAACGTTGTTTCTCGTTGTATATCCTTTAATTCTAGAGTTAAATTGATAAATAACGTGTACGAATTTGTTTAACGCATTTGTTTTGGTTACTCGACGTCTCCGTTCTCGTGTAGCCTACATATTGCGTTTTTTTTTAATTTGCTTACCGGGCTAAAGGGTAGCATGTTTAAAATACGTAAGTCGTTTTGTTCAACAAATTTAAGTAGATAACTCATCAGTTGTTGGCATCAGAGCGATAATTTTTGAGATAGTTATTAAAACTGTTTAAAGGTTGTCAAACGTTGTTTCTCGTTGTATATCCTTTAACTCTAGAGTTAAATTGATAAATAACGTGTACGAATTTGTTTAACGCATTTGTTTTGGTTACTCGACGTCTCCGTTCTCGTGTAGCCTACATATTGCGTTTTTTTTTTAATTTGCTTACCGGGCTAAAGGTTAGCATGTTTAAAATACGTAAGTCGTTTTGTTCAACAAATTTAAGTAGATAACTCATCAGTTGTTTGCATCAGAGCGACAATTTTTGAGATAGTTATTAAAACTGTTTAAAGGTTGTCAAACGTTGTTTCTCGTTGTATATCCTTTAATTCTAGAGTTAAATTGATAAATAACGTGTACGAATTTGTTTAACGCATTTGTTTTGGTTACTCAACGTCTCCGTTCTCGTGTAGCCTACATATTACGTTTTTTTTTTAATTTGCTTACCGGGCTAAAAGTTAGCATGTTTAAAATACGTAAGTCGTTTTGTTCATCAAATTTAAGTAGATAACTCATCAGTTGTTTGCATCAGAGCGACAATTTTTGAGATAGTTATTAAAACTGTTTAAAGGTTGTCAAACGTTGTTTCTCGTTGTATATCCTTTAATTCTAGAGTTAAATTGATAAATAACGTGTACGAATTTGTTTAACGCATTTGTTTTGGTTACTCGACGTCTCCGTTCTCGTGTAGCCTACATATTGCGTTTGTTTTTTTTAATTTGCTTACCGAGCTAAAGGTTAGCATGTTTAAAATACGTAAGTCGTTTTGTTCATAAAATTTAAGTACATAACTCATCAGTTGTTTGCATCAGAGCGACAATTTTTGAGATAGTTATTAAAACTGTTTAAAGGTTGTCAAACGTTGTTTCTCGTTGTATATCCTTTAACTCTAGAGTTAAATTGATAAATAACGTGTACGAATTTGTTTAACGCATTTGTTTTGGTTACTCGACGTCTCCGTTCTCGTGTAGCCTACATATTGCGTTTTTTTTTTTAATTTGCTTACCGGGCTAAAGGTTAGCATGTTTAAAATACGTAAGTCGTTTTGTTCATCAAATTTAAGTAGATAACTCAGCAGTTGTTTGCATCAGAGCGACAATTTTTGAGATAGTTATTAAAACTGTTTAAAGGTTGTCAAACGTTGTTTCTCGTTGTATATCCTTTAATTCTAGAGTTAAATTGATAAATAACGTGTACGAATTTGTTTAACGCATTTGTTTTGGTTACTCGACGTCTCCGTTCTCGTGTAGCCTACATATTGCGTTTTTTTTTTAATTTGCTTACCGGGCTAAAGGTTAGCATGTTTAAAATACGTAAGTCGTTTTGTTCATCAAATTTAAGTAGATAACTCATCAGTTGTTTGCATCAGAGCGACAATTTTTGAGATAGTTATTAAAACTGTTTAAAGGTTGTCAAACGTTGTTTCTCGTTGTATATCCTTTAATTCTAGAGTTAAATTGATAAATAACGTGTACGAATTTGTTTAACGCATTTGTTTTGGTTACTCGACGTCTCCGTTCTCGTGTAGCCTACATATTGCGTTTTTTTTTAAATTTGCTTACCGGGCTAAAGGTTAGCATGTTTAAAATACGTAAGTCGTTTTGTTCATCAAATTTAAGTAGATAACTCATCAGTTGTTTGCATCAGAGCGACAATTTTTGAGATAGTTATTAAAACTGTTTAAAGGTTGTCAAACGTTGTTTCTCGTTGTATATCCTTTAATTCTAGAGTTAAATTGATAAATAACGTGTACGAATTTGTTTAACGCATTTGTTTTGGTTACTCGACGTCTCCGTTCTCGTGTAGCCTACATATTGCGTTTTTTTTTTAATTTGCTTACCGGGCTAAAGGTTAGCATGTTTAAAATACGTAAGTCGTTTTGTTCATAAAATTGAAGTAGATAACTCATCAGTTGTTTGCATCAGAGCGACAATTTTTGAGATAGTTATTAAAACTGTTTAAAGGTTGTCAAACGTTGTTTCTCGTTGTATATCCTTTAATTCTAGAGTTAAATTGATAAATAACGTGTACGAATTTGTTTAACACATTTGTTTTGGTTACTCGACGTCTCCGTTCTCGTGTAGCCTACATATTGCGTTTTTTTTTTAATTTGCTTACCGGGCTAAAGGTTAGCATGTTTAAAATACGTAAGTCGTTTTGTTCATCATATTTAAGTAGATAACTCATCAGTTGTTTGCATCAGAGCGATAATTTTTGAGATAGTTATTAAAACTGTTTAAAGGTTGTCAAACGTTGTTTCTCGTTGTATATCCTTTAATTCTAGAGTTAAATTGATAAATAACGTGTACGAATTTGTTTAACGCATTTGTTTTGGTTATTCGACGTCTCCGTTCTCGTGTAGCCTACATATTGCGTTTTTTTTTAATTTGCTTACCGGGCTAAAGGTTAGCATGTTTAAAATACGTAAGTCGTTTTGTTCATCATATTTAAGTAGATAACTCATCAGTTGTTTGCATCAGAGCGATAATTTTTGAGATAGCTATTAAAACTGTTGAAAGGTTGTCAAACGTTGTTTCTCGTTGTATATCCTTTAATTCTAGAGTTAAATTGATAAATAACGTGTACGAATTTGTTTAACGCATTTGTTTTGGTTACTCGACGTCTCCGTTATCGTGTAGCCTACATATTGCGTTTTTTTTTTAATTTGCTTACCGGGCTAAAGGTTAGCATGTTTAAAATACGTAAGTCGTTTTGTTCAACAAATTTGAGTAGATAACTCATCAGTTGTTTGCATCAGAGCGATAATTTTTGAGATAGTTATTAAAACTGTTTAAAGGTTGTCAAACGTTGTTTCTCGTTGTATATCCTTTAATTCTAGAGTTAAATTGATAAATAACGTGTAGGAATTTGTTTAACGCATTTGTTTTGGTTACTCGACGTCTCCGTTCTCGTGTAGCCTACATATTGCGTTTTTTTTTAATTTGCTTACCGGGCTAAAGGTTAGCATGTTTAAAATACGTAAGTCGTTTTGTTCATCAAATTTAAGTAGATAACTCATCAGTTGTTTGCATCAGAGCGATAATTTTTGAGATAGTTATTAAAACTGTTTAAAGGTTGTCAAACGTTGTTTCTCGTTGTATATCCTTTAATTCTAGAGTTAAATTGATAAATAACGTGTACGAATTTGTTTAACGCATTTGTTTTGGTTACTCGACGTCTCCGTTCTCGTGTAGCCTACATATTGCGTTTTTTTTTTAATTTGCTTACCGGGCTAAAGGTTAGCATGTTTAAAATACGTAAGTCGTTTTGTTCAACAAATTTAAGTAGATAACTCATCAGTTGTTTGCATCAGAGCGCTAATTTTTGAGATAGTTATTAAAACGGCTTAAAGGTTGTCAAACGTTGTTTCTCGTTGTATATCCTTTAATTCTAGAGTTAAATTGATAAATAACGTGTACGAATTTGTTTAACGCATTTGTTTTGGTTACTCGACGTCTCCGTTCTCGTGTAGCCTACATATTGCGTTTTTTTTTTAATTTGCTTACCGGGCAAAAGGTTAGCATGTTTAAAATACGTAAGTCGTTTTGTTCATCAAATTTAAGTAGATAACTCATCAGTTGTTTGCATCAGAGCGATAATTTTTGAGATAGTTATTAAAACTGTTTAAAGGTTGTCAAACGTTGTTTCTCGTTGTATATCCTTTAATTCTAGAGTTAAATTGATAAATAACGTGTACGAATTTGTTTAACGCATTTGTTTTGGTTACTCGACGTCTCCGTTCTCGTGTAGCCTACATATTGCTTTTTTTTTTTAATTTGCTTACCGGGCTAAAGGTTAGCATGTTTAAAATACGTAAGTCGTTTTGTTCATCATATTTAAGTAGATAACTCATCAGTTGTTTGCATCAGAGCGATAATTTTTGACATAGTTATTAAAACTGTTTAAAGGTTGTTAAACGGTATTTCTCGTTGTATATCCTTTAATTCTAGAGTTAAATTGATAAATAACGTGTACGAATTTGTTTAACGCATTTTTTTTGGTTACTCGACGTCTCCGTTCTCGTGTAGCCTACATATTGCGTTTTTTTTTTTAATTTGCTTACCGGGCTAAAGGTTAGCATGTTTAAAATACGTAAGTCGTTTTGTTCAACAAATACAAGTAGATAACTCATCAGTTGTTTGCATCAGAGCGATAATTTTTGAGATAGTTATTAAAACTGTTTAAAGGTTGTCAAACGTTGTTTCTCGTTGTATATCCTTTAATTCTAGAGTTAAATTGATAAATAACGTGTACGAATTTGTTTAACGCATTTGTTTTGGTTACTCGACGTCTCCGTTCTCGTGTAGCCTACATATTGCGTTTTTTTTTTAATTTGCTTACCGGGCTAAAGGTTAGCATGTTTAAAATACGTAAGTCGTTTTGTTCATCAAATTTAAGTAGATAACTCATCAGTTGTTTGCATCAGAGCGACAATTTTTGAGATAGTTATTAAAACTGTTTAAAGGTTGTCAAACGTTGTTTCTCGTTGTATATCCTTTAATTCTAGAGTTAAATTGATAAATAACGTGTACGAATTTGTTTAACGCATTTGTTTTGGTTACTCGACGTCTCCGTTCTCGTGTAGCCTACATATTGCGTTTTTTTTTTAATTTGCTTACCGGGCTAAAGGTTAGCATGTTTAAAATACGTAAGTCGTTTTGTTCATCAAATTTAAGTAGATAACTCATCAGTTGTTTGCATCAGAGCGACAATTTTTGAGATAGTTATTAAAACTGTTTAAAGGTTGTCAAACGTTGTTTCTCGTTGTATATCCTTTAATTCTAGAGTTAAATTGATAAATAACGTGTACGAATTTGTTTAACGCATTTGTTTTGGTTACTCGACGTCTCCGTTCTCGTGTAGCCTACATATTGCGTTTTTTTTTTTAATTTGCTTACCGGGCTAAAGGTTAGCATGTTTAAAATACGTAAGTCGTTTTGTTCAACAAATACAAGTAGATAACTCATCAGTTGTTTGCATCAGAGCGACAATTTTTGAGATAGTTATTAAAACTGTTTAAAGGTTGTCAAACGTTGTTTCTCGTTGTATATCCTTTAATTCTAGAGTTAAATTGATAAATAACGTGTACGAATTTATTTAACGCATTTGTTTTGGTTACTCAACGTCTCCGTTCTCGTGTAGCCTACATATTACGTTTTTTTTTTTAATTTGCTTACCGGGCTAAAAGTTAGCATGTTTAAAATACGTAAGTCGTTTTGTTCATCAAATTTAAGTAGATAACTCATCAGTTGTTTGCATCAGAGCGACAATTTTTGAGATAGTTATTAAAACTGTTTAAAGGTTGTCAAACGTTGTTTCTCGTTGTATATCCTTTAATTCTAGAGTTAAATTGATAAATAACGTGTACGAATTTGTTTAACGCATTTGTTTTGGTTACTCGACGTCTCCGTTCTCGTGTAGCCTACATATTGCGTTTGTTTTTTTTAATTTGCTTACCGAGCTAAAGGTTAGCATGTTTAAAATACGTAAGTCGTTTTGTTCATAAAATTTAAGTACATAACTCATCAGTTGTTTGCATCAGAGCGACAATTTTTGAGATAGTTATTAAAACTGTTTAAAGGTTGTCAAACGTTGTTTCTCGTTGTATATCCTTTAATTCTAGAGTTAAATTGATAAATAACGTGTACGAATTTGTTTAACGCATTTGTTTTGGTTACTCGACGTCTCCGTTCTCGTGTAGCCTACATATTGCGTTTTTTTTTTAATTTGCTTACCGGGCTAAAGGTTAGCATGTTTAAAATACGTAAGTCGTTTTGTTCATCAAATTTAAGTAGATAACTCAGCAGTTGTTTGCATCAGAGCGACAATTTTTGAGATAGTTATTAAAACTGTTTAAAGGTTGTCAAACGTTGTTTCTCGTTGTATATCCTTTAATTCTAGAGTTAAATTGATAAATAACGTGTACGAATTTGTTTAACGCATTTGTTTTGGTTACTCGACGTCTCCGTTCTCGTGTAGCCTACATATTGCGTTTTTTTTTTAATTTGCTTACCGGGCTAAAGGTTAGCATGTTTAAAATACGTAAGTCGTTTTGTTCATCAAATTTAAGTAGATAACTCATCAGTTGTTTGCATCAGAGCGACAATTTTTGAGATAGTTATTAAAACTGTTTAAAGGTTGTCAAACGTTGTTTCTCGTTGTATATCCTTTAATTCTAGAGTTAAATTGATAAATAACGTGTACGAATTTGTTTAACGCATTTGTTTTGGTTACTCGACGTCTCCGTTCTCGTGTAGCCTACATATTGCGTTTTTTTTTAAATTTGCTTACCGGGCTAAAGGTTAGCATGTTTAAAATACGTAAGTCGTTTTGTTCATCAAATTTAAGTAGATAACTCATCAGTTGTTTGCATCAGAGCGACAATTTTTGAGATAGTTATTAAAACTGTTTAAAGGTTGTCAAACGTTGTTTCTCGTTGTATATCCTTTAATTCTAGAGTTAAATTGATAAATAACGTGTACGAATTTGTTTAACGCATTTGTTTTGGTTACTCGACGTCTCCGTTCTCGTGTAGCCTACATATTGCGTTTTTTTTTTAATTTGCTTACCGGGCTAAAGGTTAGCATGTTTAAAATACGTAAGTCGTTTTGTTAATAAAATTGAAGTAGATAACTCATCAGTTGTTTGCATCAGAGCGACAATTTTTGAGATAGTTATTAAAACTGTTTAAAGGTTGTCAAACGTTGTTTCTCGTTGTATATCCTTTAATTCTAGAGTTAAATTGATAAATAACGTGTACGAATTTGTTTAACGCATTTGTTTTGGTTACTCGACGTCTCCGTTCTCGTGTAGCCTACATATTGCGTTTTTTTTTTAATTTGCTTACCGGGCTAAAGGTTAGCATGTTTAAAATACGTAAGTCGTTTTGTTCATCATATTTAAGTAGATAACTCATCAGTTGTTTGCATCAGAGCGATAATTTTTGAGATAGTTATTAAAACTGTTTAAAGGTTGTCAAACGTTGTTTCTCGTTGTATATCCTTTAATTCTAGAGTTAAATTGATAAATAACGTGTACGAATTTGTTTAACGCATTTGTTTTGGTTATTCGACGTCTCCGTTCTCGTGTAGCCTACATATTGCGTTTTTTTTTAATTTGCTTACCGGGCTAAAGGTTAGCATGTTTAAAATACGTAAGTCGTTTTGTTCATCATATTTAAGTAGATAACTCATCAGTTGTTTGCATCAGAGCGATAATTTTTGAGATAGCTATTAAAACTGTTGAAAGGTTGTCAAACGTTGTTTCTCGTTGTATATCCTTTAATTCTAGAGTTAAATTGATAAATAACGTGTACGAATTTGTTTAACGCATTTGTTTTGGTTACTCGACGTCTCCGTTCTCGTGTAGCCTACATATTGCGTTTTTTTTTTAATTTGCTTACCGGGCTAAAGGTTAGCATGTTTAAAATACGTAAGTCGTTTTGTTCAACAAATTTGAGTAGATAACTCATCAGTTGTTTGCATCAGAGCGATAATTTTTGAGATAGTTATTAAAACTGTTTAAAGGTTGTCAAACGTTGTTTCTCGTTGTATATCCTTTAATTCTAGAGTTAAATTGATAAATAACGTGTAGGAATTTGTTTAACGCATTTGTTTTGGTTACTCGACGTCTCCGTTCTCGTGTAGCCTACATATTGCGTTTTTTTTTAATTTGCTTACCGGGCTAAAGGTTAGCATGTTTAAAATACGTAAGTCGTTTTGTTCATCAAATTTAAGTAGATAACTCATCAGTTGTTTGCATCAGAGCGATAATTTTTGAGATAGTTATTAAAACTGTTTAAAGGTTGTCAAACGTTGTTTCTCGTTGTATATCCTTTAATTCTAGAGTTAAATTGATAAATAACGTGTACGAATTTGTTTAACGCATTTGTTTTGGTTACTCGACGTCTCCGTTCTCGTGTAGCCTACATATTGCGTTTTTTTTTTAATTTGCTTACCGGGCTAAAGGTTAGCATGTTTAAAATACGTAAGTCGTTTTGTTCAACAAATTTAAGTAGATAACTCATCAGTTGTTTGCATCAGAGCGCTAATTTTTGAGATAGTTATTAAAACGGCTTAAAGGTTGTCAAACGTTGTTTCTCGTTGTATATCCTTTAATTCTAGAGTTAAATTGATAAATAACGTGTACGAATTTGTTTAACGCATTTGTTTTGGTTACTCGACGTCTCCGTTCTCGTGTAGCCTACATATTGCGTTTTTTTTTTAATTTGCTTACCGGGCAAAAGGTTAGCATGTTTAAAATACGTAAGTCGTTTTGTTCATCAAATTTAAGTAGATAACTCATCAGTTGTTTGCATCAGAGCGATAATTTTTGAGATAGTTATTAAAACTGTTTAAAGGTTGTCAAACGTTGTTTCTCGTTGTATATCCTTTAATTCTAGAGTTAAATTGATAAATAACGTGTACGAATTTGTTTAACGCATTTGTTTTGGTTACTCGACGTCTCCGTTCTCGTGTAGCCTACATATTGCTTTTTTTTTTTAATTTGCTTACCGGGCTAAAGGTTAGCATGTTTAAAATACGTAAGTCGTTTTGTTCATCATATTTAAGTAGATAACTCATCAGTTGTTTGCATCAGAGCGATAATTTTTGAGATAGTTATTAAAACTGTTTAAAGGTTGTTAAACGTTTTTTTAATTTGCTTACCGGGCTAAAGGTTAGCATGTTTAAAATACGTAAGTCGTTTTGTTCATCATATTTAAGTAGATAACTCATCAGTTGTTTGCATCAGAGCGATAATTTTTGAGATAGTTATTAAAACTGTTTAAAGGTTGTTAAACGTTGTTTCTCGTTGTATATCCTTTAATTCTAGAGTTAAATTGATAAATAACGTGTACGAATTTGTTTAACGCATTTTTTTTGGTTACTCGACGTCTCCGTTCTCGTGTAGCCTACATATTGCGTTTTTTTTTTTAATTTGCTTACCGGGCTAAAGGTTAGCATGTTTAAAATACGTAAGTCGTTTTGTTCAACAAATACAAGTAGATAACTCATCAGTTGTTTGCATCAGAGCGATAATTTTTGAGATAGTTATTAAAACTGTTTAAAGGTTGTCAAACGTTGTTTCTCGTTGTATATCCTTTAATTCTAGAGTTAAATTGATAAATAAAGTGTACGAATTTGTTTAACGCATTTGTTTTGGTTACTCGATGTCTCCGTTCTCGTGTAGCCTACATATTGCGTTTTTTTTTAATTTGCTTACCGGGCTAAAGGTTAGCATGTTTAAAATACGTAAGTCGTTTTGTTCAACAAATTTAAGTAGATAACTCATCAGTTGTTTGCATCAGAGCGACAATTTTTGAGATAGTTATTAAAACTGTTTAAAGGTTGTCAAACGTTGTTTCTCGTTGTATATCCTTTAATTCTAGAGTTAAATTGATAAATAACGTGTACGAATTTGTTTAACGCATTTGTTTTGGTTACTCGACGTCTCCGTTCTCGTGTAGCCTACATATTGCGTTTTTTTTTTTAATTTGCTTACCGGGCTAAAGGTTAGCATGCTTAAAATACGTAAGTCGTTTTGTTCAACAAATTTAAGTAGATAACTCATCAGTTGTTTGCATCAGAGCGACAATTTTTGAGATAGTTATTAAAATTGTTTAAAGGTTGTCAAACGTTGTTTCTCGTTGTATATCCTTTAATTCTAGAGTTAAATTGATAAATAACGTGTACGAATTTGTTTAACGCATTTGTTTTGGTTACTCGGCGTCTCCGTTCTCGTGTAGCCCACATATTGCGTTTTTTTTTTAATTTGCTTACCGGGCTAAAGGTTAGCATGTTTAAAATACGTAAGTCGTTTTGTTCATCATATTTAAGTAGATAACTCATCAGTTGTTTGCATCAGAGCGATAATTTTTGAGATAGTTATTAAAACTGTTTAAAGGTTGTCAAACGTTGTTTCTCGTTGTATATCCTTTAATTCTAGAGTTAAATTGATAAATAACGTGTACGAATTTGTTTAACGCATTTGTTTTGGTTACTCGACGTCTCCGTTCTCGTGTAGCCTACATATTGCGTTTTTTTTTTAATTTGCTTACCGGGCTAAAGGTTAGCATTTTTAAAATACGTAAGTCGTTTTGTTCATCAAATTTAAGTAGATAACTCATCAGTTGTTTGCATCAGAGCGATAATTTTTGAGATAGTTATTAAAACTGTTTAAAGGTTGTCAAACGTTGTTTCTCGTTGTATATCCTTTAATTCTAGAGTTAAATTGATAAATAACGTGTACGAATTTGTTTAACGCATTTGTTTTGGTTACTCGATGTCTCCGTTCTCGTGTAGCCTACATATTGCGTTTTTTTTTTTAATTTGCTTACCGGGCTAAAGGTTAGCATGTTTAAAATACGTAAGTCGTTTTGTTCATCAAATTTAAGTAGATAGCTCATCAGTTGTTTGCATCAGAGCGACAATTTTTGAGATAGTTATTAAAACTGTTTAAAGGTTGTCAAACGTTGTTTCTCGTTGTATATCCTTTAATTCTAGAGTTAAATTGATAAATAACGTGTACGAATTTGTTTAACGTATTTGTTTTGGTTACTCGACGTCTCCGTTCTCGTGTAGCCTACATATTGCGTTTTTTTTAAATTTGCTTACTGGGCTAAAGGTTAGCATGTTTAAAATACGTAAGTCGTTTTGTTCATAAAATTTAAGTAGATAACTCATCAGTTGTTTGCATCAGATCGACAATTTTTGAGATAGTTATTAAAACTGTTTAAAGGTTGTCAAACGTTGTTTCTCGTTGTATATCCTTTAATTCTAGAGTTAAATTGATAAATAACGTGTACGAATTTGTTTAACGCATTTGTTTTGGTTACTCGACGTCTCCGTTCTCGTGTAGCCTACATATTGCGTTTTTTTTTTAATTTGCTTACCGGGTTAAAGGTTAGCATGTTTAAAATACGTAAGTCGTTTTGTTCATCAAATTTAAGTAGATAACTCAGCAGTTGTTTGCATCAGAGCGACAATTTTTGAGATAGTTATTAAAATTGTTTAAAGGTTGTCAAACGTTGTTTCTCGTTGTATATCCTTTAATTCTAGAGTTAAATTGATAAATAACGTGTACGAATTTGTTTATCGCATTTGTTTTGGTTACTCGACGTCTCCGTTCTCGTGTAGCCTACATATTGCGTTTGTTTTTAATTTGCTTACCGGGCTAAAGGTTAGCATGTTTAAAATACGTAAGTCGTTTTGTTCAACAAATTTAAGTAGATAACTCATCAGTTGTTTGCATCAGAGCGACAATTTTTGAGATAGTTATTAAAACTGTTTAAAAGTTGTCAAACGTTGTTTCTCGTTGTATATCCTTTAATTCTAGAGTTAAATTGATAAATAACGTGTACGAATTTGTTTAACGCATTTGTTTTGGTTACTCGACGTCTCCGTTCTCGTGTAGCCTACATATTGCGTTTTTTTTTTAATTTGCTTACCGGGCTAAAGGTTAGCATGTTTAAAATACGTAAGTCGTTTTGTTCAACAAATTTAAGTAGATAACTCATCAGTTGTTTGCATCAGAGCGACAATTTTTGAGATAGTTATTAAAACTGTTTAAAGGTTGTCAAACGTTGTTTCTCGTTGTATATCCTTTAATTCTAGAGTTAAATTGATAAATAACGTGTACGAATTTGTTTAACGCATTTGTTTTGGTTACTCGAAGTCTCTGTTCTCGTGTAGCCTACATATTGCGTTTTTTTTTTAATTTGCTTACCGGGCTAAAGGTTAGCATGTTTAAAATACGTAAGTCGTTTTGTTCAACAAATTTGAGTAGATAACTCATCAGTTGTTTGCATCAGAGCGACAATTTTTGAGATAGTTATTAAAACTGTTTAAAGGTTGTCAAACGTTGTTTCTCGTTGTATATCCTTTAATTCTAGAGTTAAATTGATAAATAACGTGTACGAATTTGTTTAACGCATTTGTTTTGGTTACTCGACGTCTCCGTTCTCGTGTAGCCTACATATTGCGTTTTTTTTTTTAATTTGCTTACCGGGCTAAAGGTTAGCATGTTTAAAATACGTAAGTCGTTTTGTTCATCATATTTAAGTAGATAACTCATCAGTTGTTTGCATCAGAGCGATAATTTTTGAGATAGTTATTAAAACTGTTTAAAGGTTGTCAAACGTTGTTTCTCGTTGTATATCCTTTAATTCTAGAGTTAAATTGATAAATAACGTGTACGAATTTGTTTAACGCATTTGTTTTGGTTACTCGACGTCTCCGTTCTCGTGTAGCCTACATATTGCGTTTTTTTTTTTAATTTGCTTACCGGGCTAAAGGTTAGCATGTTTAAAATACGTAAGTCGTTTTGTTCATCATATTTAACTAGATAACTCATCAGTTGTTTGCATCAGAGTGATAATTTTTGAGATAGTTATTAAAACTGTTTAAAGGTTGTCAAACGTTGTTTCTCGTTGTATATCCTTTAATTCTAGAGTTAAATTGATAAATAACGTGTACAAATTTGTTTAACGCATTTGTTTTGGTTACTCGACGTCTCCGTTCTCGTGTAGCCTACATATTGCGTTTTTTTTTTAATTTGCTTACCGGGCTAAAAGTTAGCATGTTTAAAATACGTAAGTCGTTTTGTTCATCAAATTTAAATAGATAACTCATCAGTTGTTTGCATCAGAGCGATAATTTTTGAGATAGTTATTAAAACTGTTTAAAGGTTGTCAAACGTTGTTTCTCGTTGTATATCCTTTAATTCTAGAGTTAAATTGATAAATAACGTGTACGAATTTGTTTAACGCATTTGTTTTGGTTACTCGACGTCTCCGTTCTCGTGTAGCCTACATATTGCGTTTTTTTTTTTAATTTGCTTACCGGGCTAAAGGTTAGCATGTTTAAAATACGTAAGTCGTTTTGTTCATCAAATTTAAGTAAATAACTCATCAGTTGTTTGCATCAGAGCGACAATTTTTGAGATAGTTATTAAAACTGTTTAAAGGTTGTGAAACGTTGTTTCTCGTTGTATATCCTTTAATTCTAGAGTTAAATTGATAAATAACGTGTACGAATTTGTTTAACGCATTTGTTTTGGTTACTCGACGTCTCCGTTCTCGTGTAGCCTACATATTGCGTTTTTTTTTTTAATTTGCTTACCGGGCTAAAGGTTAGCATGTTTAAAATACGTAAGTCGTTTTGTTCAACAAATTTAAGTAGATAACTCATCAGTTGTTTGCATCAGAGCGACAATTTTTAAGATAGTTATTAAAACTGTTTAAAGGTTGTCAAACGTTGTTTCTCGTTGTATATCCTTTAATTCTAGAGTTAAATTGATAAATAACATATACGAATTTGTTTAACGCATTTGTTTTGGTTACTCGACGTCTCCGTTCTCGTGTAGCCTACATATTGCGTTTTTTTTTTAATTTGCTTACCGGGCTAAAGGTTAGCATGTTTAAAATACGTAAGTCGTTTTGTTCATCAAATTTAAGTAGATAACTCATCAGTTGTTTGCATCAGAGCGACAATTTTTGAGATAGTTATTAAAACTGTTTAAAGGTTGTCAAACGTTGTTTCTCGTTGCTTATCCTTTAATTCTAGAGTTAAATTGATAAATAACGTGTACGAATTTGTTTAACGCATTTGTTTTGGTTACTCGACGTCTCCGTTCTCATGTAGCCTACATATTGCGTTTTTTTTTTAATTTGCTTACCGGGCTAAAGGTTAGCATGTTTAAAATACGTAAGTCGTTTTGTTCAACAAATTTAAGTAGATAACTCATCAGTTGTTTGCATCAGAGCGACAATTTTTGTGATAGTTATTAAAACTCTTTAAAGGTTGTCAAACGTTGTTTCTCGTTGTATATCCTTTAATTCTAGAGTTAAATTGATAAATAACGTGTACGAATTTGTTTAACGCATTTGTTTTGGTTACTCGACGTCTCCGTTCTCGTGTAGCCTACATACTGCGTTTTTTTTTTAATTTGCTTACCGGGCTAAAGGTTAGCATGTTTAAAATACGTCAGTCGTTTTGTTCATCAAATTTAAGTAGATAACTCATCAGTTGTTTGCATCAGAGCGACAATTTTTGAGATAGTTATTAAAACTGTTTAAAGGTTGTCAAACGTTGTTTCTCGTTGTATATCCTTTAATTCTAGAGTTAAATTGATAAATAACGTGTACGAATTTGTTTAACGCATTTGTTTTGGTTACTCGACGTCTCCGTTCTCGTGTAGCCTACATATTGCGTTTTTTTTTTAATTTGCTTACCGGGCTAAAGGTTAGCATGCTTAAAATACGTAAGTCGTTTTGTTCAACAAATTTAAGTAGATAACTCATCAGTTGTTTTCATCAGAGCGACAATTTTTGAGATAGTTATTAAAACTGTTTAAAGGTTGTCAAACGTTGTTTCTCGTTGTATATCCTTTAATTCTAGAGTTAAATTGATAAATAACGTGTACGAATTTGTTTAACGCATTTGTTTTGGTTACTCGACATCTACGTTCTCGTGTAGCCTACATATTGCGTTTTTTTTTTTAATTTGCTTACCGGGCTAAAGGTTAGCATGCTTAAAATACGTAAGTCGTTTTGTTCAACAAATTTAAGTAGATAACTCATCAGTTGTTTGCATCAGAGCGACAATTTTTGAGATAGTTATTAAAACTGTTTAAAGGTTGTCAAACGTTGTTTCTCGTTGTATATCCTTTAATTCTAGAGTTAAATTGATAAATAACGTGTACGAATTTGTTTAACGCATTTGTTTTGGTTACTCGACGTCTCTGTTCTCGTGTAGCCTACATATTGCGTTTTTTTTTTAATTTGCTTACCGGGCTAAAGGTTAGCATGTTTAAAATACGTAAGTCGTTTTGTTCATCAAATTTAAGTAGATAACTCATCAGTTGTTTGCATCAGAGCGATAATTTTTGAGATAGTTATTAAAACTGTTTAAAGGTTGTCAAACGTTGTTTCTCGTTGTATATCCTTTAATTCTAGAGTTAAATTGATAAATAACGTGTACGAATTTGTTTAACGCATTTGTTTTGGTTACTCGACGTCTCCGTTCTCGTGTAGCCTACATATTGCGTTTTTTTTTAAATTTGCTTACCGGGCTAAAGGTTAGCATGTTTAAAATACGTAAGTCGTTTTGTTCATCATATTTAAGTAGATAACTCATCAGTTGTTTGCATCAGAGCGATAATTTTTGAGATAGTTATTAAAACTGTTTAAAGGTTGTCAAACGTTGTTTCTCGTTGTATATCCTTTAATTCTAGAGTTAAATTGATAAATAACGTGAACGAATTTGTTTAACGCATTTGTTTTGGTTACTCGTCGTCTCCGTTCTCGTGTAGCCTACATATTGCGTTTTTTTTTTTAATTTGCTTACCGGGCTAAAGGTTAGCATGTTTAAAATACGTAAGTCGTTTTGTTCAACAAATTTAAGTAGATAATTCATCACTTGTTTGCATCAGAGCGATAATTTTTGAGATAGTTATTAAAACTGTTTAAAGGTTGTCAAACGTTGTTTCTCGTTGTATATCCTTTAATTCTAGAGTTAAATTGATAAATAACGTGTACGAATTTGTTTCACGCATTTGTTTTGGTTACTCGACGTCTCCGTTCTCGTGTAGCCTACATATTGCGTTTTTTTTTTAATTTGCTTACCGGGCTAAAGGTTAGCATGCTTAAAATACGTAAGTCGTTTTGTTCAACAAATTTAAGTAGATAACTCATCAGTTGTTTGCATCAGAGCGACAATTTTTGAGATAGTTATTAAAACTGTTTAAAGGTTGTCAAACGTTGTTTCTCGTTGTATATCCTTTAATTCTAGAGTTAAATTGATAAATAACGTGTACGAATTTGTTTAACGCATTTGTTTTGGTTACTCGACGTCTCCGTTCTCGTGTAGCCTACATATTGCGTTTTTTTTTTAATTTGCTTACCGGGCTAAAGGTTAGCATGTTTAAAGTACGTAAGTCGTTTTGTTCATCAAATTTAAGTAGATAACTCATCAGTTGTTTGCATCAGAGCGATAATTTTTGAGATAGTTATTAAAACTGTTTAAAGGTTGTTAAACGTTGTTTCTCGTTGTATATCCTTTAATTCTAGAGTTAAATTGATAAATAACGTGTACGAATTTGTTTAATGCATTTGTTTTGGTTACTCGACGTCTCCGTTCTCGTGTAGCCTACATATTGCGTTTTTTTTTTAATTTGCTTACCGGGCTAAAGGTTAGCATGTTTAAAATACGTAAGTCGTTTTGTTCAACAAATTTAAGTAGATAACTCATCAGTTGTTTGCATCAGAGCGATAATTTTTGAGGTAGTTATTAAAACTGTTTAAAGGTTGTCAAACGTTGTTTCTCGTTGTATATCCTTTAATTCTAGAGTTAAATTGATAAATAACGTGTACGAATTTGTTTAACGCATTTGTTTTGGTTACTCGACGTCTCCGTTCTCGTGTAGCCTACATATTGCGTTTTTTTTTTAATTTGCTTACCGGGCTAAAGGTTAGCATATTTAAAATACGTAAGTCGTTTTGTTCATCAAATTTAAGTAGATAACTCATCAGTTGTTTGCATCAGAGCGATAATTTTTGAGATAGTTATTAAAACTGTTTAAAGGTTGTCAAACGTTGTTTCTCGTGGTATATCCTTTAATTCTAGAGTTAAATTGATAAATAACGTGTACGAATTTGTTTAACGCATTTGTTTTGGTTACTCGACGTCTCCGTTCTCGTGTAGCCTACATATTGCGTTTTTTTTTTAATTTGCTTACCGGGCTAAAGGTTAGCATGTTTAAAATACGTAAGTCGTTTTGTTCATCATATTTAAGTAGATAACTCATCAGTTGTTTGCATCAGAGCGATAATTTTTGAGATAGTTATTAAAACTGTTTAAAGGTTGTCAAACGTTGTTTCTCGTTGTATATCCTTTAATTCTAGAGTTAAATTGATAAATAACGTGTACGAATTTGTTTAACGCATTTGTTTTGGTTACTCGACGTCTCCGTTCTCGTGTAGCCTACATATTGCGTTTTTTTTTTTAAATTTGCTTACCGGGCTAAAGGTTAGCATGTTTAAAATACGTAAGTCGTTTTGTTCATAAAATTTAAGTAGATAACTCATCAGTTGTTTGCATCAGAGCGATAATTTTTGAGATAGTTATTAAAACTGTTTAAAAGTTGTCAAACGTTGTTTCTCGTTGTATATCCTTTAATCCTAGAGTTAAATTGATAAATAACGTGTACGAATTTGTTTAACGCATTTGTTTTGGTTACTCGACGTCTCCGTTCTCGTGTAGCCTACATATTGCGTTTTTTTTTTTAATTTGCTTACCGGGCTAAAGGTTAGCATGTTTAAAATACGTAAGTCGTTTTGTTCATCAAATTTAAGTAGATAACCCATCAGTTGTTTGCATCAGAGCGATAATTTTTGAGATAGTTATTAAAACTGTTTAAAGGTTGTCAAACGTTGTTTCTCGTTGTATATCCTTTAATTCTAGAGTTAAATTGATAAATAACGTGTACGAATTTGGTTAACGCATTTGTTTTGTTTACTCGACGTCTCCGTTCTCGTGTAGCCTACATATTGCGTTTTTTTTTTAATTTGCTTACCGGGCTAAAGGTTAGCATGTTGAAAATACGTAAGTCGTTTTGTTCATCATATTTAAGTAGATAACTCATCAGTTGTTTGCATCAGAACGATAATTTTTGAGATAGTTATTAAAACTGTTTAAAGGTTGTCAAACGTTGTTTCTCGTTGTATATCCTTTAATTCTAGAGTTAAATTGATAAATAACGTGTACGAATTTGTTTAACGCATTTGTTTTGGTTACTCGACGTCTCCGTTCTCGTGTAGCCTACATATTGCGTTTTTTTTTTTTAATTTGCTTACCGGGCTAAAGGTTAGCATGTTGAAAATACGTAAGTCGTTTTGTTCATCATATTTAAGTAGATAACTCATCAGTTGTTTGCATCAGAACGATAATTTTTGAGATAGTTATTAAAACTGTTTAAAGGTTGTCAAACGTTGTTTCTCGTTGTATATCCTTTAATTCTAGAGTTAAATTGATAAATAACGTGTACGAATTTGTTTAACGCATTTGTTTTGGTTACTCGACGTCTCCGTTCTCGTGTAGCCTACATATTGCGTTTTTTTTTTTTAATTTGCTTACCGGGCTAAAGGTTAGCATGTTTAAAATACGTAAGTCGTTTTGTTCATCAAATTTAAGTAGATAACCCATCAGTTGTTTGCATCAGAGCGATAATTTTTGAGATAGTTATTAAAACTGTTTAAAGGTTGTCAAACGTTGTTTCTCGTTGTATATCCTTTAATTCTAGAGTTAAATTGATAAATAACGTGTACGAATTTGTTTAACGCATTTGTTTTGGTTACTCGACGTCTCCGTTCTCGTGTAGCCTACATATTGCGTTTTTGTTTTAATTTGCTTACCGGGCTAAAGGTTAGCATGTTGAAAATACGTAAGTCGTTTTGTTCATCATATTTAAGTAGATAACTCATCAGTTGTTTGCATCAGAACGATAATTTTTGAGATAGTTATTAAAACTGTTTAAAGGTTGTCAAACGTTGTTTCTCGTTGTATATCCTTTAATTCTAGAGTTAAATTGATAAATAACGTGTACGAATTTGTTTAACGCATTTGTTTTGGTTACTCGACGTCTCCGTTCTCGTGTAGCCTACATATTGCGTTTTTTTTTTAATTTGCTTACCGGGCTAAAGGTTAGCATGTTGAAAATACGTAAGTCGTTTTGTTCGTCATATTTAAGTAGATAACTCATCAGTTGTTTGCATCAGAACGATAATTTTTGAGATAGTTATTAAAACTGTTTAAAGGTTGTCAAACGTTGTTTCTCGTTGTATATCCTTTAATTCTAGAGTTAAATTGATAAATAACGTGTACGAATTTGTTTAACGCATTTGTTTTGGTTACTCGACGTCTCCGTTCTCGTGTAGCCTACATATTGCGTTTGTTTTTTAATTTGCTTACCGGGCTAAAGGTTAGCATGTTTAAAATACGTAAGTCGTTTTGTTCATCAAATTTAAGTAGATAACTCATCAGTTGTTTGCATCAGAGCGATAATTTTTGAGATAGTTATTAAAACTGTTTAAAGGTTGTCAAACGTTGTTTCTCGTTGTATATCCTTTAATTCTAGAGTTAAATTGATAAATAACGTGTACGAATTTGTTTAACGCATTTGTTTTGGTTACTCGACGTCTCCGTTCTCGTGTAGCCTACATATTGCGTTTTTTTTTAATTTGCTTACCGGGCTAAAGATTAGCATGTTTAAAATACGTAAGTCGTTTTGTTCATCATATTTAAGTAGATAACTCATCAGTTGTTTGCATCAGAGCGATAATTTTTGAGATAGTTATTAAAACTGTTTAAAGGTTGTCAAACGTTGTTTCTCGTTGTATATCCTTTAATTCTAGAGTTAAATTGATAAATAACGTGTACGAATTTGTTTAACGCATTTGTTTTGGTTACTCGACGTCTCCGTTCTCGTGTAGCCTACATATTGCGTTTTTTTTTAATTTGCTTACCGGGCTAAAGGTTAGCATGTTTAAAATACGTAAGTCGTTTTGTTCATCATATTTAAGTAGATAACTCATCAGTTGTTTGCATCAGAGCGATTTTTGAGATAGTTATTAAAACTGTTTAAATGTTGTCAAACGTTGTTTCTCGTTGTATATCCTTTAATTCTAGAGTTAAATTGATAAATAACGTGTACGAATTTGTTAACGCATTTGTTTTGGTTACTCGACGTCTCCGTTCTCGTGTAGCCTACATGTTGCGTTTTTTTTTTAATTTGCTTACCGGGCTAAAGGTTAGCATGTTTAAAATACGTAAGTCGTTTTGTTCAACAAATTTAAGTAGATAACTCATCAGTTGTTTGCATCAGAGCAATAATTTTTGAGATAGTTATTAAAACTGTTTAAAGGTTGTCAAACGTTGTTTCTCGTTGTATATCCTTTAATTCTAGAGTTAAATTGATAAATAACGTGTACGAATTTGTTTAACGCATTTGTTTTGGTTACTCGACGTCTCCGTTCTCGTGTAGCCTACATATTGCGTTTTTTTTTTAATTTGCTTACCGGGCTAAAGGTTAGCATGTTTAAAATACGTAAGTCGTTTTGTTCATCATATTTAAGTAGATAACTCATCAGTTGTTTGCATCAGAGCGATAATTTTTGAGATAGTTATTAAAACTGTTTAAAGGTTGTCAAACGTTTTTTCTCGTTGTATATCCTTTAATTCTAGATTTAAATTGATAAATAACGTGTACGAATTTGTTTAACGCATTTGTTTTGGTTACTCGACGTCTCCGTTCTCGTGTAGCCTACATATTGCGTTTTTTTTTTAATTTGCTTACCGGGCTAAAGGTTAGCATGTTTAAAATACGTAAGTCGTTTTGTTCAACAAATTTAAGTAGATAACTCATCAGTTGTTTGCATCAGAGCGATAATTTTTGAGATAGTTATTAAAACTGTTTAAAGGTTGTCAAACGTTGTTTCTCGTTGTATATCCTTTAATTCTAGAGTTAAATTGATAAATAACGTGTACGAATTTGTTTAACGCATTTGTTTTGGTTACTCGACGTCTCCGTTCTCGTGTAGCCTACATATTGCGTTTTTTTTTTTATTTGCTTACCGGGCTAAAGGTTAGCATGTTTAAAATACGTAAGTCGTTTTGTTCATCAAATTTAAGTAGATAACTCATCAGTTGTTTGCATCAGAGCGATAATTTTTGAGATAGTTATTAAAATTGTTTAAAGGTTGTCAAACGTTGTTTCTCGTTGTATATCCTTTAATTCTAGAGTTAAATTGATAAATAACGTGTACGAACTTGTTTAACGCATTTGTTTTGGTTACTCGACGTCTCCGTTCTCGTGTAGCCTACATATTGCGTTTTTTTTTTTAATTTGCTTACCGGGCTAAAGGTTAGCATGTTTAAAATACGTAAGTCGTTTTGTTCATCAAATTTAAGTAGATAACTCATCAGTTGTTTGCATCAGAGCGATAATTTTTGAGATAGTTATTAAAACTGTTTAAAGGTTGTCAAACGTTGTTTCTCGTTGTATATCCTTTAATTCTAGAGTTAAATTGATAAATAACGTGTACGAATTTGTTTAACGCATTTGTTTTGGTTACTCGACGTGTCCGTTCTCGTGTAGCCCACATATTGCGTTTTTTTTTTTAATTTGCTTACCGGGCTAAAGGTTAGCATGTTTAAAATACGTAAGTCGTTTTGTTCATCATATTTAAGTAGATAACTCATCAGTTGTTTGCATCAGAGCGATAATTTTTGAGATAGTTATAAAAACTGTTTAAAGGTTGTCAAACGTTGTTTCTCGTTGTATATCCTTTAATTCTAGAGTTAAATTGATAAATAACGTGTACGAATTTGTTTAACGCATTTGTTTTGGTTACTCGACGTCTCCGTTCTCGTGTAGCCTACATATTGCGTTTTTTTTTTTTAATTTGCTTACCGGGCTAAAGGTTAGCATGTTTAAAATACGTAAGTCGTTTTGTTCATCATATTTAAGTAGATAACTCATCAGTTGTTTGCATCAGAGCGATAATTTTTGAGATAGTTATTAAAACTGTTTAAAGGTTGTCAAACGTTGTTTCTCGTTGTATATCCTTTAATTCTAGAGTTAAATTGATAAATAACGTGTACGAATTTGTTTAACGCATTTGTTTTGGTTACTCGACGTCTCCGTTCTCGTGTAGCCTACATATTGCGTTTTTTTTTTTAATTTGCTTACCGGGCTAAAGGTTAGCATGTTTAAAATACGTAAGTCGTTTTGTTCATCAAATTTAAGTAGATAACTCATCAGTTGTTTGCATCAGAGCGATAATTTTTGAGATAGTTATTAAAACTGTTTAAAGGTTGTCAAACGTTGTTTCTCGTTGTATATCCTTTAATTCTAGAGTTAAATTGATAAATAACGTGTACAAATTTGTTTAACGCATTTGTTTTGGTTACTCGACGTCTCCGTTCTCGTGTAGCCTACATATTGCGTTTTTTTTTTTAATTTGCTTACCGGGCTAAAGGTTAGCATGTTTAAAATACGTAAGTCGTTTTGTTCATCATATTTAAGTAGATAACTCATCAGTTGTTTGCATCAGAGCGATAATTTTGGAGATAGTTATTAAAACTGTTTAAAGGTTGTCAAACGTTGTTTTTCGTTGTATATCCTTTAATTCTAGAGTTAAATTGATAAATAACGTGTACGAATTTGTTTAACGCATTTGTTTTGGTTACTCGACGTCTCCGTTCTCGTGTAGCCTACATATTCCGTTTTTTTTTTTAATTTGCTTACCGGGCTAAAGGTTAGCATGTTTAAAATACGTAAGTCGTTTTGTTCATCAAATTTAAGTAGATAACTCATCAGTTGTTTGCATCAGAGCGATAATTTTTGAGATAGTTATTAAAACTGTTTAAAGGTTGTCAAACGGTGTTTCTCGTTGTATATCCTTTAATTCTAGAGTTAAATTGATAAATAACATGTACGAATTTGTTTAACGCATTTGTTTTGGTTACTCGACGTCTCCGTTCTCGTGTAGCCTACATATTGCGTTCTTTTTTTAATTTGCTTACCGGGCTAAAGGTTAGCATGTTTAAAATACGTAAGTCGTTTTGTTCATCAAATTTAAGTAGATAACTCATCAGTTGTATGCATCAGAGCGATAATTTTTGAGATAGTTATTAAAACTGTTTAAAGGTTGTCAAACGTTGTTTCTCGTTGTATATCCTTTAATTCTAGAGTTAGATTGATAAATAACGTGTTCGAATTTGTTTAACGCATTTGTTTTGGTTACTCGACGTCTCCGTTCTCGTGTAGCCTACATATTGCGTTTTTTTTTTAATTTGCTTACCGGGCTAAAGGTTAGCATGTTTAAAATACGTAAGTCGTTTTGTTCATCAAATTTAAGTAGATAACTCATCAGTTGTTTGCATCAGAGCGATAATTTTTGAGATAGTTATTAAAACTGTTTAAAGGTTGTCAAACGGTGCGTCTCGTTGTATATCCTTTAATTCTAGAGTTAAATTGATAAATAACGTGTACGAATTTGTTTAACGCATTTGTTTTGGTTACTCGACGTCTCCGTTCTCGTGTAGCCTACATATTGCGTTTTTTTTTTAATTTGCTTACCGGGCTAAAGGTTAGCATGTTTAAAATACGTAAGTCGTTTTGTTCATCAAATTTAAGTAGATAACTCATCAGTTGTTTTCATCAGAGCGATAATTTTTGAGATAGTTATTAAAACTGTTTAAAGGTTGTCAAACGTTGTTTCTCGTTGTATATCCTTTAATTCTAGAGTTAAATTGATAAATAACGTGTACGAATTTGTTTAACGCATTTGTTTTGGTTACTCGACGTCTCCGTTCTCGTGTAGCCTACATATTGCGTTTTTTTTTTAATTTGCTTACCGGGCTAAAGGTTAGCATGTTTAAAATACGTAAGTCGTTTTGTTCATCAAATTTAAGTAGATAACTCATCAGTTGTTTGCATCAGAGCGATAATTTTTGAGATAGTTATTAAAACTGTTTAAAGGTTGTCAAACGTTGTTTCTCGTTGTATATCCTTTAATTCTAGAGTTAAATTGATAAATAACGTGTACGAATTTGTTTAACGCATTTGTTTTGGTTACTCGACGTCTCCGTTCTCGTGTAGCCTACATATTGCGTTTTTTTTTTAATTTGCTTACCGGGCTAAAGGTTAGCATGTTTAAAATACGTAAGTCGTTTTGTTCATCATATTTAAGTAGATAACTCATCAGTTGTTTGCATCAGAGCGATAATTTTTGAGATAGTTATTAAAACTGTTTAAAGGTTGTCAAACGTTGTTTCTCGTTGTATATCCTTTAATTCTAGAGTTAAATTGATAAATAACGTGTACGAATTTGTTTAACGCATTTGTTTTGGTTACTCGACGTCTCCGTTCTCGTGTAGACTACATATTGCGTTTTTTTTTTAATTTGCTTACCGGGCTAAAGGTTAGCATGTTTAAAATACGTAAGTCGTTTTGTTCATCATATTTAAGTAGATAACTCATCAGTTGTTTGCATCAGAGCGATAATTTTTGAGATAGTTTTTAAAACTGTTTAAAGGTTGTCAAACGTTTTTTCTCGTTGTATATCCTTTAATTCTAGAGTTAAATTGATAAATAACGTGTACGAATTTGTTTAACGCATTTGTTTTGGTTACTCGACGTCTCCGTTCTCGTGTAGCCCACATATTGCGTTTTTTTTTTAATTTGCTTACCGGGCTAAAGGTTAGCATGTTTAAAATACGCAAGTCGTTTTGTTCAACAAATTTAAGTAGATAACTCATCAGTTGTTTGCATCAGAGCGATAATTTTTGAGATAGTTATTAAAACTGTTTAAAGGTTGTCAAACGTTGTTTCTCGTTGTATATCCTTTAATTCTAGAGTTAAATTGATAAATAACGTGTACGAATTTGTTTAACGTATTTGTTTTGGTTACTCGACGTCTCCGTTCTCGTGTAGCCTACATATTGCGTTTTTTTTTTATTTGCTTACCGGGCTAAAGGTTAGCATGTTTAAAATACGTAAGTCGTTTTGTTCAACAAATTTAAGTAGATAACTCATCAGTTGTTTGCATCAGAGCGATAATTTTTGAGATAGTTATTAAAACTGTTTAAAGGTTGTCAAACGTTGTTTCTCGTTGTATATCCTTTAATTCTAGAGTTAAATTGATAAATAACGTGTACGAATTTGTTTAACGCATTTGTTTTGGTTACTCGACGTCTCCGTTCTCGTGTAGCCTACATATTGCGTTTTTTTTTTAATTTGCTTACCGGGCTAAATGTTAGCATGTTTAAAATACGTAAGTCGTTTTGTTCAACAAATTTAAGTAGATAACTCATCAGTTGTTTGCATCAGAGCGACAATTTTTGAGATAGTTATTAAAACTGTTTAAAGGTTGTCAAACGTTGTTTCTCGTTGTATATCCTTTAATTCTAGAGTTAAATTGATAAATAACGTGTACGAATTTGTTTAACGCATTTGTTTTGGTTACTCGACGTCTCCGTTCTCGTGTAGCCTACATATTGCGTTTTTTTTTTTAATTTGCTTACCGGGCTAAAGGTTAGCATGTTTAAAATACGTAAGTCGTTTTGTTCAACAAATTTGAGTAGATAACTCAGCAGTTGTTTGCATCAGAGCGACAATTTTTGAGATAGTTATTAAAACTGTTTAAAGGTTGTCAAACGTTGTTTCTCGTTGTATATCCTTTAATTCTAGAGTTAAATTGATAAATAACGTGTACGAATTTGTTTAACGCATTTGTTTTGGTTACTCGACGTCTCCGTTCTCGTGTAGCCTACATATTGCGTTTTTTTTTTAATTTGCTTACCGGGCTAAAGGTTAGCATGTTTAAAATACGTAAGTCGTTTTGTTCATCATATTTAAGTAGATAACTCATCAGTTGTTTGCATCAGAGCGACAATTTTTGAGATAGTTTTTAAAACTGTTTAAAGGTTGTCAAACGTTGTTTCTCGTTGTATATCCTTTAATTCTAGAGTTAAATTGATAAATAACGTGTACGAATTTGTTTAACGCATTTGTTTTGGTTACTCGACGTCTCCGTTCTCGTGTAGCCTACATATTGCGTTTTTTTTTTTAATTTGCTTACCGGGCTAAAGGTTAGCATGTTTAAAATACGTAAGTCGTTTTGTTCATCAAATTTAAGTAGATAACTCATCAGTTGTTTGCATCAGAGCGATAATTTTTGAGATAGTTATTAAAACTGTTTAAAGGTTGTCAAACGTTGTTTCTCGTTGTATATCCTTTAATTCTAGAGTTAAATTGATAAATAACGTGTACGAATTTGTTTAACGCATTTGTTTTGGTTACTCGACGTCTCCGTTCTCGTGTAGCCTACATATTGCGTTTTTTTTTTAATTTGCTTACCGGGCTAAAGGTTAGCATGTTTAAAATACGTAAGTCGTTTTGTTCATCAAATTTAAGTAGATAACTCATCAGTTGTTTGCATCAGAGCGACAATTTTTGACATAGTTATTAAAACTGTTTAAAGGTTGTCAAACGTTGTTTCTCGTTGTATATCCTTTAATTCTAGAGTTAAATTGATAAATAACGTGTACGAATTTGTTTAACGCATTTGTTTTGGTTACTCGACGTCTCCGTTCTCGTGTAGCCTACATATTGCGTTTTTTTTTTAATTTGCTTACCGGGCTAAAGGTTAGCATGTTTAAAACACGTAAGTGGTTTTGTTCATCAAATTTAAGTAGATAACTCATCAGTTGTTTGCATCAGAGCGACAATTTTTGAGATAGTTATTAAAACTGTTTAAAGGTTGTCAAACGTTGTTTCTCGTTGTATATCCTTTAATTCTAGAGTTAAATTGATAAATAACGTGTACGAATTTGTTTAACGCATTTGTTTTGGTTACTCGACGTCTCCGTTCTCGTGTAGCCTACATATTGCGTTTTTTTTTAAATTTGCTTACCGGGCTAAAGGTTAGCATGTTTAAAATACGTAAGTCGTTTTGTTCAACAAATTTAAGTAGATAACTCATCAGTTGTTTGCATCAGAGCGACAATTTTTGAGATAGTTATTAAAACTGTTTAAAGGTAGTCAAACGTTGTTTCTCGTTGTATATCCTTTAATTCTAGAGTTAAATTGATAAATAACGTGTACGAATTTGTTTAACGCATTTGTTTTGGTTACTCGACGTCTCCGTTCTCGTGTAGCCTACATATTGCGTTTTTTTTTTAATTTGCTTACCGGGCTAAAGGTTAGCATGTTTAAAATACGTAAGTCGTTTTGTTCATCAAATTTAAGTAGATAACTCATCAGTTGTTTGCATCAGAGCGACAATTTTTGAGATAGTTATTAAAACTGTTTAAAGGTTGTCAAACGTTGTTTCTCGTTGTATATCCTTTAATTCTAGAGTTAAATTGATAAATAACGTGTACGAATTTGTTTAACGCATTTGTTTTGGTTACTCGACGTCTCCGTTCTCGTGTAGCCTACATATTGCGTTTTTTTTTTTATTTGCTTACCGGGCTAAAGGTTAGCATGTTTAAAATACGCAAGTCGTTTTGTTCATCAAATTTAAGTAGATAACTCATCAGTTGTTTGCATCAGAGCGATAATTTTTGAGATAGTTATTAAAACTGTTTAAAGGTTGTCAAACGTTGTTTCTCGTTGTATATCCTTTAATTCTAGAGTTAAATTGATAAATAACGTGTACGAATTTGTTTAACGCATTTGTTTTGGTTACTCGACGTCTCCGTTCTCGTGTAGCCTACATATTGCGTTTTTTTTTTAATTTGCTTACCGGGCTAAAGGTTAGCATGTTTAAAATACGTAAGTCGTTTTGTTCATCATATTTAAGTAGATAACTCATCAGTTGTTTGCATCAGAGCGATAATTTTTGAGATAGTTATTAAAACTGTTTAAAGATTGTCAAACGTTGTTTCTCGTTGTATATCCTTTAATTCTAGAGTTAAATTGATAAATAACGTGTACGAATTTGTTTAACGCATTTGTTTTGGTTACTCGACGTCTCCGTTCTCGTGTAGCCTACATATTGCGTTTTTTTTTTTAATTTGCTTACCGGGCTAAAGGTTAGCATGTTTAAAATACGTAAGTCGTTTTGTTCATCAAATTTAAGTAGTTAACTCATCAGTTGTTTGCATCAGAGCGATAATTTTTGAGATAGTTATTAAAACTGTTTAAAGGTTGCCAAACGTTGTTTCTCGTTGTATATCCTTTAATTCTAGAGTTAAATTGATAAATAACGTGTACGAATTTGTTTAACGCATTTGTTTTGGTTACTCGACGTCTCCGTTCTCGTGTAGCCTACATATTGCGTTTTTTTTTTAATTTGCTTACCGGGCTAAAGGTTAGCATGTTTGAAATACGTAAGTCGTTTTGTTCAACAAATTTAAGTAGATAACTCATCAGTTGTTTGCATCAGAGCGATAATTTTTGAGATAGTTATTAAAACTGTTTAAAGTTTGTCAAACGTTGTTTCTCGTTGTATATCCTTTAATTCTAGAGTTAAATTGATAAATAACGTGTACGAATTTGTTTAACGCATTTGTTTTGGTTACTCGACGTCTCCGTTCTCGTGTAGCCTACATATTGCGTTTTTTTTTTTTAATTTGCTTACCGGGCTAAAGGTTAGCATGTTTAAAATACGTAAGTCGTTTTGTTCATCAAATTTAAGTAGATAACTCATCAGTTGTTTGCATCAGAGCGATAATTTTTGAGATAGTTATTAAAACTGTTTAAAGGTTGTCAAACGTTGTTTCTCGTTGTATATCCTTTAATTCTAGAGTTAAATTGATAAATAACGTGTACGAATTTGTTTAACGCATTTGTTTTGGTTACTCGACGTCTCCGTTCTCGTGTAGCCTACATATTGCGTTTTTTTTTTTAATTTGCTTACCGGGCTAAAGGTTAGCATGTTTAAAATACGTAAGACGTTTTGTTCATCAAATTTAAGTAGATAACTCATCAGTTGTTTGCATCAGAGCGATAATTTTTGAGATAGTTATTAAAACTGTTTAAAGGTTGTCAAACGTTGTTTCTCGTTGTATATCCTTTAATTCTAGAGTTAAATTGATAAATAACGTGTACGAATTTGTTTAACGCATTTGTTTTGGTTACTCGACGTCTCCGTTCTCGTGTAGCCTACATATTGCGTTTTTTTTTTAATTTGCTTACCGGGCTAAAGGTTAGCATGTTTAAAATACGTAAGTCGTTTTGTTCATCATATGTAAGTAGATAACTCATCAGTTGTTTGCATCAGAGCGATAATTTTTGAGATAGTTATTAAAACTGTTTAAAGATTGTCAAACGTTGTTTCTCGTTGTATATCCTTTAATTCTAGAGTTAAATTTATAAATAACGTGTACGAATTTGTTTAACGCATTTGTTTTGGTTACTCGACGTCTCCGTTCTCGTGTAGCCTACATATTGCGTTTTTTTTAATTTGCTTACCGGGCTAAAGGTTAGCATGCTTAAAATACGTAAGTCGTTTTGTTCATCAAATTTAAGTAGATAACTCATCAGTTGTTTGCATCAGAGCGATAATTTTTGAGATAGTTATTAAAACTCTTTAAAGGTTGTCAAACGTTGTTTCTCGTTGTATATCCTTTAATTCTAGAGTTAAATTGATAAATAACGTGTACGAATTTGTTTAACGCATTTTTTTTGGTTACTCGACGTCTCCGTTCTCGTGTAGCCTACATATTGCGTTTTTTTTTTTAATTTGCTTACCGGGCTAAAGGTTAGCATGTTTAAAATACGTAAGTCGTTTTGTTCATCAAATTTAAGTAGATAACTCATCAGTTGTTTGCATCAGAGCGATAATTTTTGAGATAGTTATTAAAACTGTTTAAAGGTTGTCAAACGTTGTTTCTCGTTGTATATCCTTTAATTCTAGAGTTAAATTGATAAATAACGTGTACGAATTTGTTTAACGCATTTGTTTTGGTTACTCGACGTCTCCGTTCTCGTGTAGCCTACATATTGCGTTTTTTTTTTAATTTGCTTACCGGGCTAAAGGTTAGCATGCTTAAAATACGTAAGTCGTTTTGTTCAACAAATTTAAGTAGATAACTCATCAGTTGTTTGCATCAGAGCGATAATTTTTGAGATAGTTATTAAAACTGTTTAAAGGTTGTCAAACGTTGTTTCTCGTTGTATATCCTTTAATTCTAGAGTTAAATTGATAAATAACGTGTACGAATTTGTTTAACGCATTTGTTTTGGTTACTCGACGTCTCTGTTCTCGTGTATCCTACATATTGCGTTTTTTTTTTTAATTTGCTTACTGGGCTAAAGGTTAGCATGTTTAAAATACGTAAGTCGTTTTGTTCATCTAATTTAAGTAGATAACTCATCAGTTGTTTGCATCAGAGCGATAATTTTTGAGATAGTTATTAAAACTGTTTAAAGGTTGTCAAACGTTGTTTCTCGTTGTATATCCTTTAATTCTAGAGTTAAATTGATAAATAACGTGTACGAATTTGTTTAACGCATTTGTTTTGGTTACTCGACGTCTCCGTTCTCGTGTAGCCTACATATTGCGTTTTTTTTTTAATTTGCTTACCGGGCTAAAGGTTAGCATGTTTAAAATACGTAAGTCGTTTTGTTCATCATATTTAAGTAGATAACTCATCAGTTGTTTGCATCAGAGCGACAATTTTTGAGATAGTTATTAAAACTGTTTAAAGGTTGTCAAACGTTGTTTCTCGTTGTATATCCTTTAACTCTAGAGTTAAATTGATAAATAACGTGTACGAATTTGTTTAACGCATTTGTTTTGGTTACTCGACGTCTCCGTTCTCGTGTAGCCTACATATTGCGTATTTTTTTAATTTGCTTACCGGGCTAAAGGTTAGCATGTTTAAAATACGTAAGTCGTTTTGTTCATCAAATTTAAGTAGATAACTCATCAGTTGTTTGCATCAGAGCGATAATTTTTGAGATAGTTATTAAAACTGTTTAAAGGTTGTCAAACGTTGTTTCTCGTTGTATATCCTTTAATTCTAGAGTTAAATTGATAAATAACGTGTACGAATTTGTTTAACGCATTTGTTTTGGTTACTCGACGTCTCCGTTCTCGTGTAGCCTACATATTGCGTTTTTTTTTTAATTTGCTTACCGGGCTAAAGGTTAGCATGTTTAAAATACGTAAGTCGTTTTGTTCAACAAATTTAAGTAGATAACTCATCAGTTGTTGGCATCAGAGCGATAATTTTTGAGATAGTTATTAAAACTGTTTAAAGGTTGTCAAACGTTGTTTCTCGTTGTATATCCTTTAACTCTAGAGTTAAATTGATAAATAACGTGTACGAATTTGTTTAACGCATTTGTTTTGGTTACTCGACGTCTCCGTTCTCGTGTAGCCTACATATTGCGTTTTTTTTTTTAATTTGCTTACCGGGCTAAAGGTTAGCATGTTTAAAATACGTAAGTCGTTTTGTTCAACAAATTTAAGTAGATAACTCATCAGTTGTTTGCATCAGAGCGACAATTTTTGAGATAGTTATTAAAACTGTTTAAAGGTTGTCAAACGTTGTTTCTCGTTGTATATCCTTTAATTCTAGAGTTAAATTGATAAATAACGTGTACGAATTTGTTTAACGCATTTGTTTTGGTTACTCAACGTCTCCGTTCTCGTGTAGCCTACATATTACGTTTTTTTTTTAATTTGCTTACCGGGCTAAAGGTTAGCATGTTTAAAATACGTAAGTCGTTTTGTTCATCAAATTTAAGTAGATAACTCATCAGTTGTTTGCATCAGAGCGATAATTTTTGAGATAGTTATTAAAACTGTTTAAAGGTTGTCAAACGTTGTTTCTCGTTGTATATCCTTTAATTCTAGAGTTAAATTGATAAATAACGTGTACGAATTTGTTTAACGCATTTGTTTTGGTTACTCGACGTCTCCGTTCTCGTGTAGCCTACATATTGCGTTTTTTTTTTTTAATTTGCTTACCGAGCTAAAGGTTAGCATGTTTAAAATACGTAAGTCGTTTTGTTCATAAAATTTAAGTACATAACTCATCAGTTGTTTGCATCAGAGCGACAATTTTTGAGATAGTTATTAAAACTGTTTAAAGGTTGTCAAACGTTGTTTCTCGTTGTATATCCTTTAATTCTAGAGTTAAATTGATAAATAACGTGTACGAATTTGTTTAACGCATTTGTTTTGGTTACTCGACGTCTCCGTTCTCGTGTAGCCTACATATTGCGTTTTTTTTTTAATTTGCTTACCGGGCTAAAGGTTAGCATGTTTAAAATACGTAAGTCGTTTTGTTCATCAAATTTAAGTAGATAGCTCAGCAGTTGTTTGCATCAGAGCGACAATTTTTGAGATAGTTATTAAAACTGTTTAAAGGTTGTCAAACGTTGTTTCTCGTTGTATATCCTTTAATTCTAGAGTTAAATTGATAAATAACGTGTACGAATTTGTTTAACGCATTTGTTTTGGTTACTCGACGTCTCCGTTCTCGTGTAGCCTACATATTGCGTTTTTTTTTTAATTTGCTTACCGGGCTAAAGGTTAGCATGTTTAAAATACGTAAGTCGTTTTGTTCATCAAATTTAAGTAGATAACTCATCAGTTGTTTGCATCAGAGCGACAATTTTTGAGATAGTTATTAAAACTGTTTAAAGGTTGTCAAACGTTGTTTCTCGTTGTATATCCTTTAATTCTAGAGTTAAATTGATAAATAACGTGTACGAATTTGTTTAACGCATTTGTTTTGGTTACTCGACGTCTCCGTTCTCGTGTAGCCTACATATTGCGTTTTTTTTTTAATTTGCTTACCGGGATAAAGGTTAGCATGTTTAAAATACGTAAGTCGTTTTGTTCATCAAATTTAAGTAGATAACTCATCAGTTGTTTGCATCAGAGCGACAATTTTTGAGATAGTTATTAAAACTGTTTAAAGGTTGTCAAACGTTGTTTCTCGTTGTATATCCTTTAATTCTAGAGTTAAATTGATAAATAACGTGTACGAATTTGTTTAACGCATTTGTTTTGGTTACTCGACGTCTCCGTTCTCGTGTAGCCTACATATTGCGTTTTTTTTTTAATTTGCTTACCGGGCTAAAGGTTAGCATGTTTAAAATACGTAAGTCGTTTTGTTCATAAAATTGAAGTAGATAACTCATCAGTTGTTTGCATCAGAGCGACAATTTTTGAGATAGTTATTAAAACTGTTTAAAGGTTGTCAAACGTTGTTTCTCGTTGTATATCCTTTAATTCTAGAGTTAAATTGATAAATAACGTGTACGAATTTGTTTAACGCATTTGTTTTGATTACTCGACGTCTCCGTTCTCGTGTAGCCTACATATTGCGTTTTTTTTTTAATTTGCTTACCGGGCTAAAGGTTAGCATGTTTAAAATACGTAAGTCGTTTTGTTCATCATATTTAAGTAGATAACTCATCAGTTGTTTGCATCAGAGCGATAATTTTTGAGATAGTTATTAAAACTGTTTAAAGGTTGTCAAACGTTGTTTCTCGTTGTATATCCTTTAATTCTAGAGTTAAATTGATAAATAACGTGTACGAATTTGTTTAACGCATTTGTTTTGGTTACTCGACGTCTCCGTTCTCGTGTAGCCTACATATTGCGTTTTTTTTTTAATTTGCTTACCGGGCTAAAGGTTAGCATGTTTAAAATACGTAAGTCGTTTTGTTCATCATATTTAAGTAGATAACTCATCAGTTGTTTGCATCAGAGCGATAATTTTTGAGATAGTTATTAAAACTGTTTAAAGGTTGTCAAACGTTGTTTCTAGTTGTATATCCTTTAATTCTAGAGTTAAATTGATAAATAACGTGTACGAATTTGTTTAACGCATTTGTTTTGGTTACTCGACGTCTCCGTTCTCGTGTAGCCTACATATTGCGTTTTTTTTTTAATTTGCTTACCGGGCTAAAGGTTAGCATGTTTAAAATACGTAAGTCGTTTTGTTCAACAAATTTGAGTAGATAACTCTTCAGTTGTTTGCATCAGAGCGATAATTTTTGAGATAGTTATTAAAACTGTTTAAAGGTTGTCAAACGTTGTTTCTCGTTGTATATCCTTTAATTCTAGAGTTAAATTGATAAATAACGTGTAGGAATTTGTTTAACGCATTTGTTTTGGTTACTCCACGTCTCCGTTCTCGTGTAGCCTACATATTGCGTTTTTTTTTAATTTGCTTACCGGGCTAAAGGTTAGCATGTTTAAAATACGTAAGTCGTTTTGTTCATCAAATTTAAGTAGATAACTCATCAGTTGTTTGCATCAGAGCGATAATTTTTGAGATAGTTATTAAAACTGTTTAAAGGTTGTCAAACGTTGTTTCTCGTTGTATATCCTTTAATTCTAGAGTTAAATTGATAAATAACGTGTACGAATTTGTTTAACGCATTTGTTTTGGTTACTCGACGTCTCCGTTCTCGTGTAGCCTACATATTGCGTTTTTTTTTTTAATTTGCTTACCGGGCTAAAGGTTAGCATGTTTAAAATACGTAAGTCGTTTTGTTCAACAAATTTAAGTAGATAACTCATCAGTTGTTTGCATCAGAGCGCTAATTTTTGAGATAGTTATTAAAACTGTTTAAAGGTTGTCAAACGTTGTTTCTCGTTGTATATCCTTTAATTCTAGAGTTAAATTGATAAATAACGTGTACGAATTTGTTTAACGCATTTGTTTTGGTTACTCGACGTCTCCGTTCTCGTGTAGCCTACATATTGCGTTTTTTTTTTAATTTGCTTACCGGGCAAAAGGTTAGCATGTTTAAAATACGTTAGTCGTTTTGTTCATCAAATTTAAGTAGATAACTCATCAGTTGTTTGCATCAGAGCGATAATTTTTGAGATAGTTATTAAAACTGTTTAAAGGTTGTCAAACGTTGTTTCTCGTTGTATATCCTTTAATTCTAGAGTTAAATTGATAAATAACGTGTACGAATTTGTTTAACGCATTTGTTTTGGTTACTCGACGTCTCCGTTCTCGTGTAGCCTACATATTGCGTTTTTTTTTTAATTTGCTTACCGGGCTAAAGGTTAGCATGTTTAAAATACGTAAGTCGTTTTGTTCATCATATTTAAGTAGATAACTCATCAGTTGTTTGCATCAGAGCGACAATTTTTGAGATAGTTATTAAAACTGTTTAAAGGTTGTCAAACGTTGTTTCTCGTTGTATATCCTTTAACTCTAGAGTTAAATTGATAAATAACGTGTACGAATTTGTTTAACGCATTTGTTTTGGTTACTCGACGTCTCCGTTCTCGTGTAGCCTACATATTGCGTTTTTTTTTAATTTGCTTACCGGGCTAAAGGTTAGCATGTTTAAAATACGTAAGTCGTTTTGTTCATCAAATTTAAGTAGATAACTCATCAGTTGTTTGCATCAGAGCGATAATTTTTGAGATAGTTATTAAAACTGTTTAAAGGTTGTCAAACGTTGTTTCTCGTTGTATATCCTTTAATTCTAGAGTTAAATTGATAAATAACGTGTACGAATTTGTTTAACGCATTTGTTTTGGTTACTCGACGTCTCCGTTCTCGTGTAGCCTACATATTGCGTTTTTTTTTAATTTGCTTACCGGGCTAAAGGTTAGCATGTTTAAAATACGTAAGTCGTTTTGTTCAACAAATTTAAGTAGATAACTCATCAGTTGTTGGCATCAGAGCGATAATTTTTGAGATAGTTATTAAAACTGTTTAAAGGTTGTCAAACGTTGTTTCTCGTTGTATATCCTTTAACTCTAGAGTTAAATTGATAAATAACGTGTACGAATTTGTTTAACGCATTTGTTTTGGTTACTCGACGTCTCCGTTCTCGTGTAGCCTACATATTGCGTTTTTTTTTTTAATTTGCTTACCGGGCTAAAGGTTAGCATGTTTAAAATACGTAAGTCGTTTTGTTCAACAAATTTAAGTAGATAACTCATCAGTTGTTTGCATCAGAGCGACAATTTTTGAGATAGTTATTAAAACTGTTTAAAGGTTGTCAAACTTTGTTTCTCGTTGTATATCCTTTAATTCTAGAGTTAAATTGATAAATAACGTGTACGAATTTGTTTAACGCATTTGTTTTGGTTACTCAACGTCTCCGTTCTCGTGTAGCCTACATATTACGTTTTTTTTTTAATTTGCTTACCGGGCTAAAAGTTAGCATGTTTAAAATACGTAAGTCGTTTTGTTCATAAAATTTAAGTACATAACTCATCAGTTGTTTGCATCAGAGCGACAATTTTTGAGATAGTTATTAAAACTGTTTAAAGGTTGTCAAACGTTGTTTCTCGTTGTATATCCTTTAATTCTAGAGTTAAATTGATAAATAACGTGTACGAATTTGTTTAACGCATTTGTTTTGGTTACTCGACGTCTCCGTTCTCGTGTAGCCTACATATTGCGTTTGTTTTTTTTAATTTGCTTACCGAGCTAAAGGTTAGCATGTTTAAAATACGTAAGTCGTTTTGTTCATAAAATTTAAGTACATAACTCATCAGTTGTTTGCATCAGAGCGACAATTTTTGAGATAGTTATTAAAACTGTTTAAAGGTTGTCAAACGTTGTTTCTCGTTGTATATCCTTTAATTCTAGAGTTAAATTGATAAATAACGTGTACGAATTTGTTTAACGCATTTGTTTTGGTTACTCGACGTCTCCGTTCTCGTGTAGCCTACATATTGCGTTTTTTTTTTAATTTGCTTACCGGGCTAAAGGTTAGCATGTTTAAAATACGTAAGTCGTTTTGTTCATCAAATTTAAGTAGATAACTCAGCAGTTGTTTGCATCAGAGCGACAATTTTTGAGATAGTTATTAAAACTGTTTAAAGGTTGTCAAACGTTGTTTCTCGTTGTATATCCTTTAATTCTAGAGTTAAATTGATAAATAACGTGTACGAATTTGTTTAACGCATTTGTTTTGGTTACTCGACGTCTCCGTTCTCGTGTAGCCTACATATTGCGTTTTTTTTTTAATTTGCTTACCGGGCTAATCGTTAGCATGTTTAAAATACGTAAGTCGTTTTGTTCATCAAATTTAAGTAGATAACTCATCAGTTGTTTGCATCAGAGCGGCAATTTTTGAGATAGTTATTAAAACTGTTTAAAGGTTGTCAAACGTTGTTTCTCGTTGTATATCCTTTAATTCTAGAGTTAAATTGATAAATAACGTGTAGGAATTTGTTTAACGCATTTGTTTTGGTTACTCGACGTCTCCGTTCTCGTGTAGCCTACATATTGCGTTTTTTTTTGAATTTGCTTACCGGGCTAAAGGTTAGCATGTTTGAAATACGTAAGTCGTTTTGTTCATCAAATTTAAGTAGATAACTCATCAGTTGTTTGCATCAGAGCGACAATTTTTGAGATAGTTATTAAAACTGTTTAAAGGTTGTCAAACGTTGTTTCTCGTTGTATATCCTTTAATTCTAGAGTTAAATTGATAAATAACGTGTACGAATTTGTTTAACGCATTTGTTTTGGTTACTCGACGTCTCCGTTCTCGTGTAGCCTACATATTGCGTTTTTTTTTTAATTTGCTTACCGGGCTAAAGGTTAGCATGTTTAAAATACGTAAGTCGTTTTGTTCATCATATTTAAGTAGATAACTCATCAGTTGTTTGCATCAGAGCGATAATTTTTGAGATAGTTATTAAAACTGTTTAAAGGTTGTCAAACGTTGTTTCTCGTTGTATATCCTTTAATTCTAGAGTTAAATTGATAAATAACGTGTACGAATTTGTTTAACGCATTTGTTTTGGTTACTCGACGTCTCCGTTCTCGTGTAGCCTACATATTGCGTTTTTTTTTAATTTGCTTACCGGGCTAAAGGTTAGCATGTTTAAAATACGTAAGTCGTTTTGTTCATCATATTTAAGTAGATAACTCATCAGTTGTTTGCATCAGAGCGATAATTTTTGAGATAGCTATTAAAACTGTTGAAAGGTTGTCAAACGTTGTTTCTCGTTGTATATCCTTTAATTCTAGAGTTAAATTGATAAATAACGTGTACGAATTTGTTTAACGCATTTGTTTTGGTTACTCGACGTCTCCGTTCTCGTGTAGCCTACATATTGCGTTTTTTTTTTAATTTGCTTACCGGGCTAAAGGTTAGCATGTTTAAAATACGTAAGTCGTTTTGTTCAACAAATTTAAGTAGATAACTCATCAGTTGTTTGCATCAGAGCGCTAATTTTTGAGATAGTTATTAAAACGGTTTAAAGGTTGTCAAACGTTGTTTCTCGTTGTATATCCTTTAATTCTAGAGTTAAATTGATAAATAACGTGTACGAATTTGTTTAACGCATTTGTTTTGGTTACTCGACGTCTCCGTTCTCGTGTAGCCTACATATTGCGTTTTTTTTTTAATTTGCTTACCGGGCAAAAGGTTAGCATGTTTAAAATACGTAAGTCGTTTTGTTCATCAAATTTAAGTAGATAACTCATCAGTTGTTTGCATCAGAGCGATAATTTTTGAGATAGTTATTAAAACTGTTTAAAGGTTGTCAAACGTTGTTTCTCGTTGTATATCCTTTAATTCTAGAGTTAAATTGATAAATAACGTGTACGAATTTGTTTAACGCATTTGTTTTGGTTACTCGACGTCTCCGTTCTCGTGTAGCCTACATATTGCTTTTTTTTTTTTAATTTGCTTACCGGGCTAAAGGTTAGCATGTTTAAAATACGTAAGTCGTTTTGTTCATCATATTTAAGTAGATAACTCATCAGTTGTTTGCATCAGAGCGCTAATTTTTGAGATAGTTATTAAAACTGTTTAAAGGTTGTTAAACGTTGTTTCTCGTTGTATATCCTTTAATTCTAGAGTTAAATTGATAAATAACGTGTACGAATTTGTTTAACGCATTTTTTTTGGTTACTCGACGTCTCCGTTCTCGTGTAGCCTACATATTGCGTTTTTTTTTTTTTAATTTGCTTACCGGGCTAAAGGTTAGCATGTTTAAAATACGTAAGTCGTTTTGTTCAACAAATACAAGTAGATAACTCATCAGTTGTTTGCATCAGAGCGATAATTTTTGAGATAGTTATTAAAACTGTTTAAAGGTTGTCAAACGTTGTTTCTCGTTGTATATCCTTTAATTCTAGAGTTAAATTGATAAATAAAGTGTACGAATTTGTTTAACGCATTTGTTTTGGTTACTCGATGTCTCCGTTCTCGTGTAGCCTACATATTGCGTTTTTTTTTTAATTTGCTTACCGGGCTAAAGGTTAGCATGTTTAAAATACGTAAGTCGTTTTGTTCAACAAATTTAAGTAGATAACTCATCAGTTGTTTGCATCAGAGCGACAATTTTTGAGATAGTTATTAAAACTGTTTAAAGGTTGTCAAACGTTGTTTCTCGTTGTATATCCTTTAATTCTAGAGTTAAATTGATAAATAACGTGTACGAATTTGTTTAACGCATTTGTTTTGGTTACTCGACGTCTCCGTTCTCGTGTAGCCTACATATTGCGTTTTTTTTTTTTAATTTGCTTACCGGGCTAAAGGTTAGCATGCTTAAAATAGGTAAGTCGTTTTGTTCAACAAATTTAAGTAGATAACTCATCAGTTGTTTGCATCAGAGCGACAATTTTTGAGATAGTTATTAAAATTGTTTAAAGGTTGTCAAACGTTGTTTCTCGTTGTATATCCTTTAATTCTAGAGTTAAATTGATAAATAACGTGTACGAATTTGTTTAACGCATTTGTTTTGGTTACTCGACGTCTCCGTTCTCGTGTAGCCCACATATTGCGTTTTTTTTTTAATTTGCTTACCGGGCTAAAGGTTAGCATGTTTAAAATACGTAAGTCGTTTTGTTCATCATATTTAAGTAGATAACTCATCAGTTGTTTGCATCAGAGCGATAATTTTTGAGATAGTTATTAAAACTGTTTAAAGGTTGTCAAACATTGTTTCTCGTTGTATATCCTTTAATTCTAGAGTTAAATTGATAAATAACGTGTACGAATTTGTTTAACGCATTTGTTTTGGTTACTCGACGTCTCCGTTCTCGTGTAGCCTACATATTGCGTTTTTTTTTTTAATTTGCTTACCGGGCTAAAGGTTAGCATGTTTAAAATACGTAGGTCGTTTTGTTCATCAAATTTAAGTAGATAACTCATCAGTTGTTTGCATCAGAGCGATAATTTTTGAGATGGTTATTAAAACTCTTTAAAGGTTGTCAAACGTTGTTTCTCGTTGTATATCCTTTAATTCTAGAGTTAAATTGATAAATAACGTGTACGAATTTGTTTAACGCATTTGTTTTGGTTACTCGACGTCTCCGTTCTCGTGTAGCCTACATATTGCGTTTTTTTTTTTAATTTGCTTACCGGGCTAAAGGTTAGCATGTTTAAAATACGTAAGTCGTTTTGTTCATCAAATTTAAGTAGATAGCTCATCAGTTGTTTGCATCAGAGCGACAATTTTTGAGATAGTTATTAAAACTGTTTAAAGGTTGTCAAACGTTGTTTCTCGTTGTATATCCTTTAATTCTAGAGTTAAATTGATAAATAACGTGTACGAATTTGTTTAACGTATTTGTTTTGGTTACTCGACGTCTCCGTTCTCGTGTAGCCTACATATTGCGTTTTTTTTTAATTTGCTTACCGGGCTAAAGGTTAGCATGTTTAAAATACGTAAGTCGTTTTGTTCATAAAATTTAAGTAGATAACTCATCAGTTGTTTGCATCAGATCGACAATTTTTGAGATAGTTATTAAAACTGTTTAAAGGTTGTCAAACGTTGTTTCTCGTTGTATATCCTTTAATTCTAGAGTTAAATTGATAAATAACGTGTACGAATTTGTTTAACGCATTTGTTTTGGATACTCGACGTCTCCGTTCTCGTGTAGCCTACATATTGCGTTTTTTTTTTAATTTGCTTACCTGGTTAAAGGTTAGCATGTTTAAAATACGTAAGTCGTTTTGTTCATCAAATTTAAGTAGATAACTCAGCAGTTGTTTGCATCAGAGCGACAATTTTTGAGATAGTTATTAAAACTGTTTAAAGGTTGTCAAACGTTGTTTCTCGTTGTATATCCTTTAATTCTAGAGTTAAATTGATAAATAACGTGTACGAATTTGTTTATCGCATTTGTTTTGGTTACTCGACGTCTCCGTTCTCGTGTAGCCTACATATTGCGTTTTTTTTTAATTTGCTTACCGGGCTAAAGGTTAGCATGTTTAAAATACGTAAGTCGTTTTGTTCAACAAATTTAAGTAGATAACTCATCAGTTGTTTGCATCAGAGCGACAATTTTTGAGATAGTTATTAAAACTGTTTAAAGGTTGTCAAACGTTGTTTCTCGTTGTATATCCTTTAATTCTAGAGTTAAATTGATAAATAACGTGTACGAATTTGTTTAACGCATTTGTTTTGGTTACTCGAAGTCTCTGTTCTCGTGTAGCCTACATATTGCGTTTTTTTTTTAATTTGCTTACCGGGCTAAAGGTTAGCATGTTTAAAATACGTAAGTCGTTTTGTTCAACAAATTTGAGTAGATAACTCATCAGTTGTTTGCATCAGAGCGACAATTTTTGAGATAGTTATTAAAACTGTTTAAAGGTTGTCAAACGTTGTTTCTCGTTGTATATCCTTTAATTCTAGAGTTAAATTGATAAATAACGTGTACGAATTTGTTTAACGCATTTGTTTTGGTTACTCGACGTCTCCGTTCTCGTGTAGCCTACATATTGCGTTTTTTTTTTAATTTGCTTACCGGGCTAAAGGTTAGCATGTTTAAAATACGTTAGTCGTTTTGTTCATCATATTTAAGTAGATAACTCATCAGTTGTTTGCATCAGAGCGATAATTTTTGAGATAGTTATTAAAACTGTTTAAAGGTTGTCAAACGTTGTTTCTCGTTGTATATCCTTTAATTCTAGAGTTAAATTGATAAATAACGTGTACGAATTTGTTTAACGCATTTGTTTTGGTTACTCGACGTCTCCGTTCTCGTGTAGCCTACATATTGCGTTTTTTTTTTTTAATTTGCTTACCGGGCTAAAGGTTAGCATGTTTAAAATACGTAAGTCGTTTTGTTCATCATATTTAACTAGATAACTCATCAGTTGTTTGCATCAGAGTGATAATTTTTGAGATAGTTATTAAAACTGTTTAAAGGTTGTCAAACGTTGTTTCTCGTTGTATATCCTTTAATTCTAGAGTTAAATTGATAAATAACGTGTACAAATTTGTTTAACGCATTTGTTTTGGTTACTCGACGTCTCCGTTCTCGTGTAGCCTACATATTGCGTTTTTTTTTTAATTTGCTTACCGGGCTAAAAGTTAGCATGTTTAAAATACGTAAGTCGTTTTGTTCATCAAACTTAAGTAGATAACTCATCAGTTGTTTGCATCAGAGCGATAATTTTTGAGATAGTTATTAAAACTGTTTAAAGGTTGTCAAACGTTGTTTCTCGTTGTATATCCTTTAATTCTAGAGTTAAATTGATAAATAACGTGTACGAATTTGTTTAACGCATTTGTTTTGGTTACTCGACGTCTCCGTTCTCGTGTAGCCTACATATTGCGTTTTTTTTTTAATTTGCTTACCGGGCTAAAGGTTAGCATGTTTAAAATACGTAAGTCGTTTTGTTCATCAAATTTAAGTAAATAACTCATCAGTTGTTTGCATCAGAGCGACAATTTTTGAGATAGTTATTAAAACTGTTTAAAGGTTGTGAAACGTTGTTTCTCGTTGTATATCCTTTAATTCTAGAGTTAAATTGATAAATAACGTGTACGAATTTGTTTAACGCATTTGTTTTGGTTACTCGACGTCTCCGTTCTCGTGTAGCCTACATATTGCGTTTTTTTTTTTTAATTTGCTTACCGGGCTAAAGGTTAGCATGTTTAAAATACGTAAGTCGTTTTGTTCAACAAATTTAAGTAGATAACTCATCAGTTGTTTGCATCAGAGCGACAATTTTTAAGATAGTTATTAAAACTGTTTAAAGGTTGTCAAACGTTGTTTCTCGTTGTATATCCTTTAACTCTAGAGTTAAATTGATAAATAACGTGTACGAATTTGTTTAACGCATTTGTTTTGGTTACTCGACGTCTCCGTTCTCGTGTAGCCTACATATTGCGTTTTTTTTTTTAATTTGCTTACCGGGCTAAAGGTTAGCATGTTTAAAATACGTAAGTCGTTTTGTTCATCAAATTTAAGTAGATAACTCATCAGTTGTTTGCATCAGAGCGACAATTTTTGAGATAGTTATTAAAACTGTTTAAAGGTTGTCAAACGTTGTTTCTCGTTGTATATCCTTTAATTCTAGAGTTAAATTGATAAATAACGTGTACGAATTTGTTTAACGCATTTGTTTTGGTTACTCGACGTCTCCGTTCTCATGTAGCCTACATATTGCGTTTTTTTTTTAATTTGCTTACCGGGCTAAAGGTTAGCATGTTTAAAATACGTAAGTCGTTTTGTTCAACAAATTTAAGTAGATAACTCATGTAAGGTCATCCTAAGAATACGAGCAATATAATATAAAGGCAAACTAATCTATGGTCAATATAATACAACGGTTAGGCTGACCCTACCTTAGTAATTAATCCTACGAAATACATCATCTCTGCACATGAACGGAATAATAATCAATTGGCAACCCTTACTCAATGTCAGCGACAAAAGGGCAGTTTAGATTTGAACAACGCGCCGTGAACAACGTCGGTTCGGCAACGGGCAGAGAAATCATTCTAATACTCATTTTACTTTCAATAAATTAAACCATTTAATTAATTTCATTTAAACACACATATTTTCCTATATTTAACTTTAAACTTTAATAAACATGAATTGTTAGTTATAATGTGCTAATGTGCATAAATCGGCAGCGTTTTTATTTAATCGGAATCCAGAAAATCCTGACAACCCGAAAGATCTTGAATAAAGACTCTTTCAGTTCAGAAGTGAGATGCTCCGCATATCCTCACAGTGACAGTGTGAATTATATTGAAATATAATAGAACAAAAATATGTGTGTGTGTAAAACAACGAATTCTTGAGAAGATTCGTTCGTTTCAGGAAGATTGCATCAGAATACATGCATGTAGACATGTTCAAAGTCTGCACATAAGACACAAACCGAAAGTTGATGTACATACATATGTTTTGTTGTTGTGTTTGCCTACGAGCGTACGAATGGACGAGCGTCGGTAAAGCATTATCGATAAAGCAGTATCAACGGAAAGTATTTGAATTTCATACGATATTGTCATGTTTTTTTTACGTGTCATAGAGCGTTGCTATAAATCGTAAGTTGCAAGCAAAGAAACAACTAAAATCCGTTTGTGTTCAAATTGCATGTTGTAATTGTTGTTGTGTTGCCTGTCGCGCGTACGAATGGACGATCGGTCGTTGATACATACAAAGTAAGACAGAGCAAGTGAATTTCGGTGGTTGATTTCAAATTGCGTGTTGTAGTTGTTGCCCAAAATTTGTTGCCTATCGCGCGTACGAATGGACGAGCGGTTTGCGGGGAAAAAAAGGCAAAAGCAAGAAAGCAGAAATTGTGAATTATATGCGTACGAATATAACTGTGGCAAAGTATAGTTATCGGGCGTACGAATGTACGAACGGTTGATGAACATAGAAAATAGAAATCAGAGCTTTGTATTTGAAGTAATAAATACAAGATTTTTTTTATTAACTCTGCGGTCTGCGTGTAGAGCGTGCGAGTGAACGAGTAAAGAATACGACAATGGTCGTTAATGTTATTGTTGTAATAATTTCAAAGTGTCGATCTCGCTTACACGACCATTCGTGTATATGAAAATATAAATAGACAAAAGAGACAACGTGTCATAAAACTCGAACGAAAGGACGAGTGAAGCAAAACAAATAAGTAAACAAATTCTAATTAGAATACTCGTTTTAAAAGAAGTAAACAAAATAGCAAAATGAAAATAAAAGTGTCAACGTTGAAAGTAGACGAGCTGAAAGAGCAGCTGCGTAATAATGATCTTTCAACTACGGGAACAAAAGCTGAATTAGTGTTACGATTGTGTGATTTCTTAGGTAGTGATGAAATCCAAATCGAGAATTCTGAATCAAATTTACAAACGCAAGTAAATGATTTAAGAGCAATGATGGAAATTATGATGACAAAAATACAAAGTTTGGTTCCAAGTCAACATACAAATGCACAAGAAGTGAATGGTAGTGGCTCTAGTGTAAATGAAGAGCGTATAGTTGTGTCACCACAAAGTTCAATAAGAGTGGTGGGCAGAAATGCCAGTGTAAAAGAAATTGCTGAGACAATACCAGAATTTAACCCAACGAACGAAAGCTCTCTAACAGTGACACAATTTGTTAATAGGGTGGACAGTGCAATAAGTGCATACGAATGGGATGAGAAATGTTTACTTTTGGCAGTGTACAGTAAATTAAAAGGTGCTGCACGAATGTGGTTAGATGCTGCACCAACATTTTACTCTAATTGGCCTGATTTGGCAAGTGCGTTAAAAAGTGAATTTAGTTTTGAATTGAATGACGCACAAATTCATTATAAAATGGCAAGTTCAACGCGAATGCAAAACGAAAAATTTAATGAATATTGTTTTCGAATGAGCGGACTAGGCCGACGGTATGGCTTGACTGAAAGTACAATTATAAAATACATTCGCGACGGTTTAAAGCATCGTGAGTTGCAAATAGCAATAGCTCCAATTAAGTTTAATTCTCTTAAAGATATGCGCGAAACAATTGAAGATTATATACAAAATATGTCGGTAACAAAACAGTTTAAAAACGAGTACGTAAACAATCGCAATAAAGAAAGTTCTAAAGATATGAATCGAAGCGCGGTCGAAACGAAAAGCGTAACGTGTTACAATTGCAAAGAAGGTGGACATATCGCGCGAAATTGTCCGAAATTGAAACAGAATCGTAAATGTAAAGACTGTAATAAACTTCATCCAAATAATGAAGCAGAAAATTGCGGGAAAAAAGCAGTTGTTGTCAAGCGTTCTCAGTTACAAGGATCAACAAATTTTTTTCATAAACCAGTCATTGTAAATGGTAAGTCATTAGTAGCTTTCGTAGACACTGGAAGTGAATGTAGTATGATCCAGCGATCAGCTGTAGAAAAGTTGAAAATCCAAATATATCCATGCGCTGCAGAAATACTAGGTATATGCGGTGGAAAACGTACATTAAAGCATAAGGTCAACGTATGCATGACAGTTGATGAGATAAATTTAAAAGTCAATTTATTTGTGGTCGATGACGATATTTTAACGACGGACGTACTTTTGGGCAAAGATATTTTTAGAAATGACGGCATGGTAGCAGAAATAAAAGCGGACAACTTTACATTTTCTACGCAGGTGAAAAAGGTAGTCGTGGAAAATCCAGTAACGAATTTTAGTAACATTAATTGTAGTATAGACGACGAAAATTCAAATTTGCAAGCGTTATTGGAAGATAATAGGGACGTTTTTGCAGAAAAGCTTTGTGACATTGGCTTAACTAATGCGACGAAAATGAGAATTGAACTGACAACGAATACACCGATTGCTCAAAAACCATACAGGGTTCCTGAGCCGAAAAAGCATCTTGTAACAGAAATGATTAATGAGCTTTTGTCATGCGACATAATTAGCCCATCGAAATCGGAATACGCAAGTCCAATTATTTTGGTTAAGAAGAAAAACGGCGGCGAACGCCTCTGCGTTGACTACAGGCGACTAAACCAGTTTACAACAAAAGAAATTTATCCTACACCAAACATAGAAGAAAGGCTGAGCGAAGCCTTGAGATACAAATATTTTTCAGTCTTAGATTTAAATAGTGGTTACTATCAGGTACCAATCGAAGAAGAGTGTCGAAAATACACTGCGTTCATAACAACAGACGGTTTATTTGAATTTAAGCGAATGCCATTCGGGCTTAGAAATGCGCCGGCGGTATTCCAGCGTTTAATGCAAAACATTAAAGATAGGACTCAACCTGGTGACATGATTCACTATATGGATGATATATTGGTTGGTAGTAACAATATATCCGAGATGTACGAAAAGTTGTCTAGAGTATTTGAAGCTTTACGCCAACTTAATCTTACTTTAAATATCAACAAATGCGAATTTATGAAGCAGACAATAGAATTTTTAGGACATGAACTTCACCCCGGTGGTGTAAGTCCAGGCAATATAAAGACAGCGGCAGTAAATAATTTTTCAGTGCCAAAATCCATAACCGATATAAGACGTTTTCTAGGTCTTAGTGGATATTTTAGACGCTTCGTGCCAGGGTACTCGATTATAAGCGAACCGTTGCGTGAATTATTACGTAAAGATCAACAGTTTAAATGGACTGATAGGCAAGAGAAAGCATTTTTGATGTTGAAGGCAGCATTAACATCGAAGCCGGTGATGGCAGGTTATCGCGTTGAAGCAGATCATCAAATACATACTGATGCCAGTTCTGTTGGCATTGCAGGCGTGCTCTTACAGCGAGAAGGTAGTGACTGGAAACCAGTTGCGTATTATAGCAGACCAACAACAGATAGCGAACGTAGTTTTCACAGCTATGAACTCGAAGTTTTAGCAGTGGTTAGTAGTCTAGAGCGCTTTACATATTACGTCCAAGGTAAAGAAAGCGTGAGTTGATACCAAGAATTTCACGTTGGTGGCTACGTATCCAGGACTTTATTGTTAAGTTAGAACATCGACCAGGCAAGAGGATGGAACATGTTGATTTCCTAAGCAGAACACCAAACGAAAAAAGCGTAGATATAGATACAGCATCTTTAAAAATTTCAAAAACAACAATAGAAATGGGAGATTGGATGTACAGTATGCAACAGCAAGACAATAATATTCGTTCTATTATTGAGAAATTAGAAAGCGGTGACAAAATTACAAACGAAGAATATAAGCTCGAAAATGGGCGGGTTTACCGAAAACAGAAAGGTGATAAATTATGGTTAGTACCAAAATCAATGCGTTACAAAATTATAGCTAGCGTACATGAGAAAGTTAAACACCTTAGCACGGAGAAAACTTTAGAAGAAACACAGAAATACTTTTGGTTTCCACGTATGCGAAATTTCATAAAATCTTTTATACAATCATGCGTCGAGTGTGCGTACAATAAGCAGCGTGGTGGTAAAACAGAGGGGGCGTACCATTACGATGAAATCGATCCTGTACCATTTAAAACAATACATATTGATCATCTTGGACCTTTTCCCCGTAGTAAAAAGGGAAACGAGCATATTATAGTTTTAGTAGACTCATTTACTAAATTTACGGTAGTACGAGCAGTTAAGAGTACTGCAACCCGACATGTATTGACACTATTGAATGAGGTGAGCAGTTATTTTGGAGTGCCTACACGTATCGTAACAGATCGAGGGACAGCATTCACATCAAATGACTTTAAGAATTATTGTAACAATCACGACATCAAGCAGATTTTAAACGCAGTTCGAACTCCACGGGCAAATGGACATGCCGAGCGTACAAATCGAACTATTATGGGTATGTTACTTCCATCAACTGAAAACGACAAAAACTGGGATGAACAAATTCAAAGTATACAGTGGTCTATTAACACGATGAAGAATAAAACAACACAGCGAACACCCCAAGAACTTTTATTCAGTTATAAACCTAGAGATATTTTACAAAACAAATTGATATTAGCATTACATGAAGATAAAACTATTAACAACGACGAGATGAAAGAGATACAAACAGAAGCCGTGCATCGAATAAATCAGCAAAGAGGGAAAGCAAAATCTAAATTCGACGAAAGACATCGTAAACCATCACAGTACAACGTCGGCGATCTTGTTCTCGCCGAAAATGAACAGGTGAGCACAGGTGGTTCTCGCAAATTGGAGCCATTGTACAAAGGGCCGTTTTTGATAACAAAGGTTATAGGTAAAGACCGGTATCTCATTGAAGACATACCTGGATCGAAACGTAAGCAACGACATTATACTTCAATTTTTGCATCAGATAAGTTGAAGCCATGGTGTGGTTTTCCCAATTTTGATGGTTTTGACGACGACGACGACGGAGCCGAGGGCGACTCCAGTAATCAGGATTGGCCGAATGTAAGGTCATCCTAAGAATACGAGCAATATAATATAAAGGCAAACTAATCTATGGTCAATATAATACAACGGTTAGGCTGACCCTACCTTAGTAATTAATCCTACGAAATACATCATATCTGCACATGAACGGAATAATAATCAATTGGCAACCCTTACTCAATGTCAGCGACAAAAGGGCAGTTTAGATTTGAACAACGCGCCGTGAACAACGTCGGTTCGGCAACGGGCAGAGAAATCATTCTAATACTCATTTTACTTTCAATAAATTAAACCATTTAATTAATTTCATTTAAACACACATATTTTCCTATATTTAACTTTAAACTTTAATAAACATGAATTGTTAGTTATAATGTGCTAATGTGCATAAATCGGCAGCGTTTTTATTTAATCGGAATCCAGAAAATCCTGACAACCCGAAAGATCTTGAATAAAGACTCTTTCACTCATCAGTTGTTTGCATCAGAGCGACAATTTTTGTGATAGTTATTAAAACTCTTTAAAGGTTGTCAAACGTTGTTTCTCGTTGTATATCCTTTAATTCTAGAGTTAAATTGATAAATAACGTGTACGAATTTGTTTAACGCATTTGTTTTGGTTACTCGACGTCTCCGTTCTCGTGTAGCCTACATACTGCGTTTTTTTTTAATTTGCTTACCGGGCTAAAGGTTAGCATGTTTAAAATACGTAAGTCGTTTTGTTCATCAAATTTAAGTAGATAACTCATCAGTTGTTTGCATCAGAGCGACAATTTTTGAGATAGTTATTAAAACTGTTTAAAGGTTGTCAAACGTTGTTTCTCGTTGTATATCCTTTAATTCTAGAGTTAAATTGATAAATAACGTGTACGAATTTGTTTAACGCATTTGTTTTGGTTACTCGACGTCTCCGTTCTCGTGTAGCCTACATATTGCGTTTTTTTTTTAATTTGCTTACCGGGCTAAAGGTTAGCATGCTTAAAATACGTAAGTCGTTTTGTTCAACAAATTTAAGTAGATAACTCATCAGTTGTTTTCATCAGAGCGACAATTTTTGAGATAGTTATTAAAACTGTTTAAAGGTTGTCAAACGTTGTTTCTCGTTGTATATCCTTTAATTCTAGAGTTAAATTGATAAATAACGTGTACGAATTTGTTTAACGCATTTGTTTTGGTTACTCGACATCTCCGTTCTCGTGTAGCCTACATATTGCGTTTTTTTTTTTAATTTGCTTACCGGGCTAAAGGTTAGCATGCTTAAAATACGTAAGTCGTTTTGTTCAACAAATTTAAGTAGATAACTCATCAGTTGTTTGCATCAGAGCGACAATTTTTGAGATAGTTATTAAAACTGTTTAAAGGTTGTCAAACGTTGTTTCTCGTTGTATATCCTTTAATTCTAGAGTTAAATTGATAAATAACGTGTACGAATTTGTTTAACGCATTTGTTTTGGTTACTCGACGTCTCTGTTCTCGTGTAGCCTACATATTGCGTTTTTTTTTAATTTGCTTACCGGGCTAAAGGTTAGCATGTTTAAAATACGTAAGTCGTTTTGTTCATCAAATTTAAGTAGATAACTCATCAGTTGTTTGCATCAGAGCGATAATTTTTGAGATAGTTATTAAAACTGTTTAAAGGTTGTCAAACGTTGTTTCTCGTTGTATATCCTTTAATTCTAGAGTTAAATTGATAAATAACGTGTACGAATTTGTTTAACGCATTTGTTTTGGTTACTCGACGTCTCCGTTCTCGTGTAGCCTACATATTGCGTTTTTTTTTAAATTTGCTTACCGGGCTAAAGGTTAGCATGTTTAAAATACGTAAGTCGTTTTGTTCATCATATTTAAGTAGATAACTCATCAGTTGTTTGCATCAGAGCGATAATTTTTGAGATAGTTATTAAAACTGTTTAAAGGTTGTCAAACGTTGTTTCTCGTTGTATATCCTTTAATTCTAGAGTTAAATTGATAAATAACGTGTACGAATTTGTTTAACGCATTTGTTTTGGTTACTCGTCGTCTCCGTTCTCGTGTAGCCTACATATTGCGTTTTTTTTTTTAATTTGCTTACCGGGCTAAAGGTTAGCATGTTTAAAATACGTAAGTCGTTTTGTTCAACAAATTTAAGTAGATAATTCATCACTTGTTTGCATCAGAGCGATAATTTTTGAGATAGTTATTAAAACTGTTTAAAGGTTGTCAAACGTTGTTTCTCGTTGTATATCCTTTAATTCTAGAGTTAAATTGATAAATAACGTGTACGAATTTGTTTCACGCATTTGTTTTGGTTACTCGACGTCTCCGTTCTCGTGTAGCCTACATATTGCGTTTTTTTTTTAATTTGCTTACCGGGCTAAAGGTTAGCATGCTTAAAATACGTAAGTCGTTTTGTTCAACAAATTTAAGTAGATAACTCATCAGTTGTTTGCATCAGAGCGACAATTTTTGAGATAGTTATTAAAACTGTTTAAAGGTTGTCAAACGTTGTTTCTCGTTGTATATCCTTTAATTCTAGAGTTAAATTGATAAATAACGTGTACGAATTTGTTTAACGCATTTGTTTTGGTTACTCGACGTCTCCGTTCTCGTGTAGCCTACATATTGCGTTTTTTTTTTAATTTGCTTACCGGGCTAAAGGTTAGCATGTTTAAAATACGTAAGTCGTTTTGTTCATCAAATTTAAGTAGATAACTCATCAGTTGTTTGCATCAGAGCGATAATTTTTGAGATAGTTATTAAAACTGTTTAAAGGTTGTCAAACGTTGTTTCTCGTTGTATATCCTTTAATTCTAGAGTTAAATTGATAAATAACGTGTACGAATTTGTTTAACGCATTTGTTTTGGTTACTCGACGTCTCCGTTCTCGTGTAGCCTACATATTGCGTTTTTTTTTTAATTTGCTTACCGGGCTAAACGTTAGCATGTTTAAAATACGTAAGTCGTTTTGTTCAACAAATTTAAGTAGATAACTCATCAGTTGTTTGCATCAGAGCGATAATTTTTGAGATAGTTATTAAAACTGTTTAAAGGTTGTCAAACGTTGTTTCTCGTTGTATATCCTTTAATTCTAGAGTTAAATTGATAAATAACGTGTACGAATTTGTTTAACGCATTTGTTTTGGTTACTCGACGTCTCCGTTCTCGTGTAGCCTACATATTGCGTTTTTTTTTTAATTTGCTTACCGGGCTAAAGGTTAGCATATTTAAAATACGTAAGTCGTTTTGTTCATCAAATTTAAGTAGATAACTCATCAGTTGTTTGCATCAGAGCGATAATTTTTGAGATAGTTATTAAAACTGTTTAAAGGTTGTCAAACGTTGTTTCTCGTTGTATATCCTTTAATTCTAGAGTTAAATTGATAAATAACGTGTACGAATTTGTTTAACGCATTTGTTTTGGTTACTCGACGTCTCCGTTCTCGTGTAGCCTACATATTGCGTTTTTTTTTTAATTTGCTTACCGGGCTAAAGGTTAGCATGTTTAAAATACGTAAGTCGTTTTGTTCATCATATTTAAGTAGATAACTCATCAGTTGTTTGCATCAGAGCGATAATTTTTGAGATAGTTATTAAAACTGTTTAAAGGTTGTCAAACGTTGTTTCTCGTTGTATATCCTTTAATTCTAGAGTTAAATTGATAAATAACGTGTACGAATTTGTTTAACGCATTTGTTTTGGTTACTCGACGTCTCCGTTCTCGTGTAGCCTACATATTGCGTTTTTTTTTTAAATTTGCTTACCGGGCTAAAGGTTAGCATGTTTAAAATACGTAAGTCGTTTTGTTCATAAAATTTAAGTAGATAACTCATCAGTTGTTTGCATCAGAGCGATAATTTTTGAGATAGTTATTAAAACTGTTTAAAAGTTGTCAAACGTTGTTTCTCGTTGTATATCGTTTAATCCTAGAGTTAAATTGATAAATAACGTGTACGAATTTGTTTAACGCATTTGTTTTGGTTACTCGACGTCTCCGTTCTCGTGTAGCCTACATATTGCGTTTTTTTTTTTAATTTGCTTACCGGGCTAAAGGTTAGCATGTTTAAAATACGTAAGTCGTTTTGTTCATCAAATTTAAGTAGATAACCCATCAGTTGTTTGCATCAGAGCGATAATTTTTGAGATAGTTATTAAAACTGTTTAAAGGTTGTCAAACGTTGTTTCTCGTTGTATATCCTTTAATTCTAGAGTTAAATTGATAAATAACGTGTACGAATTTGTTTAACGCATTTGTTTTGGTTACTCGACGTCTCCGTTCTCGTGTAGCCTACATATTGCGTTTTTTTTTTAATTTGCTTACCGGGCTAAAGGTTAGCATGTTGAAAATACGTAAGTCGTTTTGTTCATCATATTTAAGTAGATAACTCATCAGTTGTTTGCATCAGAACGATAATTTTTGAGATAGTTATTAAAACTGTTTAAAGGTTGTCAAACGTTGTTTCTCGTTGTATATCCTTTAATTCTAGAGTTAAATTGATAAATAACGTGTACGAATTTGTTTAACGCATTTGTTTTGGTTACTCGACGTCTCCGTTCTCGTGTAGCCTACATATTGCGTTTTTTTTTTTAATTTGCTTACCGGGCTAAAGGTTAGCATGTTTAAAATACGTACGTCGTTTTGTTCAACAAATTTAAGTAGATAACTCATCAGTTGTTTGCATCAGAGCGACAATTTTTGAGATAGTTATTAAAACTGTTTAAAGGTTGTCAAACGTTGTTTCTCGTTGTATATCCTTTAATTCTAGAGTTAAATTGATAAATAACGTGTACGAATTTGTTTAACGCATTTGTTTTGGTTACTCGACGTCTCCGTTCTCGTGTAGCCTACATATTGCGTTTTTTTTTTTAATTTGCTTACCGGGCTAAAGGTTAGCATGTTTAAAATACGTAAGTCGTTTTGTTCATCATATTTAAGTAGATAACTCATCAGTTGTTTGCATCACAGCGATAATTTTTGAGATAGTTATTAAAACTGTTTAAAGGTTGTCAAACGTTGTTTCTCGTTGTATATCCTTTAATTCTAGAGTTAAATTGATAAATAACGTGTACGAATTTGTTTAACGCATTTGTTTTGGTTACTCGACGTCTCCGTTCTCGTGTAGCCTACATATTGCGTTTTTTTTTTTAATTTGCTTACCGGGCTAAAGGTTAGCATGTTTAAAATACGTAAGTCGTTTTGTTCATCAAATTTAAGTAGATAACTCATCAGTTGTTTGCATCAGAGCGATAATTTTTGAGATAGTTATTAAAACTGTTTAAAGGTTGTCAAACGTTGTTTCTCGTTGTATATCCTTTAATTCTAGAGTTAAATTGATAAATAACGTGTACGAATTTGTTTAACGCATCTGTTTTGGTTACTCGACGTCTCCGTTCTCGTGTAGCCTACATATTGGGTTTTTTTTTAATTTGCTTACCGGGCTAAAGGTTAGCATGTTTAAAATACGTAAGTCGTTTTGTTCAGCAAATTTAAGTAGATAACTCATCAGTTGTTTGCATCAGAGCGACAATTTTTGAGATAGTTATTAAAACTGTTTAAAGGTTGTCAAACGTTGTTTCTCGTTGTATATCCTTTAATTCCAGAGTTAAATTGATAAATAACGTGTACGAATTTGGTTAACGCATTTGTTTTGGTTACTCGACGTCTCCGTTCTCGTGTAGCCTACATATTGCGTTTTTTTTTTTTAATTTGCTTACCAGGCTAAAGGTTAGCATGCTTAAAATACGTAAGTCGTTTTGTTCATCATATTTAAGTAGATAACTCATCAGTTGTTTGCATCAGAGCGATAATTTTTGAGATAGTTATTAAAACTGTTTAAAGATTGTTAAACGTTGTTTCTCGTTGTATATCCTTTAATTCTAGAGTTAAATTGATAAATAACGTGTACGAATTTGTTTAACGCATTTGTTTTGGTTACTCGACGTCTCCGTTCTCGTGTAGCCTACATATTGCGTTTTTTTTTAATTTGCTTACCGGGCTAAAGGTTAGCATGCTTAAAATACGTAAGTCGTTTTGTTCATCAAATTTAAGTAGATAACTCATCAGTTGTTTGCATCAGAGCGACAATTTTTGAGATAGTTATTAAAACTGTTTAAAGGTTGTCAAACGTTGTTTCTCGTTGTATATCCTTTAATTCTAGAGTTAAATTGATAAATAACGTGTACGAATTTCTTTAACGCATTTGTTTTGGTTATTCGACGTCTCCGTTCTCGTGTAGCCTACATATTGCGTTTTTTTTTTAATTTGCTTACCGGGCTAAAGGTTAGCATGCTTAAAATACGTAAGTCGTTTTGTTCAACAAATTTGAGTAGATAACTCATCAGTTGTTTGCATCAGAGCGACAATTTTTGAGATAGTTATTAAAACTGTTTAAAGGTTGTCAAACGTTGTTTCTCGTTGTATATCCTTTAATTCTAGAGTTAAATTGATAAATAACGTGTACGAATTTGTTTAACGCATTTGTTTTGGTTACTCGACGTCTCCGTTCTCGTGTAGCCTACATATTGCGTTTTTTTTTTAATTTGCTTACCGGGCTAAAGGTTAGCATGTTTAAAATACGTAACTCGTTTTGTTCATCAAATTTAAGTAGATAACTCATCAGTTGTTTGCATCAGAGCGACAATTTTTGAGATAGTTATTAAAACTGTTTAAAGGTTGTCAAACGTTGTTTCTCGTTGTATATCCTTTAATTCTAGAGTTAAATTGATAAATAACGTGTACGAATTTGTTTAACGCATTTGTTTTGGTTACTCGACGTCTCCGTTCTCGTGTAGCCTACATATTGCGTTTTTTTTTAATTTGCTTACCGGGCTAAAGGTTAGCATGTTTAAAATACGTAAGTCGTTTCGTTCATCAAATTTAAGTAGATAACTCATCAGTTGGTTGCATCAGAGCGATAATTTTTGAGATAGTTATTAAAACTGTTTAAAGGTTGTCAAACGTTGTTTCTCGTTGCATATCCTTTAATTCTAGAGTTAAATTGATAAATAACGTGTACGAATTTGTTTAACGCATTTGTTTTGGTTACTCGACGTCTCCGTTCTCGTGTAGCCTACATATTGCGTTTTTTTTTTTAATTTGCTTACCGGGCTAAAGGTTAGCATGTTTAAAATACGTAAGTCGTTTTGTTCATCATATTTAAGTAGATAACTCATCAGTTGTTTGCATCAGAGCGATAATTTTTGAGATAGTTATTAAAACTGTTTAAAGGTTGTCAAACGTTGTTTCTCGTTGTATATCCTTTAATTCTAGAGTTAAATTGATAAATAACGTGTACGAATTTGTTTAACGCATTTGTTTTGGTTACTCGACGTCTCCGTTCTCGTGTAGCCTACATATTGCGTTTTTTTTTTAATTTGCTTACCGGGCTAAAGGTTAGCATGTTTAAAATACGTAAGTCGTTTTGTTCATCAAATTTAAGTAGATAACTCATCAGTTGTTTGCATCAGAGCGATAATTTTTGAGATAGTTATTAAAACTGTTTAAAGGTTGTCAAACGTTGTTTCTCGTTGTATATCCTTTAATTCTAGAGTTAAATTGATAAATAACGTGTACGAATTTGTTTAACGCATCTGTTTTGGTTACTCGACGTCTCCGTTCTCGTGTAGCCTACATATTGCGTTTTTTTTTAATTTGCTTACCGGGCTAAAGGTTAGCATGTTTAAAATACGTAAGTCGTTTTGTTCAGCAAATTTAAGTAGATAACTCATCAGTTGTTTGCATCAGAGCGACAATTTTTGAGATAGTTATTAAAACTGTTTAAAGGTTGTCAAACGTTGTTTCTCGTTGTATATCCTTTAATTCCAGAGTTAAATTGATAAATAACGTGTACGAATTTGTTTAACGCATTTGTTTTGGTTACTCGACGTCTCCGTTCTCGTGTAGCCTACATATTGCGTTTTTTTTTTTAATTTGCTTACCAGGCTAAAGGTTAGCATGCTTAAAATACGTAAGTCGTTTTGTTCATCATATTTAAGTAGATAACTCATCAGTTGTTTGCATCAGAGCGATAATTTTTGAGATAGTTATTAAAACTGTTTAAAGGTTGTTAAACGTTGTTTCTCGTTGTATATCCTTTAATTCTAGAGTTAAATTGATAAACAACGTGTACGAATTTGTTTAACGCATTTGTTTTGGTTACTCGACGTCTCCGTTCTCGTGTAGCCTACATATTGCGTTTTTTTTTAATTTGCTTACCGGGCTAAAGGTTAGCATGCTTAAAATACGTAAGTCGTTTTGTTCATCAAATTTAAGTAGATAACTCATCAGTTGTTTGCATCAGAGCGACAATTTTTGAGATAGTTATTAAAACTGTTTAAAGGTTGTCAAACGTTGTTTCTCGTTGTATATCCTTTAATTCTAGAGTTAAATTGATAAATAACGTGTACGAATTTGTTTAACGCATTTGTTTTGGTTACTCGATGTCTCCGTTCTCGTGTAGCCTACATATTGCGTTTTTTTTTTAATTTGCTTACCGGGCTAAAGGTTAGCATGTTTAAAATACGTAAGTCGTTTCGTTCATCAAATTTAAGTAGATAACTCATCAGTTGGTTGCATCAGAGCGATAATTTTTGAGATAGTTATTAAAACTGTTTAAAGGTTGTCAAACGTTGTTTCTCGTTGTATATCCTTTAATTCTAGAGTTAAATTGATAAATAACGTGTACGAATTTGTTTAACGCATTTGTTTTGGTTACTCGACGTCTCCGTTCTCGTGTAGCCTACATATTGCGTTTTTTTTTTAATTTGCTTACCGGGCTAAAGGTTAGCATGTTTAAAATACGTAAGTCGTTTTGTTCATCATATTTAAGTAGATAACTCATCAGTTGTTTGCATCAGAGCGATAATTTTTGAGATAGTTATTAAAACTGTTTAAAGGTTGTCAAACGTTGTTTCTCGTTGTATATCCTTTAATTCTAGAGTTAAATTGATAAATAACGTGTACGAATTTGTTTAACGCATTTGTTTTGGTTACTCGACGTCTCCGTTCTCGTGTAGCCTACATATTGCGTTTTTTTTTTAATTTGCTTACCGGGCTAAAGGTTAGCATGTTTAAAATACGTAAGTCGTTTTGTTCATCAAATTTAAGTAGATAACTCATCAGTTGTTTGCATCAGAGCGATAATTTTTGAGATAGTTATTAAAACTGTTTAAAGGTTGTCAAACGTTGTTTCTCGTTGTATATCCTTTAATTCTAGAGTTAAATTGATAAACAACGTGTACGAATTTGTTTAACGCATCTGTTTTGGTTACTCGACGTCTCCGTTCTCGTGTAGCCTACATATTGCGTTTTTTTTTAATTTGCTTACCGGGCTAAAGGTTAGCATGTTTAAAATACGTAAGTCGTTTTGTTCAGCAAATTTAAGTAGATAACTCATCAGTTGTTTGCATCAGAGCGACAATTTTTGAGATAGTTATTAAAACTGTTTAAAGGTTGTCAAACGTTGTTTCTCGTTGTATATCCTTTAATTCCAGAGTTAAATTGATAAATAACGTGTACGAATTTGTTTAACGCATTTGTTTTGGTTACTCGACGTCTCCGTTCTCGTGTAGCCTACATATTGCGTTTTTTTTTTTAATTTGCTTACCAGGCTAAAGGTTAGCATGCTTAAAATACGTAAGTCGTTTTGTTCATCATATTTAAGTAGATAACTCATCAGTTGTTTGCATCAGAGCGATAATTTTTGAGATAGTTATTAAAACTGTTTAAAGGTTGTTAAACGTTGTTTCTCGTTGTATATCCTTTAATTCTAGAGTTAAATTGATAAATAACGTGTACGAATTTGTTTAACGCATTTGTTTTGGTTACTCGACGTCTCCGTTCTCGTGTAGCCTACATATTGCGTTTTTTTTTAATTTGCTTACCGGGCTAAAGGTTAGCATGCTTAAAATACGTAAGTCGTTTTGTTCATCAAATTTAAGTAGATAACTCATCAGTTGTTTGCATCAGAGCGACAATTTTTGAGATAGTTATTAAAACTGTTTAAAGGTTGTCAAACGTTGTTTCTCGTTGTATATCCTTTAATTCTAGAGTTAAATTGATAAATAACGTGTACGAATTTCTTTAATGCATTTGTTTTGGTTATTCGACGTCTCCGTTCTCGTGTAGCCTACATATTGCGTTTTTTTTTTAATTTGCTTACCGGGCTAAAGGTTAGCATGCTTAAAATACGTAAGTCGTTTTGTTCAACAAATTTGAGTAGATAACTCATCAGTTGTTTGCATCAGAGCGACAATTTTTGAGATAGTTATTAAAACTGTTTAAAGGTTGTCAAACGTTGTTTCTCGTTGTATATCCTTTAATTCTAGAGTTAAATTGATAAATAACGTGTACGAATTTGTTTAACGCATTTGTTTTGGTTACTCGACGTCTCCGTTCTCGTGTAGCCTACATATTGCGTTTTTTATTTAATTTGCTTACCGGGCTAAAGGTTAGCATGTTTAAAATACGTAACTCGTTTTGTTCATCAAATTTAAGTAGATAACTCATCAGTTGTTTGCATCAGAGCGACAATTTTTGAGATAGTTATTAAAACTGTTTATAGGTTGTCAAACGTTGTTTCTCGTTGTATATCCTTTAATTCTAGAGTTAAATTGATAAATAACGTGTACGAATTTGTTTAACGCATTTGTTTTGATTACTCGACGTCTCCGTTCTCGTGTAGCCTACATATTGCGTTTTTTTTTTAATTTGCTTACCGGGCTAAAGGTTAGCATGTTTAAAATACGTAAGTCGTTTCGTTCATCAAATTTAAGTAGATAACTCATCAGTTGGATGCATCAGAGCGATAATTTTTGAGATAGTTATTAAAACTGTTTAAAGGTTGTCAAACGTTGTTTCTCGTTGTATATCCTTTAATTCTAGAGTTAAATTGATAAATAACGTGTACGAATTTGTTTAACGCATTTGTTTTGGTTACTCGACGTCTCCGTTCTCGTGTAGCCTACATATTGCGTTTTTTTTTTAATTTGCTTACCGGGCTAAAGGTTAGCATGTTTAAAATACGTAAGTCGTTTTGTTCATCATATTTAAGTAGATAACTCATCAGTTGTTTGCATCAGAGCGATAATTTTTGAGATAGTTATTAAAACTGTTTAAAGGTTGTCAAACGTTGTTTCTCGTTGTATATCCTTTAATTCTAGAGTTAAATTGATAAATAACGTGTACGAATTTGTTTAACGCATTTGTTTTGGTTACTCGACGTCTCCGTTCTCGTGTAGCCTACATATTGCGTTTTTTTTTTAATTTGCTTACCGGGCTAAAGGTTAGCATGTTTAAAATACGTAAGTCGTTTTGTTCATCAAATTTAAGTAGATAACTCATCAGTTGTTTGCATCAGAGCGATAATTTTTGAGATAGTTATTAAAACTGTTTAAAGGTTGTCAAACGTTGTTTCTCGTTGTATATCCTTTAATTCTAGAGTTAAATTGATAAATAACGTGTAAGAATTTGCTTAACGCATTTGTTTTGGTTACTCGACGTCTCCGTTCTCGTGTAGCCTACATATTGCGTTTTTTTTTAAATTTGCTTACCGGGCTAAAGGTTAGCATGTTTAAAATACGTAAGTCGTTTTGTTCATCAAATTTAAGTAGATAACTCATCAGTTGTTTGCATCAGAGCGACAATTTTTGAGATAGTTATTAAAACTGTTTAAAGGTTGTCAAACGTTGTTTCTCGTTGTATATCCTTTAATTCTAGAGTTAAATTGATAAATAACGTGTTCGAATTTGTTTAACGCATTTGTTTTGTTTACTCGACGTCTCCGTTCTCGTGTAGCCTACATATTGCGTTTTTTTTTTAATTTGCTTACCGGGCTAAAGGTTAGCATGTTTAAAATACGTAAGTCGTTTTGTTCATCATATTTAAGTAGATAACTCATCAGTTGTTTGCATCAGAGCGACAATTTTTGAGATAGTTATTAAAACTGTTTAAAGGTTGTCAAACGTTGTTTCTCGTTGTATATCCTTTAATTCTAGAGTTAAATTGATAAATAACTTGTACGAATTTGTTTAACGCATTTGTTTTGGTTACTCGACGTCTCCGTTCTCGTGTAGCCTACATATTGCGTTTTTTTTTTAATTTGCTTACCGGGCTAAAGGTTAGCATGTTTAAAATACGTAAGTCGTTTTGTTCATCATATTTAAGTAGATAACTCATCAGTTGTTTGCATCAGAGCGATAATTTTTGAGATAGTTATTAAAACTGTTTAAAGGTTGTCAAACGTTGTTTCTCGTTGTATATCCTTTAATTCTAGAGTAAAATTGATAAATAACGTGTACGAATTTGTTTAACGCATTTGTTTTGGTTACTCGACGTCTCCGTTCTCGTGTAGCCTACATATTGCGTTTTTTTTTTTTAATTTGCTTACCGGGCTAAAGGTTAGCATGTTTAAAATACGTAAGTCGTTTTGTTCATCATATTTAAGTAGATAACTCATCAGTTGTTTGCATCAGAGCGATAATTTTTGAGATAGTTATTAAAACTGTTTAAAGGTTGTCAAACGTTGTTTCTCGTTGTATATCCTTTAATTCGAGAGTTAAATTGATAAATAACGTGTACGAATTTGTTTAACGCATTTGTTTTGGTTGCTCGACGTCTCCGTTCTCGTGTAGCCTACATATTGCGTTTTTTTTTAATTTGCTTACCGGGCTAAAGGTTAGCATGTTTAAAATACGTAAGTCGTTTTGTTCATCAAATTTAAGTAGATAACTCATCAGTTGTTTGCATCAGAGCGATAATTTTTGAGATAGTTATTAAAACTGTTTAAAGGTTATCAAACGTTGTTTCTCGTTGTATATCCTTTAATTCTAGAGTTAAATTGATAAATAACGTGTACGAATTTGTTTAACGCATTTGTTTTGGTTACTCGACGTCTCCGTTCTCGTGTAGCCTACATATTGCGTTTTTTTTTAATTTGCTTACCGGGCTAAAGGTTAGCATGTTTAAAATACGTAAGTCGTTTTGTTCAACAAATTTGAGTAGATAACTCATCAGTTGTTTGCATCAGAGCGACAATTTTTGAGATAGTTATTAAAACTGTTTAAAGGTTGTCAAACGTGTTTCTCGTTGTATATCCTTTAATTCTAGAGTTAAATTGATAAATAACGTGTACGAATTTGTTTAACGCATTTGTTTTGGTTACTCGACGTCTCCGTTCTCGTGTAGCCTACATATTGCGTTTTTTTTTTAATTTGCTTACCGGGCTAAAGGTTAGCATGTTTAAAATACGTAAGTCGTTTTGTTCATCAAATTTAAGTAGATAACTCATCAGTTGTTTGCATCAGAGCGATAATTTTTGAGATAGATATTAAAACTGTTTAAAGGTTGTCAAACGTTGTTTCTCGTTGTATATCCTTTAATTCTAGAGTTAAATTGATAAATAACGTGTACGAATTTGTTTAACGCATTTGTTTTGGTTACTCGACGTCTCCGTTCTCGTGTAGCCTACATATTGCGTTTTTTTTTTAATTTGTTTACCGGGCTAAAGGTTAGCATGTTTAAAATACGTAAGTCGTTTTGTTCATCAAATTTAAGTAGATAACTCATCAGTCGTTTGCATCAGACCGATAATTTTTGAGATAGTTATTAAAACTGTTTAAAGGTTGTCAAACGTTGTTTCTCGTTGTATATCCTTTAATTCTAGAGTTAAATTGATAAATAACGTGTACGAATTTGTTTAACGCATTTGGTTTGGTTACTCGACGTCTCCGTTCTCGTGTAGCCTACATATTGCGTTTTTTTTTTTTAATTTGCTTACCGGGCTAAAGGTTAGCATGTTTAAAATACGTAAGTCGTTTTGTTCATCATATTTAAGTAGATAACTCATCAGTTGTTTGCATCAGAGCGATAATTTTTGAGATAGTTATTAAAACTGTTTAAAGGTTGTCAAACGTTGTTTCTCGTTGTATATCCTTTAATTCTAGAGTTAAATTGATAAATAACGTGTACGAATTTGTTTAACGCATTTGTTTTAGTTACTCGACGTCTCCGTTCTCGTGTAGCCTACATATTGCGTTTTTTTTTTAATTTGCTTACCGGGCTAAAGAAGAGCATGCTTAAAATACGTAAGTCGTTTTGTTCAACAAATTTGAGTAGATAACTCAGCAGTTGTTTGCATCAGAGCGACAATTTTTGAGATAGTTATTAAAACTGTTTAAAGGTTGTCAAACGTTGTTTCTCGTTGTATATCCTTTAATTCTAGAGTTAAATTGATAAATAACGTGTACGAATTTGTTTAACGCATTTGTTTTGGTTACTCGACGTCTCCGTTCTCGTGTAGCCTACATATTGCGTTATTTTTTTAATTTGCTTACCGGGCTAAAGGTTAGCATGTTTAAAATACGTAAGTCGTTTTGTTCATCAAATTTAAGTAGATAACTCATCAGTTGTTTGCATCAGAGCGACAATTTTTGAGATAGTTATTAAAACTGTTTAAAGGTTGTCAAACGTTGTTTCTCGTTGTATATCCTTTAATTCTAGAGTTAAATTGATAAATAACGTGTACGAATTTGTTTAACGCATTTGTTTTGGTTACTTGACGTCTCCGTTCTCGTGTAGCCCACATATTGCGTTTTTTTTTTAATTTGCTTACCGGGCTAAAGGTTAGCATGCTTAAAATACGTAAGACGTTTTGTTCAACAAATTTAAGTAGATAACTCATCAGTTGTTTGCATCAGAGCGACAATTTTTGAGATAGTTATTAAAACTGTTTAAAGGTTGTCAAACGTTGTTTCTCGTTGTATATCCTTTAATTCTAGAGTTAAATTGATAAATAACGTGTACGAATTTGTTTAACGCATTTGTTTTGGTTACTCGACGTCTCCGTTCTCGTGTAGCCTACATATTGCGTTTTTTTTTTTTAATTTGCTTACCGGGCTAAAGGTTAGCATGTTTAAAATACGTAAGTCGTTTTGTTCATCAAATTTAAGTAGATAACTCATCAGTTGTTTGCATCAGAGCGACAATTTTTGAGATAGTTATTAAAACTGTTTAAAGGTTGTCAAACGTTGTTTCTCGTTGTATATCCTTAAATTCTAGAGTTAAATTGATAAATAACGTGTACGAATTTGTTTAACGCATTTGTTTTGGTTACTCGACGTCTCCGTTCTCGTGTAGCCTACATATTGCGTTTTTTTTTTAATTTGCTTACCGGGCTAAAGGTTAGCATGTTTAAAATACGTAAGTCGTTTTGTTCATCAAATTTAAGTAGATAACTCATCAGTTGTTTGCATCAGGCGATAATTTTTGAGATAGTTATTAAAACTGTTTAAAGGTTGTCAAACGTTGTTTCTCGTTGTATATCCTTTAATTCTAGAGTTAAATTGATAAATATCGTGTACGAATTTGTTTAACGCATTTGTTTTGGTTACTCGACGTCTCCGTTCTCGTGTAGCCCACATATTGCGTTTTTTTTTTAATTTGCTTACCGGGCTAAAGGTTAGCAAGCTTAAAATACGTAAGCCGTTTTGTTCAACAAATTTAAGTAGATAACTCATCAGTTGTTTGCATCAGAGCGACAATTTTTGAGATAGTTATTAAAACTGTTTAAAGGTTGTCAAACGTTGTTTCTCGTTGTATATCCTTTAATTCTAGAGTTAAATTGATAAATAACGTGTACGAATTTGTTTAACGCATTTGTTTTGGTTACTCGACGTCTCCGTTCTCGTGTAGCCTACATATTGCGTTTTTTTTTTAATTTGCTTGCCGGGCTAAAGGTTAGCATGTTTAAAATACGTAAGTCGTTTTGTTCATCAAATTTAAGTAGATAACTCATCAGTTGTTTGCATCAGGCGATAATTTTTGAGATAGTTATTAAAACTGTTTAAAGGTTGTCAAACGTTGTTTCTCGTTGTATATCCTTTAATTCTAGAGTTAAATTGATAAATAACGTGTACGAATTTGTTTAACGCATTTGTTTTGGTTACTCGACGTCTCCGTTCTCGTGTAGCCCACAAACTGCGTTTTTTTTAATTTGCTTACCGGGCTAAAGGTTAGCATGCTTAAAATACGTAAGTCGTTTTGTTCAACAAATTTAAGTAGATAACTCATCAGTTGTTTGCATCAGAGCGACAATTTTTGAGATAGTTATTAAAACTGTTTAAAGGTTGTCAAACGTTGTTTCTCGTTGTATATCCTTTAATTCTAGAGTTAAATTGATAAATAACGTGTACGAATTTGTTTAACGCATTTGTTTTGGTTACTCGACGTCTCCGTTCTCGTGTAGCCTACATATTGCGTTTTTTTTTTAATTTGCTTGCCGGGCTAAAGGTTAGCATGTTTAAAATACGTAAGTCGTTTTGTTCATCAAATTTAAGTAGATAACTCATCAGTTGTTTGCATCAGAGCGATAATTTTTTAGATAGTTATTAAAACTGTTTAAAGGTTGTCAAACGTTGTTTCTCGTTGTATATCCTTTAATTCTAGAGTTAAATTGATAAATAACGTTTACGAATTTGTTTAACGCATTTGTTTTGGTTACTCGACGTCTCCGTTCTCGTGTAGCCTACATATTGCGTTTTTTTTTTAATTTGCTTACCGGGCTAAAGGTTAGCATGTTTAAAATACGTAAGTCGTTTTGTTCATCAAATTTAAGTAGATAACTCATCAGTTGTTTGCATCAGAGCGATAATTTTTGAGATAGTTATTAAAACTGTTTAAAGGTTGTCAAACGTTGTTTCTCGTTGTATATCCTTTAATTCTAGAGTTAAATTGATAAATAACGTGTACGAATTTGTTTAACGCATTTGTTTTGGTTACTCGACGTCTCCGTTCTCGTGTAGCCTACATATTGCGTTTTTTTTTTAATTTGCTTACCGGGCTAAAGGTTAGCATGTTTAAAATACGTAAGTCGTTTTGTTCAACAAATTTGAGTAGATAACTCAGCAGTTGTTTGCATCAGAGCGACAATTTTTGAGATAGTTATTAAAACTGTTTAAAGGTTGTCAAACGTTGTTTCTCGTTGTATATCCTTTAATTCTAGAGTTAAATTGATAAATAACGTGTACGAATTTGTTTAACGCATTTGTTTTGGTTACTCGACGTCTCCGTTATCGTGTAGCCCACATATTGCGTTTTTTTTTTAATTTGCTTACCGGGCTAAAGGTTAGCATGTTTAAAATACGTAAGTCGTTTTGTTCATCATATTTAAGTAGATAACTCATCAGTTGTTTGCATCAGAGCGATAATTTTTGAGATAGTTATTAAAACTGTTTAAAGGTTGTCAAACGTTGTTTCTCGTTGTATATCCTTTAATTCTAGAGTTAAATTGATAAATAACGTGTACGAATTTGTTTAACGCATTTGTTTTGGTTACTCGACGTCTCCGTTCTCGTGTAGCCTACATATTGCGTTTTTTTTTTAATTTGCTTACCGGGCTAAAGGTTAGCATGTTTAAAATACGTAAGTCGTTTTGTTCAACAAATTTGAGTAGATAACTCATCAGTTGTTTGCATCAGAGCGATAATTTTTGAGATAGTTATTAAAACTGTTTAAAGGTTGTCAAACGTTGTTTCTCGTTGTATATCCTTTAATTCTAGAGTTAAATTGATAAATAACGTGTACGAATTTGTTTAACGCATTTGTTTTGGTTACTCGACGTCTCCGTTCTCGTGTAGCCCACATATTGCGTTTTTTTTTTAATTTGCTTACCGGGCTAAAGGTTAGCATGTTTAAAATACGTAAGTCGTTTTGTTCATCATATTTAAGTAGATAACTCATCAGTTGTTTGCATCAGAGCGATAATTTTTGAGATAGTTATTAAAACTGTTTAAAGGTTGTCAAACGTTGTTTCTCGTTGTATATCCTTTAATTCTAGAGTTAAATTGATAAATAACGTGTACGAATTTGTTTAACGCATTTGTTTTGGTTACTCGACGTCTCCGTTCTCGTGTAGCCTACATATTGCGTTTTTTTTTTAATTTGCTTACCGGGCTAAAGGTTAGCATGTTTAAAATACGTAAGTCGTTTTGTTCATCATATTTAAGTAGATAACTCATCAGTTGTTTGCATCAGAGCGATAATTTTTGAGATAATTATTAAAACGGTTTAAAGGTTGTCAAACGTTGTTTCTCGTTGTATATCCTTTAATTCTAGAGTTAAATTGATAAATAACGTGTACGAATTTGTTTAACGCATTTGTTTTGGTTACTCGACGTCTCCGTTCTCGTGTAGCCTACATATTGCGTTTTTTTTTTTAATTTGCTTACCGGGCTAAAGGTTAGCATGTTTAAAATACGTAAGTCGTTTTGTTCATCATATTTAAGTAGATAACTCATCAGTTGTTTGCATCAGAGCGATAATTTTTGAGATAGTTATTAAAACTGTTTAAAGGTTGTCAAACGTTGTTTCTCGTTGTATATCCTTTAATTATAGAGTTAAATTGATAAATAACGTGTACGAATTTGTTTAACGCATTTGTTTTGGTTAATCGACGTCTCCGTTCTCGTGTAGCCTACATATTGCGTTTTTTTTTAATTTGCTTACCGGGCTAAAGGTTAGCATGTTTAAAATACGTAAGTCGTTTTGTTCATCATATTTAAGTAGATAACTCATCAGTTGTTTGCATCAGAGCGATAATTTTTGAGATAGTTATTAAAACTGTTTAAAGGTTGTCAAACGTTGTTTCTCGTTGTATATCCTTTAATTCTAGAGTTAAATTGATAAATAACGTGTACGAATTTGTTTAACGCATTTGTTTTGGTTACTCGACGTCTCCGTTCTCGTGTAGCCTACATATTGCGTTTTTTTTTTAATTTGCTTACCGGGCTAAAGGTTAGCATGTTTAAAATACGTAAGTCGTTTTGTTCAACAAATTTAAGTAGATAACTCATCAGTTGTTTGCATCAGAGCGATAATTTTTGAGATAGTTATTAAAACTGTTTAAAGGTTGTCAAACGTTGTTTCTCGTTGTATATCCTTTAATTCTAGAGTTAAATTGATAAATAACGTGTACGAATTTGTTTAACGCATTTGTTTTGGTTACTCGACGTCTCCGTTCTCGTGTAGCCTACATATTGCATTTTTTTTTTAATTTGCTTACCGGGCTAAAGGTTAGCATGTTTAAAATACGTAAGTCGTTTTGTTCATCATATTTAAGTAGATAACTCATCAGTTGTTTGCATCAGAGCGACAATTTTTGAGATAGTTATTAAAACTGTTTAAAGGTTGTCAAACGTTGTTTCTCGTTGTATATCCTTTAATTCTAGAGTTAAATTGATAAATAACGTGTACGAATTTGTTTAACGCATTTGTTTTGGTTACTCGACGTCTCCGTTCTCGTGTAGCCTACATATTGCGTTTTTTTTTTAATTTGCTTACCGGGCTAAAGGTTAGCATGTTTAAAATACGTAAGTCGTTTTGTTCAACAAATTTAAGTAGACAGCTCATCAGTTGTTTGCATCAGAGCGACAATTTTTGAGATAGTTATTAAAACTGTTTAAAGGTTGTCAAACGTTGTTTCTCGTTGTATATCCTTTAATTCTAGAGTTAAATTGATAAATAACGTGTACGAATTTGTTTAACGCATTTGTTTTGGTTACTCGACGTTTCCGTTCTCGTGTAGCCTACATATTGCTTTTTTTTTTTTTAATTTGCTTGCCGGGCTAAAGGTTAGCATGTTTAAAATACGTAAGTCGTTTTGTTCATCAAATTTAAGTAGATAACTCATCAGTTGTTTGCATCAGAGCGATAATTTTTGCGATAGTTATTAAAACTGTTTAAAGGTTGTCAAACGTTGTTTCTCGTTGTATATCCTTTAATTCTAGAGTTAAATTGATAAATAACGTTTACGAATTTGTTTAACGCATTTGTTTTGGTTACTCGACGTCTCCGTTCTCGTGTAGCCTACATATTGCGTTTTTTTTTTTAATTTGCTTACCGGGCTAAAGGTTAGCATGTTTAAAATACGTAAGTCGTTTTGTTCATCAAATTTAAGTAGATAACTCATCAGTTGTTTGCATCAGAGCGATAATTTTTGAGATAGTTATTAAAACTGTTTAAAGGTTGTCAAACGTTGTTTCTCGTTGTATATCCTTTAATTCTAGAGTTAAATTGATAAATAACGTGTACGAATTTGTTTAACGCATTTGTTTTGGTTACTCGACGTCTCCGTTCTCGTGTAGCCTACATATTGCGTTTTTTTTTAATTTGCTTACCGGGCTAAAGGTTAGCATGTTTAAAATACGTAAGTCGTTTTGTTCAACAAATTTGAGTAGATAACTCAGCAGTTGTTTGCATCAGAGCGACAATTTTTGAGATAGTTATTAAAACTGTTTAAAGGTTGTCAAACGTTGTTTCTCGTTGTATATCCTTTAATTCTAGAGTTAAATTGATAAATAACGTGTACGAATTTGTTTAACGCATTTGTTTTGGTTACTCGACGTCTCCGTTATCGTGTAGCCCACATATTGCGTTTTTTTTTTAATTTGCTTACCGGGCTAAAGGTTAGCATGTTTAAAATACGTAAGTCGTTTTGTTCATCATATTTAAGTAGATAACTCATCAGTTGTTTGCATCAGAGCGATAATTTTTGAGATAGTTATTAAAACTGTTTAAAGGTTGTCAAACGTTGTTTCTCGTTGCATATCCTTTAATTCTAGAGTTAAATTGATAAATAACGTGTACGAATTTGTTTAACGCATTTGTTTTGGTTACTCGACGTCTCCGTTCTCGTGTAGCCTACATATTGCGTTTTTTTTTTACTTGCTTACCGGGCTAAAGGTTAGCATGTTTAAAATACGTAAGTCGTTTTGTTCAACAAATTTGAGTAGATAACTCATCAGTTGTTTGCATCAGAGCGATAATTTTTGAGATAGTTATTAAAACTGTTTAAAGGTTGTCAAACGTTGTTTCTCGTTGTATATCCTTTAATTCTAGAGTTAAATTGATAAATAACGTGTACGAATTTGTTTAACGCATTTGTTTTGGTTACTCGACGTCTCCGTTCTCGTGTAGCCAACATATTGCGTTTTTTTTTTAATTTGCTTACCGGGCTAAAGGTTAGCATGTTTAAAATACGTAAGTCGTTTTGTTCATCATATTTAAGTAGATAACTCATCAGTTGTTTGCATCAGAGCGATAATTTTTGAGATAGTTATTAAAACTGTTTAAAAGTTGTCAAACGTTGTTTCTCGTTGTATATCCTTTAATTCTAGAGTTAAATTGATAAATAACGTGTACGAATTTGTTTAACGCATTTGTTTTGGTTACTCGACGTCTCCGTTCTCGTGTAGCCTACATATTGCGTTTTTTTTTTAATTTGCTTACCGGGCTAAAGGTTAGCATGTTTAAAATACGTAAGTCGTTTTGTTCATCATATTTAAGTAGATAACTCATCAGTTGTTTGCATCAGAGCGATAATTTTTGAGATAATTATTAAAACGGTTTAAAGGTTGTCAAACGTTGTTTCTCGTTGTGTATCCTTTAATTCTAGAGTTAAATTGATAAATAACGTGTACGAATTTGTTTAACGCATTTGTTTTGGTTACTCGACGTCTACGTTCTCGTGTAGCCTACATATTGCGTTTTTTTTTTAATTTGCTTACCGGGCTAAAGGTTAGCATGTTTAAAATACGTAAGTCGTTTTGTTCATCATATTTAAGTAGATAACTCATCAGTTGTTTGCATCAGAGCGATAATTTTTGAGATAGTTACTAAAACTGTTTAAAGGTTGTCAAACGTTGTTTCTCGTTGTATATCCTTTAATTATAGAGTTAAATTGATAAATAACGTGTACGAATTTGTTTAACGCATTTGTTTTGGTTACTCGACGTCTCCGTTCTCGTGTAGCCTACATATTGCGTTTTTTTTTAATTTGCTTACCGGGCTAAAGGTTAGCATGTTTAAAATACGTAAGTCGTTTTGTTCATCATATCTGAGTAGATAACTCATCAGTTGTTTGCATCAGAGCGATAATTTTTGAGATAGTTATTAAAATTGTTTAAAGGTTGTCAAACGTTGTTTCTCGTTGTATATCCTTTAATTATAGAGTTAAATTGATAAATAACGTGTACGAATTTGTTTAACGCATTTGTTTTGGTTACTCGACGTCAGCGATAATTTTTGAGATAGTTATTAAAACTGTTTAAAGGTTGTCAAACGTTGTTTCTCGTTGTATATCCTTTAATTCTAGAGTTAAATTGATAAATAACGTGTACGAATTTGTTTAACGCATTTGTTTTGGTTACTCGACGTCTCCGTTCTCGTGTAGCCTACATGTTGCGTTTTTTTTTTAATTTGCTTACCGGGCTAAAGGTTAGCATGTTTAAAATACGTAAGTCGTTTTGTTCAACAAATTTAAGTAGATAACTCATCAGTTGTTTGCATCAGAGCGATCATTTTTGAGATAGTTATTAAAACTGTTTAAAGGTTGTCAAACGTTGTTTGTCGTTGTATATCCTTTAATTCTAGAGTTAAATTGATAAATAACGTGTACGAATTTGTTTAACGCATTTGTTTTGGTTACTCGACGTCTCCGTTCTCGTGTAGGCTACATATTGCGTTTTTTTTTTAATTTGCTTACCGGGCTAAAGGTTAGCATGTTTAAAATACGTAAGTCGTTTTGTTCATCATATTTATGTAGATAACTCATCAGTTGTTTGCATCAGAGCGATAATTTTTGAGATAGTTATTAAAACTGTTTAAAGGTTGTCAAACGTTGTTTCTCGTTGTATATCCTTTAATTCTAGAGTTAAATTGATAAATAACGTGTACGAATTTGTTTAACGCATTTGTTTTGGTTACTCGACGTCTCCGTTCTCGTGTAGCCTACATATTGCGTTTTTTTTTTAATTTGCTTACCGGGCTAAAGGTTAGCATGTTTAAAATACGTAAGTCGTTTTGTTCATCATATTTAAGTAGATAACTCATCAGTTGTTTGCATCAGAGCGATAATTTTTGAGATAGTTATTAAAACTGTTTAAAGGTTGTCAAACGTTGTTTCTCGTTGTATATCCTTTAATTCTAGAGTTAAATTGATAAATAACGTGTACGAATTTGTTTAACGCATTTGTTTTGGTTACTCGACGTCTCCGTTCTCGTGTAGCCTACATATTGCGTTTTTTTTTTAATTTGCTTACCGGGCTAAAGGTTAGCATGTTTAAAATACGTAAGTCGTTTTGTTCATCAAATTTGAGTAGATAACTCATCAGTTGTTTGCATCAGAGCGATAATTTTTGAGATAGTTATTAAAACTGTTTAAAGGTTGTCAAACGTTGTTTCTCGTTGTATATCCTTTAATTCTAGAGTTAAATTGATAAATAACGTGTACGAATTTGTTTAACGCATTTGTTTTGGTTACTCGACGTCTCCGTTCTCGTGTAGCCTACATATTGCGTTTTTTTTTTAATTTGCTTACCGGGCTAAAGGTTAGCATGTTTAAAATACGTAAGTCGTTTTGTTCATCAAAGTTAAGTAGATAACTCATCAGTTGTTTGCATCAGAGCGATAATTTTTGAGATAGTTATTAAAACTGTTTAAAGGTTGTCAAACGTTGTTTCTCGTTGTATATCCTTTAATTCTATAGTTAAGTTGATAAATAGCGTGTACGAATTTGTTTAACGCATTTGTTTTGGTTACTCGACGTCTCCGTTCTCGTGTAGCCTACATATTGCGTTTTTTTTTTAATTTGCTTACCGGGCTAAAGGTTAGCATGTTTAAAATACGTAAGTCGTTTTGTTCATCATATTTAAGTAGATAACTCATCAGTTGTTTGCATCAGAGCGATAATTTTTGAGATAGTTATTAAAACTGTTTAAAGGTTGTCAAACGTTGTTTCTCGTTGTATATCCTTTAATTCTAGAGTTAAATTGATAAATAACGTGTACGAATTTGTTTAACGCATTTGTTTTGGTTACTCGACGTCTCCGTTCTCGTGTAGCCTACATATTGCGTTTTTTTTTTAATTTGCTTACCGGGCTAAAGGTTAGCATGTTTAAAATACGTAAGTCGTTTTGTTCATCATATTTAAGTAGATAACTCATCAGTTGTTTGCATCAGAGCGATAATTTTTGAGATAGTTATTAAAACTGTTTAAAGGTTGTCAAACGTTGTTTCTCGTTGTATATCCTTTAATTCTAGAGTTAAATTGATAAATAACGTGTACGAATTTGTTTAACGCATTTGTTTTGGTTACTCGACGTCTCCGTTCTCGTGTAGCCTACATATTGCGTTTTTTTTTTAATTTGCTTACCGGGCTAAAGGTTAGCATGTTTAAAATACGTAAGTCGTTTTGTTCATCAAATTTAAGTAGATAACTCATCAGTTGTTTGCATCAGAGCGATAATTTTTTAGATAGTTATTAAAACTGTTTAAAGGTTGTCAAACGTTGTTTCTCGTTGTATATCCTTTAATTCTAGAGTTAAATTGATAAATAACGTGTACGAATTTGTTTAACGCATTTGTTTTGGTTACTCGACGTCTCCGTTCTCGTGTAGCCTACATATTGCGTTTTTTTTTTAATTTGCTTACCGGGCTAAAGGTTAGCATGTTTAAAATACGTAAGTCGTTTTGTTCAACAAATTTGAGTAGATAACTCATCAGTTGTTTGCATCAGAGCGACAATTTTTGAGATAGTTATTAAAACTGTTGAAAGGTTGTCAAACGTTGTTTCTCGTTGTATATCCTTTAATTCTAGAGTTAAATTGATAAATAACGTGTACGAATTTGTTTAACGCATTTGTTTTGGTTACTCGACGTCTCCGTTCTCGTGTAGCCTACATATTGCGTTTTTTTTTTAATTTGCTTACCGGGCTAAAGGTTAGCATGTTTAAAATACGTAAGTCGTTTTGTTCAACAAATTTAAGTAGATAACTCATCAGTTGTTTGCATCAGCGCGACAATTTTTGAGATAGTTATTAAAACTGTTTAAAGGTTGTCAAACGTTGTTTCTCGTTGTATATCCTTTAATTTTAGAGTTAAATTGATAAATAACGTGTACGAATTTGTTTAACGCATTTGTTTTGGTTACTCGACGTCTCCGTTCTCGTGTAGCCTACATATTGCGTTTTTTTTTTAATTTGCTTACCGGGCTAAAGGTTAGCATGTTTAAAATACGTAAGTCGTTTTGTTCATCAAATTTAAGTAGATAACTCATCAGTTGTTTGCATCAGAGCGATAATTTTTGAGATAGTTATTAAAACTGTTTAAAGGTTGTCAAACGTTGTTTCTCGTTGTATATCCTTTAATTCTAGAGTTAAATTGATAAATAACGTGTACGAATTTGTTTAACGCATTTGTTTTGGTTACTCGACGTCTCCGTTCTCGTGTAGCCTACATATTGCGTTTTTTTTTTAATTTGCTTACCGGGCTAAAGGTTAGCATGTTTAAAATACGTAAGTCGTTTTGTTCATCAAATTTAAGTAGATAACTCATCAGTTGTTTGCATCAGAGCGATAATTTTTGAGATAGTTATTAAAACTGTTTAAAGGTTGTCAAACGTTGTTTCTCGTTGTATATCCTTTAATTCTAGAGTTAAATTGATAAATAACGTGTACGAATTTGTTTAACGCATTTGTTTTGGTTACTCGACGTCTCCGTTCTCGTGTAGCCTACATATTGCGTTTTTTTTTTAATTTGCTTACCGGGCTAAAGGTTAGCATGTTTAAAATACGTAAGTCGTTTTGTTCATCATATTTAAGTAGATAACTCATCAGTTGTTTGCATCAGAGCGATAATTTTTGAGATAGTTATTAAAACTGTTTAAAGGTTGTCAAACGTTGTTTCTCGTTGTATATCCTTTAATTCTAGAGTTAAATTGATAAATAACGTATACGAATTTGTTTAACGCATTTGGTTTGGTTACTCGACGTCTCCGTTCTCGTGTAGCCTACATATTGCGTTTTTTTTTTTAATTTGCTTACCGGGCTAAAGGTTAGCATGTTTAAAATACGTAAGTCGTTTTGTTCATCATATTTAAGTAGATAACTCATCAGTTGTTTGCATCAGAGCGATAATTTTTGAGATAGTTATTAAAACTGTTTAAAGGTTGTCAAACGTTGTTTCTCGTTGTATATCCTTTAATTCTAGAGTTAAATTGATAAATAACGTGTACGAATTTGTTTAACGCATTTGTTTTGGTTACTCGACGTCTCCGTTCTCGTGTAGCCTACATATTGCGTTTTTTTTTTAATTTGCTTACCGGGCTAAAGGTTAGCATGTTTAAAATACGTAAGTCGTTTTGTTCATCAAATTTAAGTAGATAACTCATCAGTTTTTTGCATCAGAGCGATAATTTTTGAGATAGTTATTAAAACTGTTTAAAGGTTGTCAAACGTTGTTTCTCGTTGTATATCCTTTAATTCTAGAGTTAAATTGATAAATAACGTGTACGAATTTGTTTAACGAATTTGTTTTGGTTACTCGACGTCTCCGTTCTCGTGTAGCCTACATATTGCGTTTTTTTTTTAATTTGCTTACCGGGCTAAAGGTTAGCATGTTTAAAATACGTAAGTCGTTTTGTTCATCAAATTTAAGTAGATAACTCATCAGTTGTTTGCATCAGAGCGATAATTTTTGAGATAGTTATTAAAACTGTTTAAAGGTTGTCAAACGTTGTTTCTCGTTGTATATCCTTTAATTCTATAGTTAAATTGATAAATAGCGTGTACGAATTTGTTTAACGCATTTGTTTTGGTTACTCGACGTCTCCGTTCTCGTGTAGCTTACATATTGCGTTTTTTTTTTAATTTGCTTACCGGGCTAAAGGTTAGCATGTTTAAAATACGTAAGTCGTTTTGTTCATCATATTTAAGTAGATAACTCATCAGTTGTTTGCATCAGAGCTATAATTTTTGAGATAGTTATTAAAACTGTTTAAAGGTTGTCAAACGTTGTTTCTCGTTGTATATCCTTTAATTCTAGAGTTAAATTGATAAATAACGTGTACGAATTTGTTTAACGCATTTGTTTTGGTTACTCGACGTCTCCGTTCTCGTGTAGCCTACATATTGCGTTTTTTTTTTAATTTGCTTACCGGGCTAAAGGTTAGCATGTTTAAAATACGTAAGTCGTTTTGTTCATCATATTTAAGTAGATAACTCATCAGTTGTTTGCATCAGAGCGATAATTTTTGAGATAGTTATTAAAACTGTTTAAAGGTTGTCAAACGTTGTTTCTCGTTGTATATCCTTTAATTCTAGAGTTAAATTGATAAATAACGTGTACGAATTTGTTTAACGCATTTGTTTTGGTTACTCGACGTCTCCGTTCTCGTGTAGCCTACATATTGCGTTTTTTTTTTAATTTGCTTACCGGGCTAAAGGTTAGCATGTTTAAAATACGTAAGTCGTTTTGTTCATCAAATTTAAGTAGGTAACTCATCAGTTGTTTGCATCAGAGCGATAATTTTTTAGATAGTTATTAAAACTGTTTAAAGGTTGTCAAACGTTGTTTCTCGTTTTATATCCTTTAATTCTAGAGTTAAATTGATAAATAACGTGTACGAATTTGTTTAACGCATTTGTTTTGGTTACTCGACGTCTCCGTTCTCGTGTAGCCTACATATTGCGTTTTTTTTTTAATTTGCTTACCGGGCTAAAAGTTAGCATGTTTAAAATACGTAAGTCGTTTTGTTCAACAAATTTGAGTAGATAACTCATCAGTTGTTTGCATCAGAGCGACAATTTTTGAGATGGTTATTAAAACTGTTGAAAGGTTGTCAAACGTTGTTTCTCGTTGTATATCCTTTAATTCTATAGTTAAATTGATAAATAACGTGTACGAATTTGTTTAACGCATTTGTTTTGGTTACTCGACGTCTCCGTTCTCGTGTAGCCTACATATTGCGTTTTTTTTTTAATTTGCTTGCCGGGCTAAACGTTAGCATGCTTAAAATACGTAAGTCGTTTTGTTCAACAAATTTAAGTAGATAACTCATCAGTTGTTTGCATCAGCGCGACAATTTTTGAGATAGTTATTAAAACTGTTTAAAGGTTGTCAAGCGTTGTTTCTCGTTGTATATCCTTTAATTTTAGAGTTAAATTGATAAATAACGTGTACGAATTTGTTTAACGCATTTGTTTTGGTTACTCGATGTCTCCGTTCTCGTGTAGCCTACATATTGCGTTTTTTTTTTAATTTGCTTACCGGGCTAAAGGTTAGCATGTTTAAAATACGTAAGTCGTTTTGTTCATCAAATTTAAGTAGATAACTCATCAGTTGTTTGCATCAGAGCGATAATTTTTGAGATAGTTATTAAAACTGTTTAAAGGTTGTCAAACGTTGTTTCTCGTTGTATATCCTTTAATTCTAGAGTTAAATTGATAAATAACGTGTACGAATTTGTTTAACGCATTTGTTTTGGTTACTCGACGTCTCCGTTCTCGTGTAGCCTACATATTGCGTTTTTTTTTTAATTTGCTTACCGGGCTAAAGGTTAGCATGTTTAAAATACGTAAGTCGTTTTGTTCATCAAATTTAAGTAGATAACTCATCAGTTGTTTGCATCAGAGCGATAATTTTTGAGATAGTTATTAAAACTGTTTAAAGGTTGTCAAACGTTGTTTCTCGTTGTATATCCTTTAATTCTAGAGTTAAATTGATAAATAACGTGTACGAATTTGTTTAACGCATTTGTTTTGGTTACTCGACGTCTCCGTTCTCGTGTAGCCTACATATTGCGTTTTTTTTTTAATTTGCTTACCGGGCTAAAGGTTAGCATGTTTAAAATACGTAAGTCGTTTTGTTCATCATATTTAAGTAGATAACTCATCAGTTGTTTGCATCAGAGCGATAATTTTTGAGATAGTTATTAAAACTGTTTAAAGGTTGTCAAACGTTGTTTCTCGTTGTATATCCTTTAATTCTAGAGTTAAATTGATAAATAACGTATACGAATTTGTTTAACGCATTTGTTTTGGTTACTCGACGTCTCCGTTCTCGTGTAGCCTACATATTGCGTTTTTTTTTTAATTTGCTTACCGGGCTAAAGGTTAGCATGTTTAAAATACGTAAGTCGTTTTGTTCATCATATTTAAGTAGATAACTCATCAGTTGTTTGCATCAGAGCGATAATTTTTGAGATAGTTATTAAAACTGTTTAAAGGTTGTCAAACGTTGTTTCTCGTTGTATATCCTTTAATTCTAGAGTTAAATTGATAAATAACGTGTACGAATTTGTTTAACGCATTTGTTTTGGTTACTCGACGTCTCCGTTCTCGTGTAGCCTACATATTGCGTTTTTTTTTTAATTTGCTTACCGGGCTAAAGGTTAGCATGTTTAAAATACGTAAGTCGTTTTGTTCATCAAATTTAAGTAGATAACTCATCAGTTGTTTGCATCAGAGCGATAATTTTTGAGATAGTTATTAAAACTGTTTAAAGGTTGTCAAACGTTGTTTCTCGTTGTATATCCTTTAATTCTAGAGTTAAATTGATAAATAACGTGTACGAATTTGTTTAACGCACTTGTTTTGGTTACTCGACGTCTCCGTTCTCGTGTAGCCTACATATTGCGTTTTTTTTTTAATTTGCTTACCGGGCTAAAGGTTAGCATGTTTAAAATACGTAAGTCGTTTTGTTCATCAAATTTAAGTAGATAACTCATCAGTTGTTTGCATCAGAGCGATAATTTTTGAGATAGTTATTAAAACTGTTTAAAGGTTGTCAAACGTTGTTTCTCGTTGTATATCCTTTAATTCTAGAGTTAAATTGATAAATAACGTGTACGAATTTGTTTAACGCATTTGTTTTGGTTACTCGACGTCTCCGTTCTCGTGTAGCCTACATATTGCGTTTTTTTTTTAATTTGCTTACCGGGCTAAAGGTTAGCATGTTTAAAATACGTAAGTCGTTTTGTTCAACAAATTTGAGTAGATAACTCATCAGTTGTTTGCATCAGAGCGACAATTTTTGAGATAGTTATTAAAACTGTTGAAAGGTTGTCAAACGTTGTTTCTCGTTGTATATCCTTTAATTCTAGAGTTAAATTGATAAATAACGTGTACGAATTTGTTTAACGCATTTGTTTTGGTTACTCGACGTCTCCGTTCTCGTGTAGCCTACATATTGCGTTTTTTTTTAATTTGCTTACCGGGCTAAAGGTTAGCATGTTTAAAATACGTAAGTCGTTTTGTTAAACAAATTTAAGTAGATAACTCATCAGTTGTTTGCATCAGAGCGACAATTTTTGAGATAGTTATTAAAACTGTTTAAAGGTTGTCAAACGTTGTTTCTCGTTGTATATCCTTTAATTCTAGAGTTAAATTGATAAATAACGTGTACGAATTTGTTTAACGCATTTGTTTTGGTTACTCGACGTCTCCGTTCTCGTGTAGCCTACATATTGCGTTTTTTTTTAATTTGCTTACCGGGCTAAAGGTTAGCATGTTTAAAATACGTAAGTCGTTTTGTTCATCAAATTTAAGTAGATAACTCATCAGTTGTTTGCATCAGAGCGATAATTTTTGAGATAGTTACTAAAACTGTTTAAAGGTTGTCAAACGTTGTTTCTCGTTGTATATCCTTTAATTCTAGAGTTAAATTGATAAATAACGTGTACGAATTTGTTTAACGCATTTGTTTTGGTTACTCGACGTCTCCGTTCTCGTGTAGCCTACATATTGCGTTTTTTTTTTAATTTGCTTACCGGGCTAAAGGTTAGCATGTTTAAAATACGTAAGTCGTTTTGTTCATCATATTTAAGTAGATAACTCATCAGTTGTTTGCATCAGAGCGATAATTTTTGAGATAGTTATTAAAACTGTTTAAAGGTTGTCAAACGTTGTTTCTCGTTGTATATCCTTTAATTCTAGAGTTAAATTGATAAATAACGTGTACAAATTTGTTTAACGCATTTGTTTTGGTTTCTCGACGGCTCCGTTCTCGTGTAGCCTACATATTGCGTTTTTTTTTTAATTTGCTTACCGGGCTAAAGTTTAGCATGTTTAAAATACGTAAGTCGTTTTGTTCATCATATTTAAGTAGATAACTCATCAGTTGTTTGCATCAGAGCGATAATTTTTGAGATAGTTATTAAAACTGTTTAAAGGTTGTCAAACGTTGTTTCTCATTGTATATCCTTTAATTCTAGAGTTAAATTGATAAATAACGTGTACGAATTTGTTTAACGCATTTGTTTTGGTTACTCGACGTCTCCGTTCTCGTGTAGCCTACATATTGCGTTTTTTTTTTAATTTGCTTACCGGGCTAAAGGTTAGCATGCTTAAAATACGTAAGTCGTTTTGTTCAACAAATTTAAGTAGATAACTCATCAGTTGTTTGCATCAGAGCGATAATTTTTGAGATAGTTATTAAAACTGTTTAAAGGTTGTCAAACGTTGTTTCTCGTTGTATATCCTTTAATTCTAGAGTTAAATTGATAAATAACGTGTACGAATTTGTTTAACGCATTTGTTTTGGTTACTCGACGTCTCCGTTCTCGTGTAGCCTACATATTGCGTTTTTTTTTTAATTTGCTTACCGGGCTAAAGGTTAGCATGTTTAAAATACGTAAGTGGTTTTGTTCAACAAATTTGAGTAGATAACTCATCAGTTGTTTGCATCAGAGCGATAATTTTTGAGATAGTTATTAAAACTGTTTAAAGGTTGTCAAACGTTGTTTCTCGTTGTATGTCCTTTAATTCTAGAGTTAGATTGATAAATAACGTGTACGAATTTGTTTAACGCATTTGTTTTGGTTACTCGACGTCTCCGTTCTCGTGTAGCCTACATATTGCGTTTTTTTTTTAATTTGCTTACCGGGCTAAAGGTTAGCATGTTTAAAATACGTAAGTCGTTTTGTTCATCATATTTAACCCTCGAGAACACGCGCTATGAGCATTTTGCTCAAGCAATTTCAAATTTTGCGAAATTTCTATGTTCTATGGAATTCTGGCACCTATTGTGGTGAGCACCTTCTCTAGTAGTTGTGCTTCGTACTTTGACGAGCATTTCTTTCGATTAGTGCACGATCGGACGTGTACGGTAGGTGGTTCTTTTTTAAGAGCGGCATTTCGCTCATTGCGCGAGAAACAATGTAAGTATTTCATGATTTATCCTTTTTGTTGAAATCGTCGGTTTTAACTCTAAGAGTACTTTCTTTCACATTATTTATATTAGTATTTCCTAGTGTTGATGAAATGGAACGCAAACGTCTTCGTTGTGCAAAAGATACTTCACAACTTGCTTCTTGGTTTGAAGAAATTTTAGATGATGATAGCTCGGATTATGATGAAAATTAATTATTTCTAGATAGTGACGGTGAAACCATACATAGTGAACACAGCACTGACTCTGAACAATCCGCTGCGGAGGAGGAGGATCAATAGGAGGAGAGCAGCATTTTTGAGTATACTGAGACACCACGAGTTAGACGCAGTGTATATTGGGGAAAAGATAAGTGCACCAAATGGGCACTTGGTCAACCCCTTCGCAATGTTCGTACGAGGCAGAGTAATATAATACATAACAGACTTTCCAGAAGTTACAAATTATTTACAAAGCAAATACAGGTTATTAGCTCAGAGGAGGATGTTTCTGCAGGAATTGCCCTCGAGCTAATAAAGCCACATATTTCTAATGGGCAGGCCATAAAAACTTTATCTCCCGATTTAAGAAATACTTTGGATCGCATTGCACCATCAAAAGAACCTGAAAACCAACACGTACAACCTGGCTTTTGCGAGCTTTGCCCCAGGAGTAAAAACATACGTTCGAAAAAGGCTGCGTTTTATGTGGAAAATTACTTTCCCCGGAACACGTTAAGTATATGTGCTCTTCTTGCTTCGAAAGTAACGTAAATGGCAATCTTACCGAAGACTGATTTTTGTATTTTATTTATTTATTTTGTTACATGGAGTTTTTTTTAATATATTTCAATATGAATGTAAAAATTTTGGTTATATTTTGATTGAGTGAATTTATATAATTTTACAGTGTGAATTTCTTATATAAATACACAATTGCAAAAAAATAATTTGGTATTATAACTATGTTAAAAAGGAAATGTTTAAAAATCGTAATCCATTAAAAGGTTACATTGTTACATGAAGTGAGCAAAATGCTCATGCGCGAGAATCCGTGCTATTTTACGAGGCGCGTGTTCTCGAGGGTTAAGTAGAAACTCATCAGTTGTTTGCATCAGAGCGATAATTTTTGAGATAGTTATTAAAACTGTTTAAAGGTTGTCTCGTTGTATATCCTTTAATTCTAGAGTTAAATTGATAAATAACGTGTACGAATTTGTTTAACGCATTTGTTTTGGTTACTCGACGTCTCCGTTCTCGTGTAGCCTACATATTGCGTTTTTTTTTTAATTTGCTTACCGGGCTAAAGGTTAGCATGTTTAAAATACGTAAGTCGTTTTGTTCATCATATTTAAGTAGATAACTCATCAGTTGTTTGCATCAGAGCGATAATTTTTTAGATAGTTATTAAAACTGTTTAAAGGTTGTCAAACGTTGTTTCTCGTTGTATATCCTTTAATTCTAGAGTTAAATTGATAAATAACGTGTACGAATTTGTTTAACGCATTTGTTTTGGTTACTCGACGTCTCCGTTCTCGTGTAGCCTACATATTGCGTTTTTTTTTTTAATTTGCTTACCGGGCTAAAGGTTAGCATGTTTAAAATACGTAAGTCGTTTTGTTCATCAAATTTAAGTAGATAACTCATCAGTTGTTTGCATCAGAGCGACAATTTTTGAGATAGTTATTAAAACTGTTTAAAGGTTGTCAAACGTTGTTTCTCGTTGTATATCCTTTAATTCTAGAGTTAAATTGATAAATAACGTGTACGAATTTGTTTAACGCATTTGTTTTGGTTACTCGACGTCTCCGTTCTCGTGTAGCCTACATATTGCGTTTTTTTTTAATTTTCTTACCGGGCTAAAGGTTAGCATGTTTAAAATACGTAAGTCGTTTTGTTCAACAAATGTGAGTAGATAACTCATCAGTTGTTTGCATCAGAGCGATAATTTTTGAGATAGTTATTAAAACTGTTTAAAGGTTGTCAAACGTTGTTTCTCGTTGTATATCCTTTAATTCTAGAGTTAAATTGATAAATAACGTGTACGAATTTGTTTAACGCATTTGTTTTGGTTACTCGACGTCTCCGTTCTCGTGTAGCCTACATATTGCGTTTTTTTTTTTAATTTGCTTACCGGGCTAAAGGTTAGCATGTTTAAAATACGTAAGTCGTTTTGTTCATCATATTTAAGTAGATAACTCATCAGTTGTTTGCATCAGAGCGATAATTTTTGAGATAGTTATTAAAACTCTTTAAAGGTTGTCAAACGTTGTTTCTCGTTGTATATCCTTTAATTGTAGCGTTAAATTGATAAATAACGTGTACGAATTTGTTTAACGCATTTGTTTTGGTTACTCGACGTCTCCGTTCTCGTGTAGCCCACATATTGCGTTTTTTTTTTTAATTTGCTTACCGGGCTAAAGGTTAGCATGTTTAAAATACGTAAGTCGTTTTGTTCATCAAATTTAAGTAGATAACTCATCAGTTGTTTGCATCAGAGCGATAATTTTTGAGATAGTTATTAAAACTGTTTAAAGGTTGTCAAACGTTGTTTCTCGTTGTATATCCTTTAATTCTAGAGTTAAATTGATAAATAACGTGTACGAATTTGTTTAACGTATTTGTTTTGGTTACTCGACGTCTCCGTTCTCGTGTAGCCTACATATTGCGTTTTTTTTTTAATTTGCTTACCGGGCTAAAGGTTAGCACGTTTAAAATACGTAAGTCGTTTTGTTCATCATATTTAAGTAGATAACTCATCAGTTGTTTGCATCAGAGCGATAATTTTTGAGATAGTTATTAAAACTGTTTAAGGTTGTCAAACGTTGTTTCTCGTTGTATATTCTTTAATTCTAGAGTTAAATTGATAAATAACGTGTACGAATTTGTTTAACGCATTTGTTTTGGTTACTCGATGTCTCAGTTCTCGTGTAGCCTACATATTGCGTTTTTTTTTTTTTAATTTGCTTCCGGGCTAAAGGTTAGCATGTTTAAAATACGTAAGTCGTTTTGTTCATCAAATTTAAGTAGATAACTCATCAGTTGTTTGCATCACAGCGATAATTTTTGAGATAGTTATTAAAACTGTTTAAAGGTTGTCAAACGTTGTTTCTCGTTGTATATCCTTTAATTCTAGAGTTAAATTGATAAATAACGTGTACGAATTTGTTTAACGCATTTGTTTTGGTTACTCGACGTCTCCGTTCTCGTGTAGCCTACATATTGCGTTTTTTTTTTTAATTTGCTTACCGGGCTAAAGGTTAGCATGTTTAAAATACGTAAGTCGTTTTGTTCATCAAATTTAAGTAGATAACTCATCAGTTGTTTGCATCAGAGCGATAATTTTTGAGATAGTTATTAAAACTGTTTAAAGGTTGTCAAACGTTGTTTCTCGTTGTATATCCTTTAATTGTAGAGTTAAATTGATAAATAACGTGTACGAATTTGTTTAACGCATTTGTTTTGGTTACTCGACGTTTTTTTTTAATTTGCTTACCGGGCTAAAGGTTAGCATGTTTAAAATACGTAAGTCGTTTTTTCATCATATTTAAGTAGATAACTCATCAGTTGTTTGCATCAGAGCGATAATTTTTGAGATAGTTATTAAAACTGTTTAAAGGTTGTCAAACGTTGTTTCTCATTGTGTATCCTTTAATTCTAGAGTTAAATTGATAAATAACGTTAAAGGTTGTCAAACGTTGTTTCTCGTTGTATATCCTTTAATTTTAGAGTTAAATTGATAAATAACGTGTACGAATTTGTTTAACGCATTTGTTTTGGTTACTCGACGTCTCCGTTCTCGTGTAGCCTACATATTGCGTTTTTTTTTTAATTTGCTTACCGGGCTAAAGGTTAGCATGCTTAAAATACGTAAGTCGTTTTGTTCAACAAATTTAAGTAGATAACTCATCAGTTGTTTGCATCAGAGCGATAATTTTTGAGATAGTTATTAAAACTGTTTAAAGGTTGTCAAACGTTGTTTCTCGTTGTATATCCTTTAATTCTAGAGTTAAATTGATAAATAACGTGTACGAATTTGTTTAACGCATTTGTTTTGGTTACTCGACGTCTCCGTTCTCGTGTAGCCTACATATTGCGTTTTTTTTTTAATTTGCTTACCGGGCTAAAGGTTAGCATGTTTAAAATACGTAAGTCGTTTTGTTCAACAAATTTGAGTAGATAACTCATCAGTTGTTTGCATCAGAGCGATAATTTTTGAGATAGTTATTAAAACTGTTTAAAGGTTGTCAAACGTTGTTTCTCGTTGTATGTCCTTTAATTCTAGAGTTAAATTGATAAATAACGTGTACGAATTTGTTTAACGCATTTGTTTTGGTTACTCGACGTCTCCGTTCTCGTGTAGCCTACATATTGCGTTTTTTTTTTTAATTTGCTTACCGGGCTAAAGGTTAGCATGTTTAAAATACGTAGGTCGTTTTGTTCATCATATTTAAGTAGATAACTCATCAGTTGTTTGCATCAGAGCGATAATTTTTGAGATAGTTATTAAAACTGTTTAAAGGTTGTCAAACGTTGTTTCTCGTTGTATATCCTTTAATTCTAGAGTTAAATTGATAAATAACGTGTACGAATTTGTTTAACGCATTTGTTTTGGTTACTCGACGTCTCCGTTCTCGTGTAGCCTACATATTGCGTTTTTTTTTTTAATTTTCTTACCGGGCTAAAGGTTAGCATGTTTAAAATACGTAAGTCGTTTTGTTCATCAAATTTAAGTAGCTAACTCATCAGCTGTTTGCATCAAAGCGATAATTTTTGAGATAGTTATTAAAACTGTTTAAAGATTGTCAAACGTTGTTTCTCGTTGTATATCCTTTAATTCTAGAGTTAAATTGATAAATAACGTGTACGAATTTGTTTAACGCATTTGTTTTGGTTACTCGACGTCTCCGTTCTCGTGTAGCCTACATATTGCGTTTTTTTTTAATTTGCTTACCGGGCTAAAGGTTAGCATGTTTAAAATACGTAAGTCGTTTTGTTCATCAAATTTAAGTAGATAACTCATCAGTTGTTTGCATCAGAGCGACAATTTTTGAGATAGTTATTAAAACTGTTTAAAGGTTGTCAAACGTTGTTTCTCGTTGTATATCCTTTAATTCTAGAGTTAAATTGATAAATAACGTGTACGAATTTGTTTAACGCATTTGTTTTGGTTACTCGACGTCTCCGTTCTCGTGTAGCCTACATATTGCGTTTTTTTTTTTTTAATTTTCTTACCGGGCTAAAGGTTTGCATGTTTAAAATACGTAAGTCGTTTTGTTCAACAAATGTGAGTAGATAACTCATCAGTTGTTTGCATCAGAGCGACAATTTTTGAGATAGTTATTAAAACTGTTTAAAGGTTGTCAAACGTTGTTTCTCGTTGTATATCCTTTAATTCTAAAGTTAAATTGATAAATAACGTGTACGAATTTGTTTAACGCATTTGTTTTGGTTACTCAACGTCTCCGTTCTCGTGTAGCCTACATATTGCGTTTTTTTTTTTAATTTGCTTACCGGGCTAAAGGTTAGCATGTTTAAAATACGTAAGCCGTTTTGTTCATCAAATTTAAGTAGATAACTCATCAGTTGTTTGCATCAGAGCGACAATTTTTGAGATAGTTATTAAAACTGTTTAAAGGTTGTCAAACGTTGTTTCTCGTTGTATATCCTTTAATTCTAGAGTTAGATTGATAAATAACGTGTACGAATTTGTTTAACGCATTTGTTTTGGTTACTCGACGTCTCCGTTCTCGTGTAGCCTACATATTGCGTTTTTTTTTTAATTTGCTTACCGGGCTAAAGGTTAGCATGTTTAAAATACGTAAGTCGTTTTGTTCATCAAATTTAAGTAGATAACTCATCAGTTGTTTGCATCAGAGCGACAATTTTTGAGATAGTTATTAAAACTGTTTAAAGGTTGTCAAACGTTGTTTCTCGTTGTATATCCTTTAACTCTAGAGTTAAATTGATAAATAACGTGTACGAATTTGTTTAACGCATTTGTTTTGGTTACTCGACGTCTCCGTTCTCGTGTAGCCTACATATTGCGTTTTTTTTTAATTTGCTTACCGGGCTAAAGGTTAGCATGTTTAAAATACGTAAGTCGTTTTGTTCATCAAATTTAAGTAGATAACTCATCAGTTGTTTGCATCAGAGCGATAATTTTTGAGATAGTTATTAAAATTGTTTAAAGGTTGTCAAACGTTGTTTCTCGTTGTATATCCTTTAATTCTAGAGTTAAATTGATAAATAACGTGTACGAATTTGTTTAACGCATTTGTTTTGGTTACTCGACGTCTCCGTTCTCGTGTAGCCTACATATTGCGTTTTTTTTTTTAATTTGCTTACCGGGCTAAAGGTTAGCATGTTTAAAATACGTAAGTCGTTTTGTTCAACAAATTTGAGTAGATAACTCATCAGTTGTTTGCATCAGAGCGACAATATTTGAGATAGTTATTAAAACTGTTTATAGGTTGTCAAACGTTGTTTCTCGTTGTATATCCTTTAATTCTAGAGTTAAGTTAATAAATAACGTGTACGAATTTGTTTAACGCATTTGTTTTGGTTACTCGACGTCTCCGTTATCGTGTAGCCTACATATTGCGTTTTTTTTTTTAATTTGCTTACCGGGCTAAAGGTTAGCATGTTTAAAATACGTAAGTCGTTTTGTTCATCAAATTTAAGTAGATAACTCATCAGTTGTTTGCATCAGAGCGATGATTTTTGAGATAGTTATTAAAACTGTTTAAAGGTTGTCAAACGTTGTTTCTCGTTGTATATCCTTTAATTCTAGAGTTAAATTGATAAGTAACGTGTACGAATTTGTTTAACGCATTTGTTTTCGTTACTCGACGTCTCCGTTCTCGTGTAGCCTACATATTGCGTTTTTTTTTTAATTTGCTTACCGGGCTAAAGGTTAGCATGTTTAAAATACGTAAGTCGTTTTGTTCATCAAATTTAAGTAGATAACTCATCAGTTGTTTGCATCAGAGCGACAATTTTTGAGATAGTTATTAAAACTGTTTAAAGGTTGTCAAACGTTGTTTCTCGTTGTATATCCTTTAATTCTAGAGTTAAATTGTTAAATAACGTGTACGAATTTGTTTAACGCATTTTTTTGGTTACTCGACGTCTCCGTTCTCGTGTAGCCTACATATTGCGTTTTTTTTTAATTTGCTTACCGGGCTAAAGGTTAGCATGTTTAAAATACGTAAGTCGTTTTGTTCATCAAATTTAAGTAGATAACTCATCAGTTGTTTGCATCAGAGCGATAATTTTTGAGATAGTTATTAAAACTGTTTAAAGGTTGTCAAACGTTGTTTCACGTTGTATATCCTTTAATTCTAGAGTTAAATTGATAAATAACGTGTACGAATTTGTTTAACGCATTTGTTTTGGTTACTCGACGTCTCCGTTCTCGTGTAGCCTACATATTGCGTTTTTTTTTTAATTTGCTTACCGGGCTAAAGGTTAGCATGTTTAAAATACGTAAGCCGTTTTGTTCAACAAATTTGAGTAGATAACTCATCAGTTGTTTGCATCAGAGCGACAATTTTTGAGATAGTTATTAAAACTGTTTAAAGGTTGTTAAACGTTGTTTCTCGTTGTATATCCTTTAATTCTAGAGTTAAGTTGATAAATAACGTGTACGAATTTGTTTAACGCATTTGTTTTGGTTACTCGCCGTCTCCGTTCTCGTGTAGCCTACATATTGCGTTTTTTTTTTAATTTGCTTACCGGGCTAAAGGTTAGCATGTTTAAAATACGTAAGTCGATTTGTTCATCAAATTTAAGTAGATAACTCATCAGTTGTTTGCATCAGAGCGATAATTTTTGAGATAGTTATTAAAACTGTTTAAAGGTTGTCAAACGTTGTTTCTCGTTGTATATCCTTTAATTCTAGAGTTAAATTGATAAATAACGTGTACGAATTTGTTTAACGCATTTGTTTTGGTTACTCGACGTCTCCGTTCTCGTGTAGCCTACATATTGCGTTTTTTTTTTAATTTGCTTACCGGGCTAAAGGTTAGCATGTTTAAAATACGTAAGTCGTTTTGTTCATCATATTTAAGTAGATAACTCATCAGTTGTTTGCATCAGAGCGATAATTTTTGAGATAGTTATTAAAACTGTTTAAAGGTTGTCAAACGTTGTTTCTCGTTGTATATACTTTAATTCTAGAGTTAAATTGATAAATAACGTGTACGAATTTGTTTAACGCATTTGTTTTGGTTACTCGACGTCTCCGTTCTCGTGTAGCCCACATATTGCGTTTTTTTTTTTAATTTGCTTACCGGGCTAAAGGTTAGCATGTTTAAAATACGTAAGTCGTTTTGTTCATCAAATTTAAGTAGATAACTCATCAGTTGTTTGCATCAGAGCGATAATTTTTGAGATAGTTATTAAAACTGTTTAAAGGTTGTCAAACGTTGTTTCTCGTTGTATATCCTTTAATTCTAGAGTTAAATTGATAAATAACGTGTACGAATTTGTTTAACGCATTTGTTTTGGTTACTCGACGTCTCCGTTCTCGTGTAGCCTACATATTGCGTTTTTTTTTTAATTTGCTTACCGGGCTAAAGGTTAGCATGTTTAAAATACGTAAGTCGTTTTGTTCATCATATTTAAGTAGATAACTCATCAGTTGTTTGCATCAGAGCGATAATTTTTGAGATAGTTATTAAAACTGTTTAAAGGTTGTCAAACGTTGTTTCTCGTTGTATATCCTTTAATTCTAGAGTTAAATTGATAAATAACGTGTACGAATTTGTTTAACGCATTTGTTTTGGTTACTCGACGTCTCCGTTCTCGTGTAGCCTACATATTGCGTTTTTTTTTTTAATTTGCTTACCGGGCTAAAGGTTAGCATGTTTAAAATACGTAAGTCGTTTTGTTCATCAAATTTAAGTAGATAACTCATCAGTTGTTTGCATCACAGCGATAATTTTTGAGATAGTTATTAAAACTGTTTAAAGGTTGTCAAACGTTGTTTCTCGTTGTATATCCTTTAATTCTAGAGTTAAATTGATAAATAACGTGTACGAATTTGTTTAACGCATTTGTTTTGGTTACTCGACGTCTCCGTTCTCGTGTAGCCTACATATTGCGTTTTTTTTTAATTTGCTTACCGGGCTAAAGGTTAGCATGTTTAAAATACGTAAGTCGTTTTGTTCATCAAATTTAAGTAGATAACTCATCAGTTGTTTGCATCAGAGCGATAATTTTTGAGATAGTTATTAAAACTGTTTAAAGGTTGTCAAACGTTGTTTCTCGTTGTATATCCTTTAATTCTAGAGTTAAATTGATAAATAACGTGTACGAATTTGTTTAACGCATTTGTTTTGGTTACTCGACGTCTCCGTTCTCGTGTAGCCCACATATTGCGTTTTTTTTTTTAATTTGCTTACCGGGCTAAAGGTTAGCATGTTTAAAATACGTAAGTCGTTTTGTTCATCATATTTAAGTAGATAACTCATCAGTTGTTTGCATCAGAGCGATAATTTTTGAGATAGTTATTAAAACTGTTTAAAGGTTGTCAAACGTTGTTTCTCGTTGTATATCCTTTAATTCTAGAGTTAAATTGATAAATAACGTGTACGAATTTGTTTAACGCATTTGTTTTGGTTACTCGACGTCTCCGTTCTCGTGTAGCCTACATATTGCGTTTTTTTTTTAATTTGCTTACCGGGCTAAAGGTTAGCATGTTTAAAATACGTAAGTCGTTTTGTTCATCAAATTTAAGTAGATAACTCATCAGTTGTTTGCATCAGAGCGATAATTTTTGAGATAGTTATTAAAACTGTTTAAAGGTTGTCAAACGTTGTTTCTCGTTGTATATCCTTTAATTCTAGAGTTAAATTGATAAATAACGTGTACGAATTTGTTTAACGCATTTGTTTTGGTTACTCGACGTCTCCGTTCTCGTGTAGCCTACATTTTGCGTTTTTTTTTTAATTTGCTTACCGGGCTAAAGGTTAGCATGTTTAAAATACGTAAGTCGTTTTGTTCATCAAATTTAAGTAGATAACTCATCAGTTGTTTGCATCAGAGCGATAATTTTTGAGATAGTTATTAAAACTGTTTAAAGGTTGTCAAACGTTGTTTCTCGTTGTATATCCTTTAATTCTAGAGTTAAATTGATAAATAACGTGTACGAATTTGTTTAACGCATTTGTTTTGGTTACTCGACGTCTCCGTTCTCGTGTAGCCTACATATTGCGTTTTTTTTTTAATTTGTTTACCGGGCTAAAGGTTAGCATGTTTAAAATACGTAAGTCGTTTTGTTCAACAAATGTGAGTAGATAACTCATCAGTTGTTTGCATCAGAGCGACAATTTTTGAGATAGTTATTAAAACTGTTTAAAGGTTGTCAAACGTTGTTTCTCGTTGTATATCCTTTAATTCTAGAGTTAAATTGATAAATAACGTGTACGAATTTGTTTAACGCATTTGTTTTGGTTACTCGACGTCTCCGTTCTCGTGTAGCCTACATATTGCGTTTTTTTTTTAATTTTCTTACCGGGCTAAAGGTTAGCATGTTTAAAATACGTAAGTCGTTTTGTTCAACAAATGTGAGTAGATAACTCATCAGTTGTTTGCATCAGAGCGACAATTTTTGAGATAGTTATTAAAACTGTTTAAAGGTTGTCAAACGTTGTTTCTCGTTGTATATCCTTTAATTCTAGAGTTGAATTGATAAATAACGTGTACGAATTTGTTTAACGCATTTGTTTTGGTTACTCGACGTCTCCGTTCTCGTGTAGCCTACATATTGCGTTTTTTTTTTAATTTGCTTACCGGGCTAAAGGTTAGCATGTTTAAAATACCTAAGCCGTTTTGTTCATCAAATTTAAGTAGATAACTCATCAGTTGTTTGCATCAGAGCGACAATTTTTGAGATAGTTATTAAAACTGTTTAAAGGTTGTCAAACGTTGTTTCTCGTTGTATATCCTTTAATTCTAGAGTTAAATTTATAAATAACGTGTACGAATTTGTTTAACGCATTTGATTTGGTTACTCGACGTCTCCGTTCTCGTGTAGCCTACATATTGCGTTTTTTTTTTAATTTGCTTACCGGGCTAAAGGTTAGCATGTTTAAAATACGTAAGTCGTTTTGTTCATCAAATTTAAGTAGATAACTCATCAGTTGTTTGCATCAGAGCGACAATTTTTGAGATAGTTAATAAAACTGTTTAAAGGTTGTCAAACGTTGTTTCTCGTTGTATATCCTTTAATTCTAGAGTTAAATTGATAAATAACGTGTACGAATTTGTTTAACGCATTTGTTTTGGTTACTCGACGTCTCCGTTCTCGTGTAGCCTACATATTGCGTTTTTTTTTTAATTTGCTTACCGGGCTAAAGGTTAGCATGTTTAAAATACGTAAGTCGTTTTGTTCATCAAATTTAAGTAGATAACTCATCAGTTGTTTGCATCAGAGCGATAATTTTTGAGATAGTTATTAAAACTGTTTAAAGGTTGTCAAACGTTGTTTCTCGTTGTATATCCTTTAATTCTAGAGTTAAATTGATAAATAACGTGTACGAATTTGTTTAACGCATTTGTTTTGGTTACTCGACGTCTCCGTTCTCGTGTAGCCTACATATTGCGTTTTTTTTTAGTTTGCTTACCGGGCTAAAGGTTAGCATGTTTAAAATACGTAAGTCGTTTTGTTCAACAAATTTGAATAGATAACTCATCAGTTGTTTGCATCAGAGCGACAATTTTTGAGATAGTTATTAAAACTGTTTAAAGGTTGTCAAACGTTGTTTCTCGTTGTATATCCTTTAATTCTAGAGTTAAGTTGATAAATAACGTGTACGAATTTGTTTAACGCATATGTTTTGGTTACTCGACGTCTCCGTTTTCGTGTAGCCTACATATTGCGTTTTTTTTTTAATTTGCTTACCGGGCTAAAGGTTAGCATGTTTAAAATACGTAAGTTGTTTTGTTCATCAAATTTAAGTAGATAACTCATCAGTTGTTTGCATCAGAGCGATAATTTTTGAGATAGTTATTAAAACTGGTTAAAGGTTGTCAAACGTTGTTTCTCGTTGTATATCCTTTAATTCTAGAGTTAAATTGATAAATAACGTGTACGAATTTGTTTAACGCATTTGTTTTGGTTACTCGACGTCTCCGTTCTCGTGTAGCCTACATATTGCGTTTTTTTTTTTAATTTGCTTACCGGGCTAAAGGTTAGCATGTTTAAAATACGTAAGTCGTTTTGTTCATCAAATTTAAGTAGATAACTCATCAGTTGTTTGCATCAGAGCGATAATTTTTGAGATAGTTATTAAAACTTGTTAAAGGTTGTCAAACGTTGTTTCTCGTTGTATATCCTTTAATTCTAGAGTTAAATTGATAAATAACGTGTACGAATTTGTTTAACGCATTTGTTTTGGTTACTCGACGTCTCCGTTCTCGTGTAGCCTACATATTGCGTTTTTTTTTTAATTTGCTTACCGGGCTAAAGGTTAGCATGTTTAAAATACGTAAGTCGTTTTGTTCATCAAATTTAAGTAGATAACTCATCAGTTGTTTGCATCAGAGCGACAATTTTTGAGATAGTTATTAAAACTGTTTAAAGGTTGTCAAACGTTGTTTCTCGTTGTATATCCTTTAATTCTAGAGTTAAATTGATAAATAACGTGTACGAATTTGTTTAACGCATTTGTTTTGGTTACTCGACGTCTCCGTTCTCGTGTAGCCTACATATTGCGTTTTTTTTTTTTAATTTGCTTACCGGGCTAAAGGTTAGCATGTTTAAAATACGTAAGTCGTTTTGTTCATCAAATTTAAGTAGATAACTCATCAGTTGTTTGCATCTGAGCGATAATTTTTGAGATAGTTATTAAAACTGTTTAAAGGTTGTCAAACGTTGTTTCACGTTGTATATCCTTTAATTCTAGAGTTAAATTGATAAATAACGTGTACGAATTTGTTTAACGCATTTGTTTTGGTTACTCGACGTCTCCGTTCTCGTGTAGCCTACATATTGCGTTTTTTTTTTTAATTTGCTTACCGGGCTAAAGGTTAGCATGTTTAAAATACGTAAGTCGTTTTGTTCAACAAATTTGAGTAGATAACTCATCAGTTGTTTGCATCAGAGCGACAATTTTTGAGATAGTTATTAAAACTGTTTAAAGGTTGTCAAACGTTGTTTCTCGTTGTATATCCTTTAATTCTAGAGTTAAGTTGATAAATAACGTGTACGAATTTGTTTAACGCATATGTTTTGGTTACTCGACGTCTTCGTTTTCGTGTAGCCTACATATTGCGTTTTTTTTTTAATTTGCTTACCGGGCTAAAGGTTAGCATGTTTAAAATACGTAAGTCGTTTTGTTCATCAAATTTAAGTAGATAACTCATCAGTTGTTTGCATCAGAGCGATAATTTTTGAGATAGTTATTAAAACTGTTTAAAGGTTGTCAAACGTTGTTTCTCGTTGTATATGCTTTAATTCTAGAGTTAAATTGAAAAATAACGTGTACGAATTTGTTTAACGCATTTGTTTTGGTTACTCGACGTCTCTGTTCTCGTGTAGCCTACATATTGCGTTTTTTTTTTAATTTGCTTACCGGGCTAAAGGTTAGCATGTTTAAAATACGTAAGTCGTTTTGTTCATCAAATTTAAGTAGATAACTCATCAGTTGTTTGCATCAGAGCGATAATTTTTGAGATAGTTATTAAAACTGTTTAAAGGTTGTCAAACGTTGTTTCTCGTTGTATATCCTTTAATTCTAGAGTTAAATTGATAAATAACGTGTACGAATTTGTTTAACGCATTTGTTTTGGTTACTCGACGTCTCCGTTCTCGTGTAGCCTACATATTGCGTTTTTTTTTTAATTTGCTTACCGGGCTAAAGGTTAGCATGTTTAAAATACGTAAGTCGTTTTGTTCATCATATTTAAGTAGATAACTCATCAGTTGTTTGCATCAGAGCGATAATTTTTGAAATAGTTATTAAAACTGTTTAAAGGTTGTCAAACGTTGTTTCTCGTTGTATATCCTTTAATTCTAGAGTTAAATTGATAAATAACGTGTACGAATTTGTTTAACGCATTTGTTTTGGTTACTCGACGTCTCCGTTCTCGTGTTCCCTACATATTGCGTTTTTTTTTAATTTGCTTACCGGGCTAAAGGTTAGCATGTTTAAAATACGTAAGTCGTTTTGTTCATCAAATTTAAGTAGATAACTCATCAGTTGTTTGCATCAGAGCGATAATTTTTGAGATAGTTATTAAAACTGTTTAAAGGTTGTCAAACGTTGTTTCTCGTTGTATATCCTTTAATTCTAGAGATAAATTGATAAATAACGTGTACGAATTTGTTTAACGCATTTGTTTTGGTTACTCGACGTCTCCGTTCTCGTGTAGCCTACATATTGCGTTTTTTTTTTAATTTGCTTACCGGGCTAAAGGTTAGCATGTTTAAAATACGTAAGTCGTTTTGTTCATCAAATTTAAGTAGATAACTCATCAGTTGTTTGCATCAGAGCGATAATTTTTGAGATAGTTATTAAAACTGTTTAAAGGTTGTCAAACGTTGTTTCTCGTTGTATATCCTTTAATTCTAGAGTTAAATTGATAAATAACGTGTACGAATTTGTTTAACGCATTTGTTTTGGTTACTCGACGTCTCCGTTCTCGTGTAGCCCACATATTGCGTTTTTTTTTTAATTTGCTTACCGGGCTAAAGGTTAGCATGTTTAAAATACGTAAGTCGTTTTGTTCATCATATTTAAGTAGATAACTCATCAGTTGTTTGCATCAGAGCGACAATTTTTGAGATAGTTATTAAAACTGTTTAAAGGTTGTCAAACGTTGTTTCTCGTTGTATATCCTTTAATTCTAGAGTTAAATTGATAAATAACGTGTACGAATTTGTTTAACGCATTTGTTTTAGTTACTCGACGTCTCCGTTCTCGTGTAGCCTACATATTGCGTTTTTTTTTAATTTGCTTACCGGGCTAAAGGTTAGCATGTTTAAAATACGTAAGTCGTTTTGTTCATCATATTTAAGTAGATAACTCATCAGTTGTTTGCATCAGAGCGATAATTTTTGAGATAGTTATTAAAACTGTTTAAAGGTTGTCAAACGTTGTTTCTCGTTGTATATCCTTTAATTCTAGAGTTAAATTGATAAATAACGTGTACGAATTTGGTTAACACATTTGTTTTGGTTACTCGACGTCTCCGTTCTCGTGTAGCCTACATATTGCGTTTTTTTTTTTAATTTGCTTACCGGGCTAAAGGTTAGCATGTTTAAAATACGTAAGTCGTTTTGCTCATCAAATTTAAGTAGATAACTCATCAGTTGTTTGCATCAGAGCGATAATTTTTGAGATAGTTATTAAAACTGTTTAAAGGTGTTCAAACGTTGTTTCTCGTTGTATATCCTTTAATTCTAGAGTTAAATTGATAAATAACGTGTACGAATTTGTTTAACGCATTTGTTTTGGTTACTCGACGTCTCCGTTCTCGTGTAGCCTACATATTGCGTTTTTTTTTAATTTGCTTACCGGGCTAAAGGTTAGCATGTTTAAAATACGTAAGTCATTTTGTTCATCAAATTTAAGTAGATAACTCATCAGTTGTTTGCGATAGTTATTAAAACTGTTTAAAGGTTGTCAAACGTTGTTTCTCGTTGTATATCCTTTAATTCTAGAGTTAAATTGATAAATAACGTGTACGAATTTGTTTAACGCATTTGTTTTGGTTACTCGACGTCTCCGTTCTCGTGTAGCCTACATTTTGCGTTTTTTTTTTTAATTTGCTTACCGGGCTAAAGGTTAGCATGTTTAAAATACGTAAGTCGTTTTGTTCATCAAATTTAAGTAGATAACTCATCAGTTGTTTGCATCAGAGCGATAATTTTTGAGATAGTTATTAAAACTATTTAAAGGTTGTCAAACGTTGTTTCTCGTTGTATATCCTTTAATTCTAGAGTTAAATTGATAAATAACGTGTACGAATTTGTTTAACGCATTTGTTTTGGTTACTCGACGTCTCCGTTCTCATGTAGCCTACATATTGCGTTTTTTTTTTAATTTGCTTACCGGGCTAAAGGTTAGCATGTTTAAAATACGTAAGTCGTTTTGTTCATCAAATTTAAGTAGATAACTCATCAGTTGTTTGCATCAGAGCGATAATTTTTGAGATAGTTATTAAAACTGTTTAAAGGTTGTCAAACGTTTCTCGTTGTATATCCTTTAATTCTAGAGTTAAGTTGATAAATAACGTGTACGAATTTGTTTAACGCATTTGTTTTGGTTACTCGACGTCTCCGTTCTCGTGTAGCCTACATATTGCGTTTTTTTTTTAATTTGCTTACCGGGCTAAAGGTTAGCATGTTTAAAATACGTAAGTCGTTTTGTTCATCATATTTAAGTAGATAACTCATCAGTTGTTTGCATCAGAGCGATAATTTTTGAGATAGTTATTAAAACTGTTTAAAGGTTGTCAAACGTTGTTTCTCGTTGTATATCCTTTAATTCTAGAGTTAAATTGATAAATAACGTGTACGAATTTGTTTAACGCATTTGTTTTGGTTACTCGACGTCTCCGTTCTCGTGTAGCCTACATATTGCGTTTTTTTTTTAATTTGCTTACCGGGCTAAAGGTTAGCATGTTTAAAATACGTAAGTCGTTTTGTTCATCATATTTAAGTAGATAACTCATCAGTTGTTTGCATCAGAGCGAAAATTTTTGAGATAGTTATTAAAACTGTTTAAAGGTTGTCAAACGTTGTTTCTCGTTGTATATCCTTTAATTCTAGAGTTAAATTGATAAATAACGTGTACGAATTTGTTTAACGCATTTGTTTTGGTTACTCGACGTCTCCGTTCTCGTGTAGCCTACATATTGCGTTTTTTTTTTAATTTGCTTACCGGGCTAAAGGTTAGCATGTTTAAAATACGTAAGTCGTTTTGTTCATCAAATTTAAGTAGATAACTCATCAGTTGTTTGCATCAGAGCGATAATTTTTGAGATAGTTATTAAAACTGTTTAAAGGTTGTCAAACGTTGTTTCTCGTTGTATATCCTTTAATTCTAGAGTTAAATTGATAAATAACGTGTACGAATTTGTTTAACGCATTTGTTTTTGTTACTCGACGTCTCCGTTCTCGTGTAGCCTACATATTGCGTTTTTTTTTTAATTTGCTTACCGGGCTAAAGGTTAGCATGTTTAAAATACGTAAGTCGTTTTGTTCATTATATTTAAGTAGATAACTCATCAGTTGTTTGCATCAGAGCGATAATTTTGAGATAGTTATTAAAACTGTTTAAAGGTTGTCAAACGTTGTTTCTCGTTGTATATCCTTTAATTCTAGAGTTAAATTGATAAATAACGTGTACGAATTTGTTTAACGCATTAGTTTTGGTTACTCGACGTCTCCGTTCTCGTGTAGCCTACATATTGCGTTTTTTTTTAATTTGCTTACCGGGCTAAAGGTTAGCATGCTTAAAATACGTAAGTCGTTTTGTTCAACAAATTTAAGTAGATAACTCATCAGTTGTTTGCATCAGAGCGACAATTTTTGAGATAGTTATTAAAACTGTTTAAAGGTTGTCAAACGTTGTTTCTCGTTGTATATCCTTTAATTCTAGAGTTAAATTGATAAATAACATGTACGAATTTGTTTAACGCATTTGTTTTGGTTACTCGACGTCTCCGTTCTCGTGTAGCCCACATATTGCGTTTTTTTTTAAATTTGCTTACCGGGCTAAAGGTTAGCATGATTAAAATACGTAAGTCGTTTTGTTCATCAAATTTAAGTAGATAACTCATCAGTTGTTTGCATCAGAGCGATAATTTTTGAGATAGTTATTAAAACTGTTTAAAGGTTGTAAAACGTTGTTTCTCGTTGTATATCCTTTAATTCTAGAGTTAAATTGATAAATAACGTGTACGAATTTGTTTAACGCATTTGTTTTGGTTACTCGACGTCTCCGTTCTCGTGTAGCCTACATATTGCGTTTTTTTTTTAATTTGCTTACCAGGCTAAAGGTTAGCATGTTTAAAATACGTAAGTCGTTTTGTTCATCAAATTTAAGTAGATAACTCATCAGTTGTTTGCATCAGAGCGATAATTTTTGAGATAGTTATTAAAACTGTTTAAAGGTTGTCAAACGTTGTTTCTCGTTGTATATCCTTTAATTCTAGAGTTAAATTGATAAATAACGTGTACGAATTTGTTTAACGCATTTGTTTTGGTTACTCGACGTCTCCGTTCTCGTGTAGCCTACATATTGTGTTTTTTTTTTTAATTTGCTTACCGGGCTAAAGCTTAGCATGTTTAAAATACGTAAGTCGTTTTGTTCATCAAATTTAAGTAGATAACTCATCAGTTGTTTGCATCAGAGCGACAATTTTTGAGATAGTTATTAAAACTGTTTAGAGGTTGTCAAACGTTGTTTCTCGTTGTATATCCTTTAATTCTAGAGTTAAATTGATAAATAACGTGTACGAATTTGGTTAACGCATTTGTTTTGGTTACTCGACGTCTCCGTTCTCGTGTAGCCTACATATTGCGTTTTTTTTAAATTTGCTTACCGGGCTAAAGGTTAGCATGCTTAAAATACGTAAGTCGTTTTGTTCAACAAATTTAAGTAGATAACTCATCAGTTGTTTGCATCAGAGCGACAATTTTTGAGATAGTTATTAAAACTGTTTAAAGGTTGTCAAACGTTGTTTCTCGTTGTATATCCTTTAATTCTAGAGTTAAATTGATAAATAACGTGTACGAATTTGGTTAACGCATTTGTTTTGGTTACTCGACGTCTCCGTTCTCGTGTAGCCTACATATTGCGTTTTTTTTTAATTTGCTTACCGGGCTAAAGGTTAGCATGTTTAAAATACGTAAGTCGTTTTGTTCATCATATTTAAGTAGATAACTCATCAGTTGTTTGCATCAGAGCGATAATTTTTGAGATAGTTATTAAAACTATTTAAAGGTTGTCAAACGTTGTTTCTCGTTGTATATCCTTTAATTCTAGAGTTAAATTGATAAATAACGTCTACGAATTTGTTTAACGCATTTGTTTTGGTTACTCGACGTCTCCGTTCTCGTGTAGCCTACATATTGCGTTTTTTTTTTTAATTTGCTTACCGGGCTAAAGGTTAGCATGTTTAAAATACGTAAGTCGTTTTGTTCATCATATTTAAGTAGATAACTCATCAGTTGTTTGCATCAGAGCGATAATTTTGAGATAGTTATTAAAACTGTTTAAAGGTTGTCAAACGTTGTTTCTCGTTGTATATCCTTTAATTCTAGAGTTAAATTGATAAATAACGTGTACGAATTTGTTTATCGCATTTGTTTTGGTTACTCGACGTCTCCGTTCTCGTGTAGCCTACATATTGCGTTTTTTTTTTAATTTGCTTACCGGGCTAAAGGTTAGCATGTTTAAAATACGTAAGTCATCAAATTTAAGTAGATAACTCATCAGTTGTTTGCATCAGAGCGATAATTTTTGAGATAGTTATTGAAACTGTTTAAAGGTTGTCAAACGTTGTTTCTCGTTGTATATCCTTTAATTCTAGAGTTAAATTGATAAATAACGTGTACGAATTTGTTTAACGCATTTGTTTTGGTTACTCGACGTCTCCGTTCTCGTGTAGCCTACATATTGCGTTTTTTTTTAATTTGCTTACCGGGCTAAAGGTTAGCATGTTTAAAATACGTAAGTCGTTTTGTTCATCAAATTTAAGTAGATAACTCATCAGTTGTTTGCATCAGAGCGATAATTTTTGAGATAGTTATTAAAACTGTTTAAAGGTTGTCAAACGTTGTTTCTCGTTGTATATCCTTTAACTCTAGAGTTAAATTGATAAATAACGTGTACGAATTTGTTTAACGCATTAGTTTTGGTTACTCGACGTCTCCGTTCTCGTGTAGCCTACATATTGCGTTTTTTTTTAATTTGCTTACCGGGCTAAAGGTTAGCATGCTTAAAATACGTAAGTCGTTTTGTTCAACAAATTTAAGTAGATAACTCATCAGTTGTTTGCAATCAGAGCGACAATTTTGAGATAGTTATTAAAACTGTTTAAAGGTTGTCAAACGTTGTTTCTCTTTGTATATCCTTTAGATTCTAGGAGTTAATGATAAATAACGTGTACGAATTTGTTTAACGCATTTGTTTTGGTTACTCGACGTCTCCGTTCTCGTGTAGCCCACATATTGCGTTTTTTTTTTAATTTGCTTACCGGGCTAAAGGTTAGCATGTTTAAAATACGTAAGTCGTTTTGTTCATCAATTTAGTAGATAACTCATCAGTTGTTTGCATCAGAGGCGATATTTTTGAGATAGTTATTAAAACTGTTTAAAGGTTGTAAGACGTTGTTTCTCGGTTGTATATCCTTTAATTCTAGAGTTAAATTGATAAATAACGTGTACGAATGTTGGTTTAACGCATTTTGTTTTGGTTACTCGACGTCTCCGTTCTCGTGTAGCCTACATATTGGGTTTTTTTTTTAATTTGCTTACCAAGGCTAAAGGTTAGCATGTTTAAAATACGTAAGTCGTTTTGTTCATCAAATTTAAGTAGATAACTCATCAGTTGTTTGCATCAGAGCGATAATTTTTGACGATAGTTACTTAAAACTGTTTAAAGGTTGTCAAACGTTGTTTCTCGTTGTATATCCTTTAATTCTAGAGTTAAATTGATAAATAACGTGTACGAATTTGGTTAACGCATTTGTTTTGGTTACTCGACGTCCTCCGTTCTCGTGTAGCCTACATATTGCGTTTTTTTTTAATTTGCTTACCGGGCTAAAGGTTAGCATGCTTAAAATACGTAAGTCGTTTGTTCAACAAATTTAAGTAGATAACTCATCAGTTGTTTGCATCAGAGCGACAATTTTTGAGATAGTTATTTAAAAACTGTTTAAAGGTTGTCAAACGTTGTTTCTCGTTGTATATCCTTTAATTCTAGAGTTAAATTGATAAATAACGTGTACGAATTTGGTTAACGCATTTGTTTTGGTTACTCGACGTCTCCGTTCTCGTGTAGCCTACATATTGCGTTTTTTTTTTAATTTGCTTACCGGGCTAAAGGTTAGCATGTTTAAAATACGTAAGTCGTTTTGTTCATCATATTTAAGTAGATAACTCATCAGTTGTTTGCATCAGAGCGATAATTTTTGAGATAGTTATTAAAACTGTTTAAAGGTTGTCAAACGTTGTTTCTCGTTGTATATCCTTTAATTCTAGAGTTAAATTGATAAATAACGTGTACGAATTTGTTTAATGCATTTGTTTTGGTTACTCGACGTCTCCGTTCTCGTGTAGCCTACATATTGCGTTTTTTTTTTAATTTGCTTACCGGGCTAAAGGTTAGCATGTTTAAAATACGTAAGTCGTTTTGTTCAACAAATTTAAGTAGATAACTCATCAGTTGTTTGCATCAGAGCGACAATTTTTGAGATAGTTATTAAAACTGTTTAAAGGTTGTCAAACGTTGTTTCTCGTTGTATATCCTTTAATTCTAGAGTTAAATTGATAAATAACGTGTACGAATTTGTTTAACGCATTTGTTTTGGTTACTCGAAGTCTCCGTTCTCGTGTAGCCTACATATTGCGTTTTTTTTTTAATTTGCTTACCGGGCTAAAGGTTAGCATGTTTAAAATACGTAAGTCGTTTTGTTCACCAAATTTAAGTAGATAACTCATCAGTTGTTTGCATCTGAGCGATAATTTTTGAGATAGTTATTAAAACTGTTTAAAGGTTGTCAAACGTTGTTTCTCGTTGTATATCCTTTAATTCTAGAGTTAAATTGATAAATAACGTGTACGAATTTGTTTAACGCATTTGTTTTGGTTACTCGACGTCTCCGTTCTCGTGTAGCCTACATATTGCGTTTTTTTTTTAATTTGCTTACCGGGCTAAAGGTTAGCATGTTTAAAATACGTAAGTCGTTTTGTTCAACAAATTTAAGTAGATAACTCATCAGTTGTTTGCATCAGAGCGACAATTTTTGAGATAGTTATTAAAACTGTTTAAAGGTTGTCAAACGTTGTTTCTCGTTGTATATCCTTTAATTCTAGAGTTAAATTGATAAATAACGTGTACGAATTTGTTTAACGCATTTGTTTTGGTTACTCGACGTCTCCGTTCTCGTGTAGCCTACATATTGCGTTTTTTTTTTTAATTTGCTTACCGGGCTAAAGGTTAGCATGTTTAAAATACGTAAGTCGTTTTGTTCATCATATTTAAGTAGATAACTCATCAGTTGTTTGCATCAGAGCGATAATTTTTGAGATAGTTATTAAAACTGTTGAAAGGTTGTCAACCGTTGTTTCTCGTTGTATATCCTTTAATTCTAGAGTTAAATTGATAAATAACGTGTACGAATTTGTTTAACGCATTTGTTTTGGTTACTCGACGTCTCCGTTCTCGTGTAGCCTACATATTGCGTTTTTTTTTTAATTTGCTTACCGGGCTAAAGGTTAGCATGTTTAAAATACGTAAGTCGTTTTGTTCATCATATTTAAGTAGATAACTCATCAGTTGTTTGCATCAGAGCGATAATTTTTGAGATAGTTATTAAAACTGTTTAAAGGTTGTCAAACGTTGTTTCTCGTTGTATATCCTTTAATTCTAGAGTTAAATTGATAAATAACGTGTACGAATTTGTTTAATGCATTTGTTTTGGTTACTCGACGTCTCCGTTCTCGTGTAGCCTACATATTGCGTTTTTTTTTTAATTTGCTTACCGGGCTAAAGGTTAGCATGTTTAAAATACGTAAGTCGTTTTGTTCAACAAATTTGAGTAGATAACTCATCAGTTGTATGCATCAGAGCGATAATTTTTGAGATAGTTTTTAAAACTGTTTAAAGGTTGTCAAACGTTGTTTCTCGTTGTATATCCTTTAATTCTAGAGTTAAATTGATAAATAACGTGTACGAATTTGTTTAACGCATTTGTTTTGGTTACTCGACGTCTCCGTTCTCGTGTAGCCTACATATTGCGTTTTTTTTTTTAATTTGCTTACCGGGCTAAAGGTTAGCATGTTTAAAATACGTAAGTCGTTTTGTTCATCAAATTTAAGTAGATAACTCATCAGTTGTTTGCATCAGAGCGATAATTTTTGAGATAGTTACTAAAACTGTTTAAAGGTTGTCAAACGTTGTTTCTCGTTGTATATCCTTTAATTCTAGAGTTAAATTGATAAATAACGTGTACGAATTTGTTTAACGCATTTGTTTTGGTTACTCGACGTCTCCGTTCTCGTGTAGCCTACATATTGCGTTTTTTTTTTTTAATTTGCTTACCGGGCTAAAGGTTAGCATGTTTAAAATACGTAAGTCGTTTTGTTCATCAAATTTAAGTAGATAACTCATCAGTTGTTTGCATCAGAGCGATAATTTTTGAGATAGTTATTAAAACTGTTTAAAGGTTGTCAAACGTTGTTTCTCGTTGTATATCCTTTAATTCTAGAGTTAAATTGATAAATAACGTGTACGAATTTGTTTAACGCATTAGTTTTGGTTACTCGACGTCTCCGTTCTCGTGTAGCCTACATATTGCGTTTTTTTTTAATTTGCTTACCGGGCTAAAGGTTAGCATGCTTAAAATACGTAAGTCGTTTTGTTCAACAAATTTAAGTAGATAACTCATCAGTTGTTTGCATCAGAGCGACAATTTTTGAGATAGTTATTAAAACTGTTTAAAGGTTGTCAAACGTTGTTTCTCGTTGTATATCCTTTAATTCTAGAGTTAAATTGATAAATAACGTGTACGAATTTGTTTAACGCATTTGTTTTGGTTACTCGACGTCTCCGTTCTCGTGTAGCCCATATATTGCGTTTTTTTTTTAATTTGCTTACCGGGCTAAAGGTTAGCATGTTTAAAATACGTAAGTCGTTTTGTTCATCAAATTTAAGTAGATAACTCATCAGTTGTTTGCATCAGAGCGATAATTTTTGAGATAGTTATTAAAAGTGTTTAAAGGTTGTAAAACGTTGTTTCTCGTTGTATAACCTTTAATTCTAGAGTTAAATTGATAAATAACGTGTACGAATTTGTTTAACGCATTTGTTTTGGTTACTCGACGTCTCCGTTCTCGTGTAGCCTACATATTGCGTTTTTTTTTTAATTTGCTTACAAGGCTAAAGGTTAGCATGTTTAAAATACGTAAGTCGTTTTGTTCATCAAATTTAAGTAGATAACTCATCAGTTGTTTGCATCAGAGCGATAATTTTTGAGATAGTTATTAAAACTGTTTAAAGGTTGTCAAACGTTGTTTCTCGTTGTATATCCTTTAATTCTAGAGTTAAATTGATAAATAACGTGTACGAATTTGTTTAACGCATTTGTTTTGGTTACTCGACGTCTCCGTTCTCGTGTAGCCTACATATTGCGTTTTTTTTTTAATTTGCTTACCGGGCTAAAGCTTAGCATGTTTAAAATACGTAAGTCGTTTTGTTCATCAAATTTAAGTAGATAACTCATCAGTTGTTTGCATCAGAGCGACAATTTTTGAGATAGTTATTAAAACTGTTTAAAGGTTGTCAAACGTTGTTTCTCGTTGTATATCCTTTAATTCTAGAGTTAAATTGATAAATAACGTGTACGAATTTGTTTAACGCATTTGTTTTGGTTACTCGACGTCTCCGTTCTCGTGTAGCCTACATATTGCGTTTTTTTTTAATTTGCTTACCGGGATAAAGGTTAGCATGCTTAAAATACGTAAGTCGTTTTGTTCAACAAATTTAAGTAGATAACTCATCAGTTGTTTGCATCAGAGCGAAAATTTTTGAGATAGTTATTAAAACTGTTTAAAGGTTGTCAAACGTTGTTTCTCGTTGTATATCCTTTAATTCTAGAGTTAAATTGATAAATAACGTGTACGAATTTGTTTAGCGCATTTGTTTTGGTTACTCGACGTCTCCGTTCTCGTGTAGCCTACATATTGCGTTTTTTTTTTAATTTGCTTACCGGGCTAACGGTTAGCATGTTTAAAATACGTAAGTCGTTTTGTTGAACAAATTTAAGTAGATAACTCATCAGTTGTTTGCATCAGAGCGACAATTTTTGAGATAGTTATTAAAACTGTTTAAAGGTTGTCAAACGTTGTTTCTCGTTGTATATCCTTTAATTCTAGAGTTAAATTGATAAATAACGTGTACGAATTTGTTTAACGCATTTGTTTTGGTTACTCGACGTCACCGTTCTCGTGTAGCCTACATATTGCGTTTTTTTTTTAATTTGCTTACCGGGCTAAAAGTTAGCATGTTTAAAATACGTAAGTCGTTTTGTTCATCAAATTTAAGTAGATAACTCATCAGTTGTTTGCATCAGAGCGATAATTTTTGAGATAGTTATTAAAACTGTTTAAAGGTTGTCAAACGTTGTTTCTCGTTGTATATCCTTTAATTCTAGAGTTAAATTGATAAATAACGTGTACGAATTTGTTTAACGCATTTGTTTTGGTTACTCGACGTCTCCGTTCTCGTGTAGCCTACATATTGCGTTTTTTTTTTAATTTGCTTACCGGGCTAAAGGTTAGCATGTTTAAAATACGTAAGTCGTTTTGTTCATCATATTTAAGTAGATAACTCATCAGTTGTTTGCATCAGAGCGATAATTTTTGAGATAGTTATTAAAACTGTTTAAAGGTTGTCAAACGTTGTTTCTCGTTGTATATCCTTTAATTCTAGAGTTAAATTGATAAATAATGTGTACGAATTTGTTTAACGCATTTGTTTTGGTTACTCGACGTCTCCGTTCTCGTGTAGCCTACATATTGCGTTTTTTTTTTAATTTGCTTACCGGGCTAAAGGTTAGCATGTTTAAAATACGTAAGTCGTTTTGTTCATCAAATTTAAGTAGATAACTCATCAGTTGTTTGCATCAGAGCGATAATTTTTGAGATAGTTATTAAAACTGTTTAAAGGTTGTCAAACGTTGTTTCTCGTTGTATATCCTTTAATTCTAGAGTTAAATTGATAAATAACGTGTACGAATTTGTTTAACGCATTTGTTTAGGTTACTCGAAGTCTCCGTTCTCGTGTAGCCTACATATTGCGTTTTTTTTTTAATTTGCTTACCGGGCTAAAGGTTAGCATGTTTAAAATACGCAAGTCGTTTTGTTCATCAAATTTAAGTAGATAACTCATCAGTTGTTTGCATCAGAGCGACAATTTTTGAGATAGTTATTAAAACTGTTTAAAGGTTGTCAAACGTTGTTTCTCGTTGTATATCCTTTAATTCTAGAGTTAAATTGATAAATAACGTGTACGAATTTGTTTAACGCTTTTGTTTTGGTTACTCGACGTCTCCGTTCTCGTGTAGCCTACATATTGCGTTTTTTTTTAATTTGCTTACCGGGCTAAAGGTTAGCATGCTTAAAATACGTAAGTCGTTTTGTTCAACAAATTTAAGTAGATAACTCATCAGTTGTTTGCATCAGAGCGACAATTTTTGAGATAGTTATTAAAACTGTTTAAAGGTTGTCAAACGTTGTTTCTCGTTGTATATCCTTTAATTCTAGAGTTAAATTGATAAATAACGTGTACGAATTTGTTTAACGCATTTGTTTTGGTTACTCGACGTCTCCGTTCTCGTGTAGCCTACATATTGCGTTTTGTTTTTAATTTGCTTACCGCGCTAAAGGTTAGCATGTTTAAAATACGTAAGTCGTTTTGTTCATCAAATTTAAGTAGATAACTCATCAGTTGTTTGCATCAGAGCGATAATTTTTGAGATAGTTATTAAAACTGTTTAAAGGTTGTCAAACATTGTTTCTCGTTGTATATCCTTTAATTCTAGAGTTAAATTGATAAATAACGTGTACGAATTTGTTTAACGCATTTGTTTTGGTTACTCGACGTCTCCGTTCTCGTGTAGCCTACATATTGCGTTTTTTTTTAATTTGCTTACCGGGTTAAAGGTTAGCATGTTTATAATACGTAAGTCGTTTTGTTCATCAAATTTAAGTAGATAACTCATCAGTTGTTTGCATCAGAGCGACAATTTTTGAGATAGTTATTAAAACTGTTTAAAGGTTGTCAAACGTTGTTTCTCGTTGTATATCCTTTAATTCTAGAGTTAAATTGATAAATAACGTGTACGAATTTGTTTAACGCATTTGTTTTGGTTACTCGACGTCTCCGTTCTCGTGTAGCCTACATATTGCGTTTTTTTTTAATTTGCTTACCGGGCTAAAGGTTAGCATGCTTAAAATACGTAAGTCGTTTTGTTCAACAAATTTAAGTAGATAACTCATCAGTTGTTTGCATCAGAGCGACAATTTTTGAGATAGTTATTAAAACTGTTTAAAGGTTGTCAAACGTTGTTTCTCGTTGTATATCCTTTAATTCTAGAGTTAAATTGATAAATAACGTGTACGAATTTGTTTAACGCATTTGTTTTGGTTACTCGACGTCTCCGTCCTCGTGTAGCCTACATATTGCGTTTTTTTTTTAATTTGCTTACCGGGCTAAAGGTTAGCATGTTTAAAATACGTAAGTCGTTTTGTTCAACAAATTTAAGTAGATAACTCATCAGTTGTTTGCATCAGAGCGACAATTTTTGAGATAGTTATTAAAACTGTTTAAAGGTTGTCAAACGTTGTTTCTCGTTGTATATCCTTTAATTCTAGAGTTAAATTGATAAATAACGTGTACGAATTTGTTTAACGCATTTGTTTTGGTTACTCGAAGTCTCCGTTCTCGTGTAGCCTACATATTGCGTTTTTTTTTAATTTGCTTACCGGGCTAAAGGTTAGCATGTTTAAAATACGTAAGTCGTTTTGTTCATCAAATTTAAGTAGATAACTCATCAGTTGTTTGCATCTGAGCGATAATTTTTGAGATAGTTATTAAAACTGTTTAAAGGTTGTCAAACGTTGTTTCTCGTTGTATATCCTTTAATTCTAGAGTTAAATTGATAAATAACGTGTACGAATTTGTTTAACGCATTTGTTTTGGTTACTCGACGTCTCCGTTCTCGTGTAGCCTACATATTGCGTTTTTTTTTTTAATTTGCTTACCGGGCTAAAGGTTAGCATGTTTAAAATACGTAAGTCGTTTTGTTCAACAAATTTAAGTAGATAACTCATCAGTTGTTTGCATCAGAGCGACAATTTTTGAGATAGTTATTAAAACTGTTTAAAGGTTGTCAAACGTTGTTTCTCGTTGTATATCCTTTAATTCTAGAGTTAAATTGATAAATAACGTGTACGAATTTGTTTAACGCATTTGTTTTGGTTACTCGACGTCTCCGTTCTCGTGTAGCCTACATATTGCGTTTTTTTTTTTAATTTGCTTACCGGGCTAAAGGTTAGCATGTTTAAAATACGTAAGTCGTTTTGTTCATCATATTTAAGTAGATAACTCATCAGTTGTTTGCATCAGAGCGATAATTTTTGAGATAGTTATTAAAACTGTTTAAAGGTTGTCAACCGTTGTTTCTCGTTGTATATCCTTTAATTCTAGAGTTAAATTGATAAATAACGTGTACGAATTTGTTTAACGCATTTGTTTTGGTTACTCGACGTCTCCGTTCTCGTGTAGCCTACATATTGCGTTTTTTTTTAATTTGCTTACCGGGCTAAAGGTTAGCATGTTTAAAATACGTAAGTCGTTTTGTTCATCATATTTAAGTAGATAACTCATCAGTTGTTTGCATCAGAGCGATAATTTTTGAGATAGTTATTAAAACTGTTTAAAGGTTGTCAAATGTTGTTTCTCGTTGTATATCCTTTAATTCTAGAGTTAAATTGATAAATAACGTGTACGAATTTGTTTAACACATTTGTTTTGGTTACTCGACGTCTCCGTTCTCGTGTAGCCTACATATTGCGTTTTTTTTTTTATTTACTTACCGGGCTAAAGGTTAGCATGTTTAAAATACGTAAGTCGTTTTGTTCAACAAATTTGAGTAGATAACTCATCAGTTGTATGCATCAGAGCGATAATTTTTGAGATAGTTATTAAAACTGTTTAAAGGTTGTCAAACGTTGTTTCTCGTTGTATATCCTTTAATTCTAGAGTTAAATTGATAAATAACGTGTACGAATTTGTTTAACGCATTTGTTTTGGTTACTCGACGTCTCCGTTCTCGTGTAGCCTACATATTGCGTTTTTTTTTAATTTGTTTACCGGGCTAAAGGTTAGCATGTTTAAAATACGTAAGTCGTTTTGTTCATCATATTTAAGTAGATAACTCATCAGTTGTGTGCATCAGAGCGATAATTTTTGAGATAGTTATTAAAACTGTTTAAAGGTTATCAAACGTTGTTTCTCGTTGTATATCCTTTAATTCTAGAGTTAAATTGATAAATAACGTGTACGAATTTGTTTAACGCATTTGTTTTGGTTACTCGACGTCTCCGTTCTCGTGTAGCCTACATATTGCGTTTTTTTTTTAATTTGCTTACCGGGCTAAAGGTTAGCATGTTTAAAATACGTAAGTCGTTTTGTTCATCAAATTTAAGTAGATAACTCATCAGTTGTTTGCATCAGAGCGATAATTTTTGAGATAGTTATTAAAACTGTTTAAAGGTTGTCAAACGTTGTTTCTCGTTGTATATCCTTTAATTCTAGAGTTAAATTGATAAATAACGTGTACGAATTTGTTTAACGCATTTGTTTTGGTTACTCGACGTCTCCGTTCTCGTGTAGCCTACATATTGGGTTTTTTTTTAATGTGCTTACCGGGCTAAAGGTTAGCATGTTTAAAATACGTAAGTCGTTTTGTTCAACAAATTTAAGTAGATAACTCATCAGTTGTTTGCATCAGAGCGATAATTTTTGAGATAGTTATTAAAACTGTTTAAAGGTTGTCAAACATTGTTTCTCGTTGTATATCCTTTAATTCTAGAGTTAAATTGATAAATAACATGTACGAAATTGTTTAACGCATTTGTTTTGGTTACTCGACGTCTCCGTTCTCGTGTAGCCTACATATTGCGTTTTTTTTTAATTTGCTTACCGGGCTAAAGGTTAGCATGCTTAAAACACGTAAGTCGTTTTGTTCAACAAATTTAAGTAGATAACTCATCAGTTGTTTGCATCAGAGCGATAATTTTTGAGATAGTTATTAAAACTGTTTAAAGGTTGTCAAACGTTGTTTCTCGTTGTATATCCTTTAATTCTAGAGTTAAATTGACAAATAACGTGTACGAATTTGTTTAACGCATTTGTTTTGGTTACTCGACGTCTCCGTTCTCGTGTAGCCTACATATTGCGTTTTTTTTTTATTTACTTACCGGGCTAAAGGTTAGCATGTTTAAAATACGTAAGTCGTTTTGTTCAACAAATTTGAGTAGATAACTCATCAGTTGTATGCATGAGAGCGATAATTTTTGAGATAGTTATTAAAACTGTTTAAAGGTTGTCAAACGTTGTTTCTCGTTGTATATCCTTTAATTCTAGAGTTAAATTGATAAATAACGTGTACGAATTTGTTTAACGCATTTGTTTTGGTTACTCGACGTCTCCGTTCTCGTGTAGCCTACATATTGCGTTTTTTTTTAATTTGCTTACCGGGCTAAAGTTAGCATGCTTAAAACACGTAAGTCGTTTTGTTCAACAAATTTAAGTAGATAACTCATCAGTTGTTTGCATCAGAGCGATAATTTTTGAGATAGTTATTAAAACTGTTTAAAGGTTGTCAACCGTTGTTTCTCGTTGTATATCCTTTAATTCTAGAGTTAAATTGATAAATAACGTGTACGAATTTGTTTAACGCATTTGTTTAGGTTACTCGAAGTCTCCGTTCTCGTGTAGCCTACATATTGCGTTTTTTTTTTAATTTGCTTACCGGGCTAAAGGTTAGCATGTTTAAAATACGTAAGTCGTTTTGTTCATCAAATTTAAGTAGATAACTCATCAGTTGTTTGCATCAGAGCGACAATTTTTGAGATAGTTATTAAAACTGTTTAAAGGTTGTCAAACGTTGTTTCTCGTTGTATATCCTTTAATTCTAGAGTTAAATTAACAAATAACGTGTACGAATTTGTTTAACGCATATGTTTTGGTTACTCGACGTCTCCGTTCTCGTGTAGCCTACATATTGCGTTTTTTTTTAATTTGCTTACCGGGCTAAAGGTTAGCATGCTTAAAACACGTAAGTCGTTTTGTTCAACAAATTTAAGTAGATAACTCATCAGTTGTTTGCATCAGAGCGATAATTTTTGAGATAGTTATTAAAACTGTTTAAAGGTTGTCAAACGTTGTTTCTCGTTGTATATCCTTTAATTCTAGAGTTAAATTGACAAATAACGTGTACGAATTTGTTTAACGCATTTGTTTTGGTTACTCGACGTCTCCGTTCTCGTGTAGCCTACATATTGCGTTTTTTTTTAATTTGCTTACCGGGCTAAAGGTTAGCATGCTTAAAACACGTAAGTCGTTTTGTTCAACAAATTTAAGTAGATAACTCATCAGTTGTTTGCATCAGAGCGATAATTTTTGAGATAGTTATTAAAACTGTTTAAAGGTTGTCAAACGTTGTTTCTCGTTGTATATCCTTTAATTCTAGAGTTAAATTGACAAATAACGTGTACGAATTTGTTTAACGCATTTGTTTTGGTTACTCGACGTCTCCGTTCTCGTGTAGCCTACATATTGCGTTTTTTTTTAATTTGCTTACCGGGCTAAAGGTTAGCATGCTTAAAACACGTAAGTCGTTTTGTTCAACAAATTTAAGTAGATAACTCATCAGTTGTTTGCATCAGAGCGATAATTTTTGAGATAGTTATTAAAACTGTTTAAAGGTTGTCAACCGTTGTTTCTCGTTGTATATCCTTTAATTCTAGAGTTAAATTGATAAATAACGTGTACGAATTTGTTTAACGCATTTGTTTTGGTTACTCGACGTCTCCGTTCTCGTGTAGCCTACATATTGCGTTTTTTTTTAATTTGCTTACCGGGCTAAAGGTTAGCATGTTTAAAATACGTAAGTCGTTTTGTTCATCATATTTAAGTAGATAACTCATCAGTTGTTTGCATCAGAGCGATAATTTTTGAGATAGTTATTAAAACTGTTTAAAGGTTGTCAAACGTTGTTTCTCGTTGTATATCCTTTAATTCTAGAGTTAAATTGATAAATAACGTGTACGAATTTGTTTAACGCATTTGTTTTGGTTACTCGACGTCTCCGTTCTCGTGTAGCCTACATATTGCGTTTTTTTTTTTATTTACTTACCGGGCTAAAGGTTAGCATGTTTAAAATACGTAAGTCGTTTTGTTCAACAAATTTGAGTAGATAACTCATCAGTTGTATGCATCAGAGCGATAATTTTTGAGATAGTTATTAAAACTGTTTAAAGGTTGTCAAACGTTGTTTCTCGTTGTATATCCTTTGATTCTAGAGTTAAATTGATAAATAACGTGTACGAATTTGTTTAACGCATTTGTTTTGGTTACTCGACGTCTCCGTTCTCGTGTAGCCTACATATTGCGTTTTTTTTTAATTTGTTTACCGGGCTAAAGGTTAGCATGTTTAAAATACGTAAGTCGTTTTGTTCATCATATTTAAGTAGATAACTCATCAGTTGTGTGCATCAGAGCGATAATTTTTGAGATAGTTATTAAAACTGTTTAAAGGTTGTCAAACGTTGTTTCTCGTTGTATATCCTTTAATTCTAGAGTTAAATTGATAAATAACGTGTACGAATTTGTTTAACGCATTTGTTTTGGTTACTCGACGTCTCCGTTCTCGTGTAGCCTACATATTGCGTTTTTTTTTTAATTTGCTTACCGGGCTAAAGGTTAGCATGTTTAAAATACGTAAGTCGTTTTGTTCATCAAATTTAAGTAGATAACTCATCAGTTGTTTGCATCAGAGCGATAATTTTTGAGATAGTTATTAAAACTGTTTAAAGGTTGTCAAACGTTGTTTCTCGTTGTATATCCTTTAATTCTAGAGTTAAATTGATAAATAACGTGTACGAATTTGTTTAACGCATTTGTTTTGGTTACTCGACGTCTCCGTTCTCGTGTAGCCTACATATTGCGTTTTTTTTTTAATGTGCTTACCGGGCTAAAGGTTAGCATGTTTAAAATACGTAAGTCGTTTTGTTCAACAAATTTAAGTAGATAACTCATCAGTTGTTTGCATCAGAGCGATAATTTTTGAGATAGTTATTAAAACTGTTTAAAGGTTGTCAAACATTGTTTCTCGTTGTATATCCTTTAATTCTAGAGTTAAATTGATAAATAACGTGTACGAAATTGTTTAACGCATTTGTTTTGGTTACTCGACGTCTCCGTTCTCGTGTAGCCTACATATTGCGTTTTTTTTAATTTGCTTACCGGGCTAAAGGTTAGCATGCTTAAAACACGTAAGTCGTTTTGTTCAACAAATTTAAGTAGATAACTCATCAGTTGTTTGCATCAGAGCGATAATTTTTGAGATAGTTATTAAAACTGTTTAAAGGTTGTCAAACGTTGTTTCTCGTTGTATATCCTTTAATTCTAGAGTTAAATTGACAAATAACGTGTACGAATTTGTTTAACGCATTTGTTTTGGTTACTCGACGTCTCCGTTCTCGTGTAGCCTACATATTGCGTTTTTTTTTTTAATTTGCTTACCGGGCTAAAGGTTAGCATGTTTAAAATACGTAAGTCGTTTTGTTCATCATATTTAAGTAGATAACTCATCAGTTGTTTGCATCAGAGCGACAATTTTTGAGATAGTTATTAAAACTGTTTAAAGGTTGTCAAACGTTGTTTCTCGTTGTATATCCTTTAATTCTAGAGTTAAATTGATAAATAACGTGTACGAATTTGTTTA